>NC_082663.1:63985192-64289038 GCF_025265405.1 Mesoplodon densirostris | reverse complement strand
CTCATTTCAGAGAGACTTGGACAAACCCCACGATTTTTCTTAACACAGTGCTTCAGGCAGCCACACACCCCCAACTGATATTTTGACAAATAACATAGAAGACCTTAATTTAACACATTTATCTATTGTTTTCCTAAAATGGATAAATATTTATTTGCACGATTCGTTGCACTTGTAATATTTTGTTTTCTAAAGCACAATCTGTGAGGAATAAGGAATCTCTGAAGAGAAAGAATAATTTCCAAAGAGATCTGACCTAAGCCCAGGACATTGGTTACCAGATGAAATATTCTATGCAGCTGTGCAATCTTGTGGGGTGATCCGGGCAGAGGAGGACAGTGGCAGGAGATCCTGGAGAACAGTTTTTCTGGTACTGGCCTCAGAAAACAAATCCCAGACCAGCACCAGAAAAACTGTTCTTCAGGATGTCCTTCTTCATTCTTTGCTCCTGATGCCTTTAACTCAGCCACATCTGAGTTCCATCCTCAGGTCTTGGTAACTCCAGGCAGCTCCTTGTTCACAGTTGTATGAAGAACTATACGGTCTCAATTCTCAGTTCTTTACATCATTCAGATCACATCTCTGGCCCATATCTCTTTTTTCCTTTTTCTTCTCCATCTGTTCTCTTCCGCTGGGCAAAAGTTATTGGAGAAAATCGAACTGATCACATATAAATAGTCCGTGGAAGGTGTGGAGGGGTGTGTGTTTAGTTATTTATGTCTGTTTTCAAAAAAAACTTGATTTAAAGTATAGAAGTTCCCCCAAAAGTAAACCTCAGTAATTGGGGGTGAAGTTTTGGATATGCCCCTTTCTAGACTTAAAGCTAACAAAGATTAATTTTATGAATAAAAGCAACCATCTGCAGAAGGCATTGTGCTAACATGATTTAGAATGTATGTCTGATGGAATGTTTCCCAGAGTTACTCAGTGAGTCCAGGATGTCTCATAAATTCAGGTGAGGCCCTCAGGCAGCTCTGAAACCTAATTAAAGTAACCAGGATATAGACTTGGATATACAACCAAAACGTAAATGATGTAAAGGCCACTCTTATCTACTCAATTGTACCATAACCTGCTAAAAGTTTCTTTACATGGAGTCATAACAGAAGGCTGCTGAATCTTCAGGATATCCATGGAAAGGGAAGTCTAAAAGCAGAAATGTATCAGTTTGCTGATGTGTCTCCAGCACTGTCCAGGGCAGTGGGGCTATCTCGACCAGAGACACATTATTGCCAACTGCGTGACTTGGGCAAATTACTCATTTGTAAAATGGAGATAATAGTTCCCATCTGAACAAGTTATTCTGATCTGTAAATGATGTAAAGTACCCAGAAAAGTCCTACCACATAGAAAGCACTAAACAAATTAAGTCTAATCATGATAATTTTTATGATTATTATAATTATTTCCTTGAAAGTCTGTGCCCTGGTCTGGGAAGCACTAGCATCAAGTGTCACATCTGTCCCCAGATCCTTTCACTTGCTCTGTAGTCATCCAGCACCCATTCTGCTGGTAAACTGACCTCCCAAAGAGCTTGGTTCTCAACCTAGGTGCGTAAGAGTCACCGTGGGAAGTTTCCCAGGTGGTCTGGCTGGGAAGCTGTATTTTAAACAAGTACTCCAGGTACTGTACTGTCTGTACCAGATAGTCTGTAAAATATCTTTGGAGAAACACTGCTATATCAGTGTTCCTACAGGAGAGGGAATGTAGGAACCTTATTCTTGAGCAAGCAGAGCTGAGGAACAGTTTCTGACCCTGCTGACCTCTTCTTGGTGTGCAATAGGCTAACTTGCCTTTAGTACTGCTTTAAACACAGCTTCACTCTACCTTCCGTCTAACCTGAGCCCCAGAGGCAGCTCAAGGGCAAGGGCAGGAGCTATTCACTGTGATGCAAGCTTTTTCTTTGCATGGTGAGGAATGTTTCTCTTGATCTTGTTTACAGTTGACTCGTTAAGCCCTGAGATAACTCTGTAAAATTTACTTAAGAATTTTCCTAATATGGTAAATCGGAAATGTGATTGGGTCATGCCAAGATGAAGCCCAGTGTTCAGCCAAAAAAGAATTGCTTAATTTTACCAATACTTTGCATCAGAGAATGTCACTGTATAAACATCATTGTCACTGTATAAACCATCTAGTAGAAGTAAACCTGTCCACCAACCTGTACTGTTCATTTTAACTCCATTTCTGTCAGTCACTGCATTTTTAAAAATTGGAAGCCATTTCTAATGATCACTTTTTTATTGACTCTTCTGTTCCGTGTTTTTTCAGGTGATAATGGTAGGTTATAGAGGATTCCTCCACATTTGTTTCTCTTCCCTTTGAACTTGCTGGGTGGGTGATCTAGCAAGGGTTGAAGTGTAATCCTGGCAAGTTTTATGTTAACTTGATTGACATATAGAGGAAGAGAATGCTAACAAACACCACCACGTAGGGAAAAACAGTGTCCAGCTTGCTATGGGGTTTGGAGTAATATAGTTATATGATATTTATGCATACACTTCCACTTTATTTTAATGATGAAGTATATTAATAAACAAGCAATTAGATTCAGAAATTTATAAATATATTTGAATAGGACAGGATTTATTTCCTTCAATTTATGTTATTAATTGAAGCAAGTATATTAAGCACTGCAGTAGTTTGAATTGCTAGGCTAAATATTTTGGCTTTTTATATTTTGAAACTGCTCCAGTGCATATAACTAGAATATGTGGCTTTACTATATTATCCTACAAAGTCCTGACATTGGTAATTCACATCTTCCTAGGCAAGAATAAATTAAGTCATTAAATTATTCAAAGACCAGCAAACAGCTCTAATGCCCACAGGTAAGATTTTTGGTTTGCAAATGGACACCCATTTCTGGGGCTGTTATCCAAGTGTGACCGACTTAGCCGTTAGGCCAAAACAAAGCAACAGAACGCAAGAGTGATGTTTAGATGCCACATAAGAGTACAGTAGTCAGGGTTCCTAGACTCATAAGTGATGATTTGTGACTAGCTCTGAGCTTCATAATAACAGAGACTTCAGGACTCCTTATTAGATTGCCAAAAAAAGGAGAAACAGAAATGGTTAAAAATTTAGAGAATGCAGTCTCTAAAGAAATAGCTTAAGGAAGATTCCCTAATCATTTGAATGATTTATTCAAAATTCTTATGAAACAAACAAACAAGCAAATAGAATCCCCCTTCTCCCCAATAATTCATTGATGGGTCAGGTGACCCTGCATCCCTGCCAACTAATCATTTTTATCATTTTAGATTCTCAAATACCTTTATACAAGTGAAGGAATCTTGGATTTAAAAAATAGTCTTTCTGTAGCAAGAAAACCAGTAAGATGTGACCATTTCAGGGTCTCCCAGTGTGACCTTGGGCATGTCTCTTTATCGTTCTGGACTTTAGCTCCACATCTGTAGCCTTAAGAGTCACCTAGAGGGAGAATCAAGGGTCTTTCAGTCACAAATTATCTGGTTCCATCTTTTGCAAAGGAAAAAAAATAATATTCATCTCCCCCAAGAAGACAGTCCCCTTGCACACTGAAGGGAGAAACATAGGTTGTGGGAACTCTCACTTATCTATGAGACCTCTCCTCTTTGCTGTGGCACCTCCTCCCCCCTGCTCTGGACACCAGGTGCCTTCATGCCTTTGCAAGAAAGGATCTTCCAAACATGTTCAAACTAAACTTTTAAAAGAACAGAAAACTTAAAAGGCTATCTCTCCCAAAGTGTATACATTTTCAAATTTTAAGTTAACAGAACAATTCTGTGTTTGTGGAATTTTAGGCTTCAACAGTTTGGGGAGAGGAGGGTCTGGGGGATAGAGGACTAACTGGTAGGGCTTTATTATGCATGATTATTATGTTGATCACATCGACCCAGGGCCTCTTCCATTGCCTGACCGTCCCTGCTCTACAAGTAAGGTCAGTCCATTACTGTCTTTCTTATCAACATTTGTACATTCTATATATTTGGGTTATTTATTTTTTTCCTTCAAATAATTTTCTTTTTTTTTTTTTTTTTTTTTTTTGCGGTATGCGGGCCTCTCACTGTTGTGGCCTCCCCCGTTGCGGAGCACAGGCTCCGGATGCGCAGGCTCCGGACGCGCAGGCTCAGCGGCCATGGCTCACGGGCCCAGCCGCTCCGCGGCATATGGGATCCTCCCAGACCGGGGCACGAACCCGTATCCCCTGCATCGGCAGGCGGACTCTCAACCACTTGCGCCACCAGGGAGGCCCATAATTTTCTTTTTTGCACACCTTTGCTTATGGGCAGAATTGTTTTTCAGGAATGGAGTTCCCTTAGATTCTTCAAAACTCTGGGGTAGTGTGAAATGTTGTCTTCTCTTCTCCTGTTCAATTTTGCAATGGCAAAAAATGTAAAGTTTTTATGGACATTCTTTTTTTTTTAATTTAGTTTAGTGAAGTATAGTTGATTTACAATGTTGTGCTAATTTCTGCTGTACATCAAAGTGACTCAGATATATATTATACATTCTTTTCCATATTATTTTCCATTATGGTTTATCACAGGATATTGAATATAGTTCCCTGTGCTATACAGTAAGACCTTGTTGTTTATCCATTCTCTATATAATAGTTTGCATCTGCTAATCCCAAACTCCCAGTCCATCCCTCCCCCACCTCACCCTTGGCAACCACAAGTCTGTTTTCTATGCCTGTGAGTCTGTTTCTGCTCTGTAGATAAGTTCATTTGCATTGTTACGACATTCTTTAGACTTTGCCATGAGCACTGAAGTATTCTAAATATTTTATTTGAATTGAAATTGCTGTATCAATGTCATCTGTGGTATGTTTTTATATGTGGTGACATTTTTAAATGATTTTTTTATTTCAGGGTTTTGGGCTCGTGAAGTAGGTAAGATGATTGGACTAGAACATCCTCTCATTCCAGTTCAGCATCAGTATGTTGTCACATCGACCATCCCTGAAGTGAAAGCTTTAAAGCGAGAACTCCCGGTGCTCCGTGACCTGGAAGGATCTTATTACCTCCGACAGGAAAGGGATGGGCTTTTGTTTGGTCCATATGAGAGTCAAGAGAAAATGAAAGTTCAGGACTCATGGGTCACCAGTGGAGTTCCTCCAGGTGGGTTCAGCAAATAGAAGTGTGTGCAGACACATCTATTTTATCTTCCTTGTAACTCTGGGCTGGCTGTAGAATAAGATGACACCATAATACTAGACTATTAGATACCTGGGGCATTGGAAGTGAGGGATTCGAAGTAAATTCTGTTCTCATATCCCTTTGAACAATCACAACAGGGGATAAGGAAAGAGAATTGGTGGTGGGAAAGCTGAAAAAGATGCTCCCCGCTGCTTTGGAAGGCCCCAGGTAATTGTTACCTGCCCACACCAACCTCCTGCATCCATCCCTTTTCTCCTTATTCCCCTGCTTGCTTGGTCTAGTTTCTAGATTTGGATATAGCTGCTCTTGTTCTTTGACAGTTGGAAACACAACAGGTAGCAGAGATAGGACATCCAGCCTGTTAAGAATGAAAGCCTCAAAGTCTATAGCAGAGCAGGATAAGTTGGTACTGCGAACTGAAGCCCTCCTGTGCTGCATAAATGGATGTGGAAAAGTCTTAGGCCTCAGTGCTAACTCAGGAGGTACCATAGTTTCTCTTTCAAGATCTGTAAGGGAGAGAAGGACCTGTTTTTGTTTTTCATGAAACATTTCTGCAGAGCCAGATGAAGGGTTGGTTCACCTAAGGAGGTATCTCAGGTTTTAATCTATAAAAGGAGCTGAGGGCTTCCCTGGTGGCGCAGTGGTTGAGAGTCCGCCTGCCGATGCAGGGGACACGGGTTCGTGCCCCGGTCTGGGAGGATCCCACATGCCGCGGAGCCGCTGGGCCCGTGAGCCATGGCCGCGGAGCCTGCGCGTCCGGAGCCTGTGCTCCACAGTGGGAGAGCCCACAGCAGTGAGAGGCCCGCGTACCGCAAAAAAAAAAAGAAAAAAAAGGAGCTAAAATGTCATTGGCAAACAAATATTATAGGGAATATAAAGAAATGGAGGTAATTGTGCTTTCTAGAATTATACTTTGATAAGCTACTTGGGCTAGGGAATGAATCCCTCCCTCCTACTCTTCAAAGAACATCTGTGCCCACATTACTACAAATGATAAACCACCTTCCACAGAAGTTGGGCCAGTCAACTGAGGGCTTTGGTTTTGCTGGGTTGGCTCCGCACATTCGGGCCTGAGGGGAATGGCTCCCGATCCCAGAGGGAGGGCTAATCTGCCACCTGGGAGTCTCCTTCTCTGTTCTTCCCCCATGCTGGCAATCTCTCCTCCACATAAATATTTGAACAAATATTCAATAATATTTATTGAACAAATATTTAAATAATTCTAGTTGGAGGAACAGCCAGATTGTTGGCTGGCCCTGGGCGTCCACATGCCCTGGTGTAACCCGAGTGATCTGCAGGCCTCCCTGACCTGACATGCAGTCCACAGGAGAGACAAGAAGGAGCTGGCTGGCTGCTGTGTGGGAGCATCCCTGGGATTGGTGGCGATATTCTTTTAGCAGCTCATCCATAGCCCTGCCTTCAATCCCAGTGCCTTTTATGACTGAGAAGATGACTGTGCTCCAAGACCCTGACTCTTTTCACAGAATTCCAGCTCTCAGATGTTTATAGAAGAGGGCTAGAGGAATGAAGCCTCCATGCCATCCTTCCCCGCTAAGAGTTAAAAGGTGTCTAGAATTCATCATCCTAGATGCTAAAGTGGTTTTTCATTTATCCCCACTGTCCTGACATGACTTTGCACACTCCCATTTGCCCTCACCTGAGAGGATGAAGCAGACTTCTATGGTTAATTGAAGGATAAAAGACCTCTCTTGACAAACCAAATTATTATTGTTTGTTTTTTAAAATTGTGATCGGCCTAAATGCTGGAAAGTGCTAATATGCATCAATTAAAATTTTCTGGGCTTCCCTGGTGGCGCAGTGGTTGAGAGTCCGCCTGCCGATGCAGGGGACACGGGTTCGTGCCCCGATCCCGGAAGATCCCACATGCCGCGGAGCGGCTGGGCCCGCGAGCCATGGCCGCGGAGCCTGTGTGTCCGGAGCCTGTGCTCCGCAACGGGAGAGGCCACAGCAGTGAGAGGCCCGCGTACAGCAAAAAAAAAAAAAAAAAAAAAAAAAATTTTCTATTAAAAAGGTTAACTTTCATGGTTTATTGTTTCAGGAAATAACACTATTCTTCTCAGTAATATAGTATCCTAATATAACAGTACTCATCTGTTGATAGTAAATATCAAGTTTAGACTTTAAAAAGAAAGTACAATACCTTCCTAACGGGCCATCTTTAAATGTAAGCTGATTCAGAGATTTAAATCACTGTGGAGCACACGTCAGGGCCGCTGTGGCATCCTGACCACAGTGGCATTTCTCTTCAGGTTTCGGAAGGGAGCTCTTCGAGTCTGACCTAGACCGAATCACGGAACACGTGGAGGCTGCCATGGAAATGGTGCCAGTCTTGAAGAAGGCTGACATCATCAATATCGTCAATGGTCCTATCACCTATTCTCCTGACATTCTGCCTATGGTAGGGCCCCATCAGGGGGTCAGAAACTACTGGGTGGCTATAGGCTTTGGGTGAGTATCTCTATGTAATTCAACATTTATGATAGAGTTATGTAGTTTAGAGAAGTCTTATCCCATTATCTCAGGCCAAGAATGGAAAATGGGAGAGAGGCAGAGAGTCTTCTCCCTTTTATGGCCAATGAAATGTGAGGAATAAAAAATTTTAGTCTGGGCTTCCCTGGTGGCGCAGAGGTTGAGAGTCTGCCTGCCGATGCAGGGGACACGGGTTCGTGCCCCGGTCTGGGAAGATCCCACATGCCGCGGAGCGGCTGGACCCGTGAGCCATGGCCGCTGAGCCTGCGCGTCCAGAGCCTGTGCTCCGCAACAGGAGAGGCCACAACAGTGAGAGGCCCGCGTACCGCGCCCCCCCAAAAAAATTTTGTCTTAAAACTTTGACTTGTATAGGTTTAAAAGATTTGTACACAGAAGGGCAATGATTTCCTGGAATTTTCTCTTTGCATATTTCCTGCCGTTTCCATTATTTATGTTTCCTTTCATGTTGTGAATGTTCAGATAGGTCAATTTGTCCCACTTTTGCAAGGATGTTTTCATAACACAATGTGACAAAGATAAATCAAAATATCAAATGTGTAATATGCCTCATGCAGTTTTCACCATAATTCATGTTTGTTCAACATGATTTTTGTTTCTTTATGATTCCTCTGGTTGCTTACTATTTATGCTTCCATTACCCATTTGATGTTTCATCTCTAATATTTGTTCCATTAATTTGGTGAATATTAACGTCAAGCCTACCTTACTATCATATCACAGTTTCTAATATTTTACTTTTCTTCCCCATTTTATTTGGCCATTTATTCAACTGATATTTGATGATTGGCCAGCTTTGTACCAGGTCTAGTTCTGGGCACTGGGCTACAGCTGAGAACAAGGCAGTAAGTCTCATCAGAGTCACAAGGCTGGTTGGGGTGCTGTTCTTCCAATACAGTAGAGAGGCTGGGGTCTGAACTAAGGAAGCAGCAGTGGGCACTGAGAGATAGGAAACAAAATTATTTAGATTTGGTGATTGATTGCATTAGGTTTTAAGGAGAGAGAAAAATAGCAAATGATGGCAACCTTTCTTACTTGACTCCTGGTTGGACGCTGGGGCCAAAGGAAGAAATAATTGGAAAAATAATGAGTTCCATTTTTGACAGTGTTAAGTTTAGGTCTTTGGGACATCCAGAGGGAGAAAACCAGATGAAGATAGGAAGCTGGAAGGTATAATGTAACTGAGGGCCTAGGAAATCCCCTATAGAGTCCATATGTAGGCATGTTCATGTGGGAGTGTTTCTCTTGTACATCACTTATGTATCTTCTTTGGAGAAAAGTCTATTTGTATACTTAGCCCATTTAAGAAATTGGATTATTTGTCTTTTTCTTGTTAAGTTGTAGGAGTTCTTTATATATTCTAGATACAAAACCCTTATCCCATACATGATTTGCGATTTTTTCCCATTCTGTGGGTTTTTCATTTTCTTGATCATAGCCATTGAAGCACACAAGTTTTTAATTTTGATGAAGTCCAGAATGTGAATTTTTTTCTTCTTTTGAATGTAGTTTTGATATCATATATAAGGAACCATTGTTTAATCCAAGTTAATGAAGATTTATACCTGTGTTTTCTTCTGAGAGTTTTATAGTTTTAACTCTTTTCTTTTAAATATATATTTTTTGATGTGAATCATTTTTTTAAAAGTCTTTATTGAATTTGTTACAATATTGCTTCAGTTTTATGTTTTGGTTTTTTGGCCTTGAGGCATGTGGGATCTTAGCTCCCCGACCAAGGATTGAACCCACATCCCCTGCATTGGAAGGCGAAGTCTTAACCACTGGACCACCAGGGAAGTCCCTAATTTTAACTCTTACGTTTAGGTCTTTAATCAATTCTGAGTTAATTTTTGTATGTGCTGTGAGGTAAGCACCCAACTTGATTCATTTAAGGATAGCCAATTGTCCCAGCACCAATTGTTGAAAGACTATTCTTTACTCATTGAAATGTGTTGGCATCTATGATGTCTTTTTTCTGACACCATTTCTGACATTTAATTCTCCAATTCTCTGACACCAACTGACTATCCAACAGTTCAATTCAATTCTGCTGCTAACTCCCAGAGTTAGTGCAGACCCCACTAGTTAAGGAGTCAGTCCCATAAAACTGTCCTCACTTCAGATGCCAGTTTCAGATGTCCTCACTTCCAGGGATCACCTGTAATTCTGACTGAATGGCTACACATTTGGAGGTTCCTGCACCCCCCCTCCTCAGGTTTGATAATTCAGTAGAATAATCACAGAACTCAGGAAAACCCTACTTACTTTTACCTATTTATTCTATAGAATACAACTCAGGAACGTCCAAATGGAAGAGATGCATAGAGCAAGGTATGGGAGGGAGGGGTCTAGTGCAGAGCTTCCATGCCCTCTCTGGTGCACCATTTTCCTAGTAGATCAATGGGTTCACCAACCCAAAGGCTCTTTGAACACTGTTGTTTAGGAGTTTTTGTGAAAGTTTCATTACACAGGCACAATTGATTAAATCATTGACCATTGGTGATTGAACTTATGGTGACCAGCCCCTAGTCTGAAGCTATCTAGTTCCCCTGCCCCGCTTCCATGGAGCTATCTGTTAGCATACAAAATAATATAAATTCCAAAGGTTTTAGGAGCTCTGTGCCAGGAACTGGGGACAAAGACCAAATATTTATTTTTTTTATTGTACCGCAGCATCCTTGTCAAAATCAATTCATCATATATGTATGGATCTATTCTTAGACTCTCAACTTTATTCCATTGATCTATACATCTGTCCTTATGCCAGTACCATGCTGCCTTGATTACTGTAGCTTTGCGGTAAGTTCTGAAACTGGGAAGTGTGAATCCTCCAACTTTGTTCTTTTTCAGTATTGTTTTGGTTATTCTGGGCTTCTTAAATTTTTGTGTAAAATTTAGGACCAGCTTGTCAATTTTTTCAAAGAAGCCACCTAGGATTTTGGTAGGGATTGCATTGAATCTGTAGATCAACTTGGGGAGTATTGTCATCTTAATATTGAGTCTTCTGACTCATGAACAAAGGATATCTTTCCATTTGTTTAGGACTTTTTTTTTTTTTTTCGGTATGCGGGCCTCTCACTGCTGTGGCCTCCCCCGTTGCGGAGCACAGGCTCCGGACGCGCAGGCTCCGGACGCGCAGGCTCCGGACGCGCAGGCTCAGCGGCCATGGCTCACGGGCCCAGCCGCTCCGCGGCACATGGGATCCTCCCAGACCGGGGCACGAACCCGCATCCCCTGCATCGGCAGGCGGACTCCCAACCACTTGCGCCACCAGGGAGGCCCTGTTTAGGACTTTTAATTAAAATTTCTCTCAATAATGATTTGTAGTTATCAGAGTGTAAGTTTTGTACTTCTTTTGCTAAATTTATTCCTAAACATTTTATTCTTTTTGATTCTGCGATTAGCTTAATCACTGAATTATTGATTTAGTCAACACATATTTGCAGATCATTGCTCTTTATCTGTGAACAAGAGCAGACAGTGTTCCTGGCCTCATGATATTTATATTTTAATAGAACACCTGTCACTAAGGAAATTAGGAAGTTGCTTTCTTTAGAACACTAGTTACTTATCACCTAGAAATTGTATCTACTTGTATGGGGCTGATGTTGGACTCCTGCTTTCATTGCTTTGGGTAATTTTCCCAGGTTGTAGACGTCACGAGGTGAATGGGGAAGATAACAGGTCCTGGTAGACAAAGTGCCACACTCTCTCTGACCAATTTGGTCTGACCCCAAAAGGCCTTCTTGTTATTTAAAAGTTGGGATTGCTAAGATATTTCTTATGTAACATGGTGGAATCCTCACATCGGCTACCCCTCCCAATTTATATCAGTGATCCATCCCATGGTTCTGAAGGCCAGTGATTTCCATATCTGGCTGAGCACCAGGGCTTGTTAAAAAGCAGAATCTCAACTTTGTGGTTAGTCACTTACACGTGTTTCATCCTCCTTTGCATCTTATCTGTGAAATTCTTATTAGTTATCACTAGAATCCATGAAAGGTGTGTGGAATTGGAAAACCAACCAACAAACAGATTCCCAGACACCTCTCCTATTGATTCTGATTCAGTAGTCTGGAGAGGGCCCCAAGGATCAGCATTTCAGCATTGTCTGTTATTCTAGTCCAACCAGTCGAGAGAATAGGTATTTGCAAACTGTCTACATATATGCCAGTGCTCATTTACCTTACTCACAGAATACCCTCAGTCAAAGCTGTTTTACTTTTATACCAAATCTAATAAGTTCTTCTGCTTCTACGTGACTAACACAATGCTCCCCAAATGTTTAATGAGTTGGATTGAATTGAATCTAGTTATCCTGGCTTACAACAGATTATAAACAGCAAATTTAAAGAGAGGAGAGACAGTTTCACAGTTATCATAAAAAAGCATACACAAGGGCTTCCCTGGTGGCACAGTGGTTGAGAGTCCGCCTGCCGATGCAGGGGACACGGGTTCGTGCCCTGGTCCGGGAAGATCCCACATGCCGCAGAGCGGCTGGGCCCGTGAGCCATGGCCACTGAGCCTGCGCGTCCAGAGCCTGTGCTCCCCAACGGGAGAGGCTACAACAGTGAGAGGCCTGTGTACCGCAAAAAAAAAAAAAAAAAAAAAAAAGCATACACAAACACTCAAAAAGCATAGCAGCTGGGCCATGTAGAAGAAGTAGGTTCTACTGATTAATGCTAGACCTAGAAAAAGAGCCTCACTCTTCTTTCCTCTTCAAGTTCCCTTTCACTTCCACTTCACACGTTACTTCCTTATGAAAATCTTATCCATTGGGCAGAGACATACTCTGTTGTTGGTTATACAAGGACCCATAGCCACCATGTACTGCTTGCCTACTATGTGCTTTTAAATGCCATGTCAATTACTTCTCCACCAGCACCATAAAGTGTGCACATGTGGAGACTAAAGCTCAGGGTGGTTACACAGCTTGCCCAAGGTCACACAGCTGGTAGTGGCAGAACCAAAATCCTACCCAGATCTCTCTTACTCTATGCTTTTACACTTTCAACCACTACACCAGGGGCTCTCAATAGATGTTTCATAGCATTCAGTTGTATGGGATTTTACATGTAACTTAATAATGATTATAGAGCTGAAGTTTGTAGAAATCTAGTTTTTAAAAATAGATTTGATTCAGTATTATCCTCAAATAACAGCACTCTGCGCCATTTATTGGAAAGAACATGATGGTGTAGCAGTGAGACCACAGGAAACCGAAGCACAACCCTACCTATGCCCAAGGAGTCTGCCAAGGATGTAAATTCTGTTATGTGTGTCTTGGGTGAAAAAAGATTGAGAACCATTGAAGAAGTAAAGTCCAATAACAGGGAGTGTATACTGGGGGCAGAAGACTGAGTTTGTATCCTGAATCTGCTGTGTGACCTTATTTAACCCCTGAGTGCAGGCTGATTTTCTCATTGGTAAAATAGAGTTGCTAAAGAATAAATCACCTGGTACATGTTAGAAGGCAACAATGCTTGGTAAATGATGAGTACTCAGTGAATATCAGAAGAACTTTAAATAGTTTCAAGTCTTATAAACAGTATCTCTAGCTCTCAAAAATGGCAAGTGTTGTATATCATACATTGGGACTGTTTAAGTGAATAAACATTTTAAGCATATATTTCACAATTATTTTAAGCATGTATTTAATTTTTTTTTTTTTTTTTTTGCTTTCTTGAAACTTAATGAGATTGTTTGTGGGTGATTTGGATGAGCCATGTCTCTTTTTAAAACTATCCAGAGAAGTATAAATTGCTGTCTTTTTATTCTGCTTGAGAAATATCCTTATAACAAATATAAGCATTCGTTTTTATAAAGTAGAAAAACTGGTATCTTGTAGAAAAAGTTAGTTAACATTTCCAGTCTTTGCTAAGGTCCTCCCATGCTTTTAGAAGCTGCGATGCTGGCTAAGTAGCTTCATCTGAGGTACTGGAATTTCTTGCATTTTGGGGTCTGCTCATGTAGCTCCTTTTCCTGGTCCTCTACCGGTGACTCCCTGCTCATCCAATTCCTCAGAAGCTTCTCTTGACTTAAACCACAGACGAACCCACAGTAAAGTCCTTCATCAAAACTTTCCTTTATCCACAAGAATGAATGGGTAGGACTGCCCATGGGCGACGTTAAACTGTGATCCCTTCATCTGGTATGAAATTATTTGCCACAGTCCTGTTCTTGGTTTTAAAGCATCCTCATGTGGAAATAGAAAACAAGCCAACCCTCCCCACCAAGTGACCCAAATTGCAAAATACAGGAGCCATTGTTTCTTCCTCCTCTTTCCCACAAGTCCTTGCGTGAATGCCTCTTTGTCTGAATGCTTCTACAATAATGGCCCAAGATCCTTGTGCAGAGGTCATTGCTATGGGAACCTGAACTAAACTGAGTCTGAGAAGAGATGGGTGTGCCACTCTACAGTGCACATATTTCTCCTGCAAAGTTCCTATTAGTGAGGATAATCATAGCTCAAGAGGGCTGATAAGGTACCAACCACATCTGCCTGTGTACTTCCTCTCCTCCATTTTCCTAAAGCATCCTTACTAGCTAAGAGTCGTAGACTGTTTTGCAGATAGACAGCTCTTGAAACTGTGGAAAGAAACTAGCTATCAAGTCAGGCACATTTAATTTCAATGCCTAAACATTTTTTTTTGAGGAAAAAAAAATGACAGCATAAAGATTATGTTGATTGTGTGTTCTGAATAGCAATAGCACAGAACACCATAGCTTTGAGGACTTGTTAAATATATGGACATGTTTCATTGTTGGAAAACAATATGTGTTAGTAACAGGGTATTTATTTCTGTATTTGAAAGGTATGGCATAATCCATGCTGGTGGGGTAGGGAAATATCTCAGTGACTGGATCCTGCATGGAGAACCTCCTTTTGATCTGATAGAATTGGATCCCAATCGCTATGGCAAGTGGACAACAACTCAGTACACCGAGGTCAAAGCAAGAGAGTCATATGGATTCAACAATATGGGTAAAGTGCAAATTTACTGTTGTCTATGAAGTGTGTTCAGAAATGACTTACATCACTTCTGCCTTTAGAAGCTTTTTATTCTGTGTATCGTGGGGGAATGGTTAGGGAGTCTAAAAAGCATGTGCTTCTAAGACACAAAAAGGAGTCTATATGAATATATATCTTTAATGTGAGGAATGCATAAGTGATTTTAACTTTTAAATGTATTTTTACTTTACCCTTTTTTTTTTTTTTTGCGGTATGCGGGCCTCTCACTGCTGTGGCCTCCCCCGTTGCGGAGCACAGGCTCCGGACGTGCAGGCTCCGGACGCGCAGGCTCAGCGGCCATGGCTCACGGGCCCAGCCGCTCCGCGGCACATGGGATCCTCCCAGACCGGGGCACGAACCCGTATCCCCTGCATCGGCAGGCGGACTCCCAACCACTTGCGCCACCAGGGAGGCCCTACTTTACCCTTTGATGATCAATATAAATGACAGCTTTGGGTTTTTTAAAAACATAAATTTAATGCATATATATGTATATATATTATACATACATATATATTATACATATAATATATACATATATTATATATATTATATTTATATATATATATATATATATATATATATATATATATATGCTTCTAGACTTTAAGTGCTGTGTTTTCCATTTTCTGAATCCCTTCAAAATATTTTATAGTTTTGGTTCTATGCTATTCAGAGCACCCATTTTCCTTTTTCAGTTGGTTACCCTAAAGAAGAACGGTTTGCCGGGAGGCCAACTCAGCGAGTCAGTGGGCTTTATAAAACCCTGGAGTCCAAGTGTTCCATGGGGTTCCATGCAGGCTGGGAGCAGCCACACTGGTTCTATCAACCAGGCCAGGACACTGGGTACAGGTAAGTGAGTGACTTAACCTGCCTGTCACTCTCACCGCAGAATGAAATTTGGGGGTGGAATGGAGGGACCCCAGAGAAGTGCCACGTCCCCCTCCCACCCTGTCACTCCACCCCATTCCAAAGAGCATTGAGCCTTTTCCCACAAAAATCACTTTTTGTGCAGTGCAGGCCTTAGTTTATCCCACGTGACATTGGCCCACATCTAGGACCCATGTGGCCTCGCAAGACCTACAACCAGCCCAGATGAAGCCTCTGCTTGGCATTTTCCAGTTGCTCAGAGAACCTTCCCCACCCTCTCCAAATCCCCACATGGCTTCAGTTGGCTCCTAAAGGTTTGTCCTGGTTTAGGATGCCTGGCCAAGTCACATGGTATGGAAACAGTATGGAAATATGGATTTTCTATTTGTCAAGGAATAGCTCAAAGCAACTGCTTTCTAGTGTGTGTGCATTGAATCATGCAAATTATATGCACTGCTAATAAATTAGGGGAAAAGGTAATTTACTATTTTAGTTTGAGCTAAAACGTAAAGCACATCACTAAAACAATTCTCTGAATTCCTCTAAAGCTGTTGCCATTATACTTGGATTGCATACTATTGTTGTACTTGGGATTAATAGTGATTATATATTTTTTCTCATGAGAATCCATAAACCAAGAGAAAACAAAGTTTCCTTTTCATGTTAAGTTCTCCTTTTTCTTTCTCAGGTGTGTTTGGTCTTCATTGCTTCGCATGGGCTTTCTCTGGTTGCGGCGAGTGGGGGCTACTCTTTGTTGCGGTGTGCGGGCTTCTCATTGCGGTGGCTTCTCTTGTTGCGGAGCACGGGCTCTACACACATGGGCTTCAGTAGTTGTGGCACGCGAGCTCTAGAGTGCAGGCTCGGTAGCTGTGGCGCACGGGCTTAGTTCCTCCGCGGCATGTGGGATCTTCCCAGACCAGGGATTGGAACCCGTGTCCCCTGCATTGGCAGATGGGTTCTTAACCACTGCACCACCAGGAAGTCCAATTATCTCTCTCTCTCTTTTTTTTTTGACCTGTCATTTTGCTTATTTAAACAGGTTTTAATGTCTACTTTAAAATCAGATCTAAAAGGTCCAAAGTATAGTAGAGGGCCAGTTGTTGATTAATGAATTTGGACTCTGTAGTCAGCCAGTGGAGATTACCTGGGGGCAAAATACCGGTTTGGTGTTTCCTAAATAACTCAGATAAATGCCAGATCTATTCTTCACCTTATGCTATTTGGACCTGGTCTATTTCTTCTACTATTTTAATAATTAAGCCACTGAAGACTCATTTTGTAGACTTAGCATCCTGCTCTGAAGTTAAAATACCACATTAACAGTCCACTCTGTAAACTAGAAACGACCCTGCATAATGAGTTAGGAGACCTTTGTTCCAGGCCCAGCTCTGTCATTAACTAATGCAAAGACCTTGGAAGTCACTTAGTGCCTTTTCTCTAAAAAATGAAGATGTTGGACCAGATCCTTGCTTACTCCAGGTGGATCAGCATGAAGCCTGTTAGAGTGCAGAATCTAGGGCCCCTCCGCAGACCTGCTGCATCAGAATCGGTATCTTAACAAGTACAAGTGATGTATTTGCATAAATGTTTGAGAAACAACAGACAAGATAGCTCTACCCCTCATATATTCTGGTTTAATTATGCCCCCCAAATTAGTATTTTTAAAATGCTCCCCCTGGTGATTCTAATATGTAACCAAGGTTGAAAACTACAGGATTGGTTAACTTCTAAGCTCTTTTCCAGATCTGAGAACCCACATGGCCTATCTTATTTTCTACTTAATCAATACTTCATTCACTATGAAATGGGTCAAGGGATAGATGAGTAACTTAAAAAATCAGATTCCAATATATATGTATGATTTGTAGCACAGGTGGCACTTTTCCCCCAAATGAAATTTTCTAGGCAAATAGGGTGTATTAAAATATCTTTATTCTGTAATTTTTTGAAAATGAATAACTCTTGTTTTATGACAAACATTGTGTTTCAGGCCAAGTTTTCGCCGCACAAACTGGTTTGATGCTGTGGGCTCTGAGTATAAACAGGTTATGCAAAGAGTAGGGGTGATTGACCTGTCACCATTTGGCAAGTTTAACATCAAAGGCCAAGACTCCATTAGATTGTTGGACCATCTCTTTGCAAATGTCATTCCCAAGGTAAATAACCTTATAGGGGTACAAGGTCCAGGATTCTGGCCTACTTAATTCTCTACCTCTCATTTTCAAAAAAACCAATATGTTATTTCAATTCACCTAATGATTTCTGTATGAACACCAGAACCCTTCAACTAACCAAGGGTATTCTAGCTAATTTTCAAATTTAAATTTTTGTTAAATGAATTATCATCTAAGGACCTTATGACTTTGTTTAGTTGTGTAAATGGGAGCCCCCAAATTGGCTGAAGTGTAATTTTTATGACAAGTAATTATAATGGTCATTTAAACTGAAAACTTCAAAATTAATGGGTTTAGGTTTACAGATAGTTCACACAATTGATATAAATGATAGCATTCAGATGTTTTTCATTGTTGACACCCACATTTTTATTTCCATGTGGTGTTAAAAGGACACATAAGATTTTTATTTCATCCTGAGGTAATTTAAAATTCTTTTGTGTAGGTGGGTTTTACAAATATAAGTCACATGTTAACACCAAAAGGTCAAGTATATGCTGAGTTGACGGTTTCTCACCAGTCTCCTGGGGAGTTTCTATTAATAACTGGTTCTGGATCAGAACTTCATGATCTTAGGTAAGTGTACACCTAGTAAGAAAATTTTACATGGATTATATATTGACCCAATCTTGCACCAAGGTATTTTTGTTTGTTTGTTTGTTCACCAGTAATTGAAAGTACAACTTTAATTCTTAAAATCTTATTGTTTTAAATAAACTTCATGTTTCTTAGAGGAAATTATTTGAAGGGCCCCTATGACCATCCCCCTCCCAAAGGTAATCCATCCATGGGGTTTACTGGTTTTAATAATATTAACTCCCATTTGTTAGGCATCACCAATATGTCAAAACCATTATTACACATTATCTCAATAAATTCTTTTAATAGATATATCTGCCAGGTATATATTATTCCCAATTTCAGGTGAGGAAAATGAAGTTTGGGTTAAAGTAACCTGCTCAAGCCAGCCTTGTTGATTCTGATGCCCACGTTTGGTCCACTTTAGTGAACTGCCTCCCTGGTTTTTCTTCTTCCTTTTTCATGCTTTGTGCCACAAAGCTGCATCTAAATCATTGACCTCCCAAGTCAATCCTTCACACGAAGGTTTAGTCTACTCTAAAATCTCTAATCTTCAGTATTTCAAAAATATTTGGGGGCCTCCCTGGTGGCGCAGTGGTTGAGAGTCCGCCTGCCGATGCAGGGGATACGGGTTCGTGCCCCGGTCTGGGAGGATCCCATATGCCGCGGAGCGGCTGGGCCCGTGAGCCATGGCCGCTGAGCCTGCGCATCCGGAGCCTGTGCTCCGCAACGGGAGAGGCCACAACAGTGAGAGGCCCGCGTACAGCAAAAAAAAAAAAAAAAAAAAAAAAAAAAAAAAAATATTTGGAATATTGTTGTTTAATAAACATCTTACTCTGACAGATTCTCACTCTAGTTGTAAAATGATGCAAATTATATCCTCCAATCCAAGGTGCATTGGGAGCCATCTTAGTAGCTTAGCTTTGTGTCAATCCAGATGATCATTTTCTGATAGACTTGTGTAGCTCCAGGGACTGCTCAATAAATTATAAACAAGCCCTATAACTGTGTTCCAGTAACTCATCAAGACTCAGAAATTGAAACTAGTCTTTAGAGTTTTAATCTTTTCCTTGTCATTGTCAAAGCAAGTATGTGTCTGGTGGCAGGCGCATTATTAACCTTTAACAGCACAAGCATGCCTCCTGTGTACAGGTATTAGAGAAAATTTTCCCAAGATTGAATCATCAGTTTAAATGCAATAGGGCTGTCACTATTTGAAAGAATCGTGTGGCAGAGCTTGTTTAAACGGAAGGGTCCTTCTGTACTGTGAAAAATTGCCCACACATTTAAGTGGGTAGTTTAAAGAGGATCATTTAACATCTCTGGGACTCAGTTTCCTCAACTTTAAAAATTAGGTGATTATATGAAATGATATTCTAGGGACTTTCTGGCAATTCTAGACACAGAGCATTTCTTCCGAGAAATAATGTTACCAACATGCATTATTCAAGCAAGATTTAACACGATGTTTATGAATCTCAAATGCAGATGGATTGAAGAAGAGGCTGTCAAAGGTGGATATGATGTTGAAATTAAAAACATAACAGATGAGCTTGGAGTCCTTGGCGTCGCAGGGCCACATGCAAGAAACGTCCTTCAGAAACTGACCTCTGAAGATCTTAGTGATGATGTTTTCAAGTTTCTTCAGACCAAGTCTTTAAAGGTTTCCAACATTCCTGTCACTGCTATCAGGATATCTTATACTGGTAAGAATTGGAAAACAACCTAGAATAAGGCTCTAAAATTTAAAAGCAGTTACCAGAAATGTGTGCATGATGCACATATACACAGCACACACACACACACACACACACATTCACTTTGGTCATTTTAACTTTGGAGAAAGATTTCTCCTGCCTGACTCTTCTGACAATTCTGTTTATTCACTCCCAGTCTGAGAGTCCTTCCACAGATTTCCAATTGTTCCAGGCTCATAGCTAGCTGCCTACCATTTGGAAAGGTAGGTAAGAAAGTGGGAAGAAGATGGCTGTTGCAATAGTTGGAAGGGTTGACAGAATATTCAGGCCAGCTGATTCTGTTTGGGAACATTCAAAGTGGTCTCCCATTGATAGAGTCTCCCATAGAGAACATTGTGAATGTATCAGGCACCGCTCTTAAAGCATTACCACCGATCTTCTTTCTTTCTGACTCTAAGTGCATTAGGGAAGACTTGCTATGCAGCTAACATTGCACATAGTGGATATTTGGAAACAGGGATGAATGAATGCTCCCCATTGGTGCTCTGGGCTCACTTCTAACTCCCTCTAGATTCCCTGTCCTTTCACAGAAGGCGTACTGGGTGCCCAGGCATTCACTCAATTACATGTTGCTCACATTCTGGTGTTTGTCCTGGAGAAGCACCTCACCATCAGCCCTTGACATGAGGAATGAGGCGAACACACAGTATAAAGGCCATAGCTCCTCCCTGGGCTTCCGCTGTCCCTTTTCACCATCCTTTGGCAAAATGGTGACCAGAATAAAACATAAGCAGAATAAAAAATAAGCAGACTCTTTGGGTTGGGTGTCATTTTCTTTGTTTTTTGCCCACAGCTCTAATGGTGAATGAAATGACCAAATGGGGAAGAAGGGGGGAGTGGGGGGGCATTAGAGACTATGGCTATCCCACAGCGAAGACCATTTGAATAATTGTCATCAGTTGCCTTTATCTTTAAGCCTTGTGATTTGGGGCCAAGGAATTGGGGGTTGAGGTGTCTAAACCTTGAACCCCTTTTCTTGATAAACTCTGCCATGCTAATTCCTCACTTAACATTATGAAGCGGAGGTCAAGGGGCAAGAGTAACTCGTGCGTCACAGTCTTTCTGGGTCATGAGATGTCCTAGATGCTACCCTCCTGTGTGGGGGACAGGATTGGGCACAAAAGCATCTGTGATATGGCAGGCTCCTTTGCAGTGGGGTTTGGTTGCAACCTTTTTCTGAACTGGTCTTTTAAAACTCAACAATGTCTATATTGCATAAATGGAATCTCTCCATTTATTGACGTGTTTTAGCTAATGCACATTAGACTCAATGATCATCATTCTTACTCTGGTGGGCACTTGTGCATGTATTTCAGGTGAACTGGGTTGGGAGCTGTACCACAGACGAGAAGATTCTGCAGCACTTTATGACATCATCATGAATGCAGGCCAGAAAGAGGGAATTGACAATTTTGGAACCTATGCCATGAATGCCTTAAGACTGGAGAAAGCTTTCAGAGCCTGGGGATCAGAGGTTTGAAATGCTAGCATCTTTATTAAAATTTTACGTGTATGGTATCTGATTTTTATATAAGGGTTAGTTTTAACTGCGTTAACATTGGCTCTGGCTGTAAGAGAAAGTATGTATTATAAGAAAAATTTTTTTTGTTTTGTTTTGGCCATGCCATGCAGCATGCGAGATCTTAGTTCCCCAGACCAGGGATCAAACCCATGCCCTCTGCAGTGGAAGCACAGAGCCCTAACCACTGGACCACCTGGGAATTCCCCAAAGTTTTATTTAATTAGGGAAAGAGGTTTTTCTCCTCAATTTCCCAGTTGCAGATTCAGTGGAATTATGACATAATGTTTATTCTGCCCTAATTCCTCCTGCTTAGCAGAGAGCCCTGGACATCTGTCTCTGACTGTGTGCGGAGCTGTGGCTATCCCAAGGGAGCCTGCCTACCCCACGGGACTTGAGGACTACCTTTCAAATTCTTCCTTCTCCTCTGTCACATTGCCCATCCTCAGTTCTTTCTTATCCCGCATCTTTTGGGGAAGTAGCAACCAAAGGGGTCTTTCTGACGGGGGTGGGGGGGGTTGGTGGTCTGGGATGTGTTGGTCCAGCCCACTCCCACCATTAATAATGGGAACTCAGGGTTTCTATTTGTGTAGTTACACACCATTTTCATAGGCATGATCTCATCTACCTTCTCAACTCTCCCTGAAGGAGGTATTGGTGATTCTTGGGCAAGGGGTTGGCAGTTCTACACACAATCCCTGTTCGAAACACAATCACACTAAGAAATAATAAACAACTTGGTCCAGATTACACAAAAGTGGCTCTGTTCTCTGTTTTATCTCCAATATGGCAGGCTATTTTCAGACCCCTTAATTTTTTCAGATTTGCTAGTTGTTTCCTTGGAAGACGTTAAGGTTTTAGTCCTGGGAGGTGAGATAAGGGACAGTGGTAAAAGATGTACTTACTTCAGGGTAGGGTCTCTTGGGTTCATATGTATCCTCCACCACATACTAACTGTGTGGCCGTAACCCTCTAGAGTCTGTTTACTTCTCTATAAGATAGGGCCAGTCTTTCTCCTCCAGAGTTATTGTCGAGATTAGATAGTCTACAAAGTGCCTAGGATATAACAATAAATTTGAGGGCAGAGTAGGTTTGAAAGTGCAGGCAGGGTCCCTTGAACAGCTAGACCAGGGGCAGAAACAAGTGGGCTTTGAGGTGGAGAGGGCCGCCTCCTGGAGCCCCTGAAAGAACAAGGGCCCTGGGGCAAGTCGCTGTTTTGCAGGAGAGGTGCTGTGTTATAAGGGTTCTCAGCCTACAAGCCGGGTGTGGGTGGAGTTCTTAGCGGAGGCTGCTGCAGGGAGAAAAGTAGAAGAGGACGGCTCTGCCTCCACACTCCACAAGGGATGAAGCAGCTGAAGCAGGCTTTGAGGTCAGGCGTTTCTGCGCCTCCCTGCCTTTTCCCTCGGACCCCTCCTCTGAAACGGTTTTCTCCATCCCCCGTCCCTCCGATTTCCCAACAGCGCCAGCACGCCCTCTAGTGTTAATACATCAATCAAGCATCTGGGCTTTGTTTTCATTTTTTTCCTGGAATTCTGAAACTTCGAGCAGGTAAAAAATAATTTTAGAGGTGCTCAAATGGTTTAGGAAATATGAGGCCGAAATTTTATGTTATGTAAAACAAGTTTATATTGCTCATGCAGTTCATACGAGGGCTATATCGTCTTTTTTTTTTTAAGTTTGGCTACTTTTTATGAGGTTTAGACCAGTTCTCCTGGAGCAAAAGAGACCGACGACAACAAAATAAACAAGCAAACAAAACTCAGTTCTAGTCCCAAAGAGTGGCTTTAGTTCCCCTTGAACTATATTGTAATAACTCAACCAATTTTAAAAGATTGAGATTCAATCTCTATTTTTCCTTTTCCCTCTCCTGAACTCTGTAGAAGCCATTTTCCTATCACCTGCTTTTTCCTCTACTTATCCCAATTTCTGGATGATTGTAAGATAAGTAAATTACTTAATACCTTTTCAAAACCTATTTATGTAAAATTATTAGATAAAAGCTTCTGAAAGTCTTGTTTCTGGGAAGACCTCATTGTTGTGGTATCCCTCAGATGTTTATTATACAAAGAGAGCCTTGGAAACAAACTGTGAATTTTAGTTTCCAATTTGCTATTGAAATAACAGTATTTGCTGAAAGGCTACATTTGAATTTTAGATTTAAAAAAATTACTTTGACGCCAGTCCACAATTTTCCTTTTTCAGAATCTATATTCATAGTGAAAAAGTGTTCTCTTCCCTAAAAAGTATATATGAAAGTGATGTTATTAAAACAATTTGCACTCATCTAAGATTTAAAATGTGTGTTTTCCCTTTTAGATGAACTGTGATACAAATCCCTTGGAAGCTGGACTGGGATATTTTGTAAAGCTAAATAAGGTATGTTTACATTCCAAAGTGTACTTGAAGTAAATCTTAAAATTATGCTGTTTCATGACAAGGCTATGCTTTAAAATTTAGCCAAGTATGATTATAGGACACATGAGTTGAACATATATAGTAAGCATTGCTCAAATGCTTCATATTAAATTTGTCAAAATTTGATATTAGTTCAAATAATTGCAACGTGCTTGTAGATGTAAGACAGCAGAATCCAGCAACTTTAAAGACTAGATCTAAATTCTAAGATTAAAAATCAGTAAGGATAAGATGTCAGCAGACACTCTTGTAAATCTTGGTGACTTGTGAAGTCACAATTAGCTAATCAGACATACTGCATTCATTGACTCTCCCTGGGTGCTCACAGCACAAAGAAGCAGCCTCGCCCCAGCAGATCTATCCATCTGCTATTGAGCATCTTTGTATGTAACTGCAACATCTGCGTATAAGCAAACTGACACATTTCAAATATGTTCAGCATAAAACAGGTATTACTGAGAAGCCAATACAGGCCCAAAGAATCATAACTGATATGAACATTCCAAAGGGAACCCCTGCATCAGTGGTTCTCAAACAGATAGCGTCAGCATCACCTGGGAGTTTGTTACAAATGCAAATCCTTAGGTCCCCGCACAGACCTACTAAATCAGAATCCCTGGGGGTCGGGCCAAGAGATCTGTGTTTAACAAGCTTCAGGGGATTCCGATGCACCTAAAGTTTGAGAAACACCACCCTACCTAATTATTGTGGAAAAGCATATTGTGAGGCCAATTTATTACAGCCTAGCTCATCTATACAAATCCCACAAATATAAATGAGGTTATTCCACTGTTATGGTCTGAATGTTTGTGTCCCTCCAAAATTCATATGCTGAAGCCCTAAGCCCTGTGTGATGCTATTTGGAGGCGGGGCCTTTGGGAGGAAATTAGTTCAGATGAGATCATGAGGTGGGACCTACATGTTGGGATCAACGTTCTTATGAGAAGAAGAAGAGAGATCAGAGGTTGCTCTCTCTCTACCATCTGAGGACATAGTGAGAAGGCGCTGTCTGCCAGCCAGGAAGAGGAGGCTCATGGGGGAACCAAACTGGCTGGCACTTTGATCTTGGACTCACCAGCCTCCAGAACTGTGAGAAGTAAACTCCTGTTGTTTCAGCAACTCCATCTGTGCTCTTTTGTTATAGCAGCCTGAGCTGATTCAGACACCTATTAAGCGGTGTCTCAGTTACTATAAGAGAACTTAATGGAGGTACAGTTAGCAGTAATATTGAAGGATAAGGATGGCAGCTGCTTTCACTCAGGATATTTGTTAGAATTCCAAAATTCCTGTTCTGGCCTGCCTTAGGTGCTAATCAGCTAAAGTAAAGGCTGTTTCCCCATTCTATGGAAATATGTGAACACATGAATATGAATCAGGCTAAGGAAACTTTTTTAATGCCCCTGAATCAGTTCCCAAATTCTAAGCTAAGATATTAACATAAACATGTATATTTATAGCATTAGATTTTAGGAAAAAAAGAACCTCCTAAAGGGTTTTAAAGGGAATATCTTTCTGTGCATTTTCCCCGTGACTTTTATTTTTATGATGTACCATCTGCCTCCAGACCAGAGAAAGCAGGTGCTTGAAGTTTGGGCAGAGCCTAGCAGCAGATTGCTCCTTCTGATAACAGAAGTCTTGGTTTAGCTTTGTAAAATAAGGGTGAAAATGACCTGACTCCTGAAAGCACTAAAGTTCTGTTGTTGGTCACCAATAGGTAAATACATAGCTGACTTTTTTGCTTCAGTGTTTGGGTATTATTGTTTGGGAATAAGGCACAAACAATCTCTTCATGTTGAAAATGGATTTTTAAAGCTCTCTTTATGATTATAAGCAGGTGTAGTGTGGATTGCATATTTATTAGTTCCTTTAAATTACTTCAATAACCAAAGCTCAGCTCAAAACTAAGTAATTTAATAGATAATGATTTTGATTTATGGTATATTTTTATTTATTTATTTATTTATTTTTTCTTTTTGCGGTGTGCGGGCCTCTCACTGTTGTGGCCTCTCCCGTTGCGGAGCACAGGCTCCGGACGCGCAGGCCCAGCGGCCATGGCTCACGGGCCCAGCCGCTCCGCGGCATATGGGATCCTCCCAGACCGGGGCACGAACCCGTATCCCCTGCATCGGCAGGCGGACTCTCAACCACTGCGCCACCAGGGAGGCCCTATGGTATATTTTTATGATTTCTGTATTGTTGGTTCTCATTTTGGTGTCATAAAGTTAATTTCTAATACTTTCATTGGGTGAAGGTCCATGTAGCACAAGGATCTGGACCTAATCAAGCCAGTCTTTTTTAATTACCATGACTCAGGTCATTAGTGGGCATCAAGCTAACTGTAGCGATGCTTGCTAATTTCCAAGACAGGTGAATAGGTTGGATCAACTTTGTTTCAAGCCTATTTGGTGGTCTCACAACAATTTTATCTTAGTTTTGTAGCAGTCTCTAATGTAAAACAGGTTCCTGGAAAACTTATTTATATTATAAACTGAACTGTGTCACTTGGTAATTCAAGTCCTGTGCCTCAAAACAAAAATGTTACCCAACCTGGCTTCATACAACATTTTAAAGAATAATATAATGCAAGTCCATATTGCTTTGGAAAATTGATGTTATATGAAAACTGAAGCAGCAAATACAGGGGAATATTTGTATTTAATACCAATCAGAACAAAACAAAACCCTAAATCCTGACATTTCACAATATTTTAAAATCAATTCTTTTCTTATCCTTCAAAGTAAATATGTAGACTTCCCTGCTCGGCCCTTAAGTGTTTCCACAGTGATTGTGTAAGCCATAATATGAAGAGAAATATAGAGATGCAGGCTGTGTCAGAGTTAGGAGGACCACTGGAGATCACGCAGCACCACCTCTTCATTTGAGGATGAGGAAACTGAAGCACAGAGAAGTGACCTAGGTGCTGTCCTGTGTGTTGGCCCAGGTTGAACTCTGACCTCCCTGCAGTGCTGTTTCACCCACCACTTTTCCCAGCCAAGTCCTTTCCCATAATGGGCTTATCGGCCTTGAAAAACTGCCTCCAAATTTTCTGGCAACGTGTATCATAGAATCTGCATGGCTACATTTTATCGATGAATACCTCCCACAGTTATGTTTCTGTTATAAGTAATTTTGTGTTTTGTGGTAGGATCAGAATAGCTGCTTTGGCCATTTTAAGAAGGAAAGTGGGTGGGTGAGGAGATGGACCATCTGACCTCATTAGACTGAACTGTGTTCTTATCAAAACTGGTACAAAAGTAGGGAAAAGAAGACTGGAGTATTGGAGACATCTCAGATCGTAAAGATGGCATTTGCCTTCCTTGACTCTTAGAGTTGTCTGAGCCTTGGTCTCCCTATGGTGTGGGCTTATGTGAAGCAAATACGGACGTGTGTGTACATTCATTCATCTAGTCAACATTAATTAAGTACCATTTATTAAACACCTCGCTAGGTCTAAAAGTTAAAGATACAGCTCCTGATGGCTCTCAGATCTCATGAAGCTTGGAACAAATGGAATTTTGGGAACTAAAGCTGTAGGATGCATTCTTAACCTTAATTCTGAAAATACTGTTCTTCATGAGGAGGGTTGTGTAGTAGCGCGTTATCAGTACTGTCTTGTAAAGAGTGAGCATAGAGTCCTGACAGGAAGTGTTAAGCACAGCTGTGAAACAGGTAAAAATAACTGAATATTTCCTGTTAAGTCTTCTCAGCTAAAACCCCTTTACCTGAAACAAGTCATATCATTGTGCTTAATAGTATTATAATTTGTTCCAGAGGAAGTTACTTTTGGGGGAAAAAATTAGTGGCTTTTTTTTTTTTTTTTTTTTTAGTTGGAAATGAAAGAAATGCATTAATTAAAAGCAAAAGGAAAATCAGCTGCCTTAGGTTGCAGTCATAAGTATTCTTGGAATTTTCCTCTTGGAATTACTGAATCTATCCATTTCCAGATAACCCCAGCCAAGAGCCACAGAGAATCAAATACTAAGGGTAATGTGTTATGAGCAGAAGAATTTTTTTTTTCTGTAAGATCCCCCCAACCTTTCTCTCTCTCCCTCTCTTTTCCTGTCTTGAGTTTCTAACCAGCAGAAACAGAATAAAACATGATATCTATTAACCACAACTTAGAAGACAGTATTGATTCTAGAAATTACAGGGTCTCTTTTTTTTTTTTTTTTTTGGCGGTACGCGGGCCTCTCACTGTTGTGGCCTCTCCTGTTGCGGAGCACAGGCTCTGTGTCCCCTACATCGACAGGCGGACTCTTAACCACTGCGCCACCGGGGAAGCCCCAGGGTCTCTCTTTAAGGAAAGATGATTTAAAGCATAACCATTCAGTAAGCAAAGCAAAACAAAAGGATGGTAAAGAAGCAAAACAAAAGGATGGTAAAGAGGCAAAACCCTCACCACCAGGCTGACCAAGTATTCAATAAATATTAGTATTAGTAAAACATCGAAGTGGAAATAAATCATTGTTCACAGAAAACCAGTTAGAAAGGAGTTTCTAGTATGTGATGGTGGTGAAAGTACCCAGCTCTGGGGAAATTTTAGGTAAATGGTAATAAGATTTGAGGAGGCAAAACATTTTCAGCGTCTCTCAGTCCTGGCTGCATGTCACAATCATCTGAAGTAGGATTCCTTTATTCATGCAATCCTTTAGAAAATCCCGAGGCTCAGGCTGCATCCCAGATCAATTAAAAAAGAAGAGCTGGGGTAGAGACTCAGGCAGCAGTATTTTTTTTTTTAATTCCCCAGGTGATTCCAAAAAAGATTGAGAATGATTGTTTTTAGGCCAGTGATTTTCAACTGGCTGAATGTTACCATCTTGAAGAACTTAAAAGAAAAATTCCCTGATGCCTTACCCCCAGTGGTTCTCAAAGTGTGGTTCACAGACCAGCAGCATCAATGTGACTTCAGAATTTATTAGAAATGCAAGTTATCGGGCACCATTCCAACCCCCAAAATCAAACTCTGGGGGTGGGGCTGGCAATCTGCTTTAACAGGCCCTCCACATGATTCTGATGAGCACTGAAGTTTGAGAACAGAGACCTGCCCAAACCAATTGGATCAACCCTGGGGGTAGGGTCTGGTTTCTTGTTTTTATTATGCAATGAAGATTGAGAACCACTGTCTTAGTTATTTTAACCTCATACCTGCTTATGGTCCTATGCATAAACAGGAAAGCAGAAAAACATCCTGGTCAGACAATTGGCTACCACATAATATATTCTGTCCCAAATCTTTTTCTTTTTTTGAATGGATTTTTAAAAAATATCACCAAGTTCTAGCTCTGTGACCTTGGAAAAGCTATTTTACTTCATTTTCCATCTGGGATTGCTAGTCTGTAAAATGAGGGCTCCCTTCCATGTCTAAAATTCTATGAAATACCACCTTGCAGAGTGGTCGAAGACACTTGCTATGTTATCTATATGAGCCACACGATTGTATTATTTTAATTAAGCTATCCTTCGTCTCTTACCCATTTCTGTTGCTGAATGATAAAAGGAGAAAAAAAGAAAAGGGGGGAAAAAAGGAAGTAAAATCTAGTCTGAGATCTAGTTTAGCATTCTTGAAACATCTGTCAGAGCACATTAAACTAAAAACCATTGAATCATTATCCTCATATATATCCAATTTCTGTTATGAAACAATACTCTGTTTCCAGCCTAAAAGCTTAACTGTGCTATTTAGCTGACTGCTTTCTAATTTGGAAGTCTATGGAAACTCTGGGCTAGGAATGAATTGAAGTAATTCTTTAGATTGCTTTTATTTTATTGTTATTATTTTAACAGCTTAACATGCAATAAATTGACATTTAAAGTATACCAGCTAGACACTCAGATCTGTAGAACAAATAAATTAACGTGTATCCTATCGCTAGTATTGCATATATCTGCATGAATAGAATACCAAATACAAAAGGTATAACAAGTCCAAAGTCAGGAAATAAAATTTAAAAATATTTCATATCATTCTAGAGATACGGAAGATCAAAGAATGTCATCTGCATGATAAAATGATGATCCTACTAAGCATCAAAGAACAGACAAGCTGATATCAGGAAATTTAAGAGAAATATTATTAATAACTAAAATTACAGTTGCATTAGCAGCTCTATAAACAGATGGCACATATAGGAAAGATGAAAAATATAACATGTAAACTCAGTGCACAAATGGGGCAAAGGGGATAAAATTTTAAAATGGAACTTGGAGGGGATATATGTATACATATAGCTGTCTAATATTGACTTTCAAAGAGCAGAAGTTTTTAATTTTTGAATTTTTAAAGTTCTTCTCAATTTGTTCTTTTGTGGATCATGCCCTTCATGTTGTATCTAAAAAATCTTTGCCTAACCCAAAGTCACAAAGATTTTCTGCTGTTTTCTTCTAGATGTTTTATCATTTTTTTTAGAGCTGTGATTCATTTTTAGTTAATTTTTCTATCTGGTAAAAGATATGGATTGAAATTTATTTTTTAGCATATAGATGTCCATTTGTTTACAGCACCATTTGTTGAAAAAGGCTATATGTTCAAATGGCATTGCCTTTGTACCTTTGTCAAAAAACAGTTGTCCATATATGTTTAGGTCTGTTTCCGGACTCTACTGTGTTCTATTGACCTATTTATCTTTCTTGATAATGATACCATACTGTCTTGATTACTGTAGCTTAAATCAGGTTGTGATAGTCCCGCAACTTTGCTGTTCTTTTACAATGTTGTTTTAGTTATTGTACGTCCTTTGAATTTCCGTGAATCAAAAAGCTTGCTGGGATTTTTTTTTTCTATTTTTTTTATTAGTTTCTGCTTTATAACAAAGTGAATCAGTCATACATATACATCTGTTCCCACATCCCCACCCTCATGCATCTCCCTCCCTCCCACCCTCCCCATCCCTCCCCTCCAGGCGGTCACAAAGCACCGAGCTGATCTGGGATTTTGACTGGAATTGCATTGTATCTATAGGTCAGTTCAAGTCTTCGAACTCATGAATGAGGTATATCTCTCTGTTTATTTAGGTAATCTTTAATTCCAAAGATGTTTTGTAGTTTATAGTTCTTGCATATCTTTTTACAGATCTATCCTTAAGTTTTTTTTTTTTTTTTCGGTACGCGGTCCTCTCACTGTTGTGGCCTCTCCCGTTGCAGAGCACAGGCTCCAGACGCGCAGGCTCAGTGGCCATGGCTCACGGGCCTAGCCACTCCGCGGCATGTGGGATCTTCCCAGACTGGGGCACGAACCTGTGTCCCCTGCATCGGCAGGTGGACTCTCAACCACTGCACCACCAGGGAAGCCCAGTATTTTGTATTTTGATACTACTGTAAATGGCATTTTAAATTTCAAGTTTCAGTTGTTTACTGCTAGTGTATAGAAAACAATGGGTTTTGCATATTGATCTCACATTCTGTAACTTTGTTAAACCCACTTAGTAGTTCTAGTACTTTTTTATGTAGTTCTCTTTTTTCTTTTTCTTTTTTTTTTTTTTTGTAGATTCCATTGGATTTTCTACATGAACAATTGCGTTGTATGAAAATGAAGCTTTTCTTTGTCTCTTTTCTAATCTGGATGCCTTGCAGTTCTTTTTCTTGCCTTATTGTACTGGTTAGATCCTCTACTTGTTGAAACTGCAACAAAGTTAAGTAGAAGTGGTAAGAGCAGACACGCTTATCTTGTTTCCTGATTTTAGATGGAAAACATTCATCATCACCATCAGTCTTTCATCATTAAGTATGATGTTTGCTGTAAGTTTTTCATTGAGTAAGCTGTAGGTTTTTCATAGATGCTCTTTATCAGGCTGAGGACATTCCTTTCTGTTCTTAGTGCTAAAAGTTTGGTTTTTTTGTTTTTTGAATTAGGAATATTAGATTTTGGCAAGTGCTTTTTCTGCATCCATTGAGATAATCATACGGTTTTTCTTTTTTACTTTGTTATATGATGAATTACATTTATTCTCAAATGTTAGCCCAACTTTAATTTTGGCATAAAACCCACTTAGTAATGATGTATTATGTTTTTCTATGTTATTGGATTTTATTTGATAATTTTTAAAAGAAATTTTGTAGCTACATCCTACTTATAGGATATGTTACAGCTTGCAATTATTTTGTTCATTTTTCTTGATCTTTTGACATAAACTTCTTGAGTAGAGTTTCTGGCAATACAAAATACATCTTGTTTACCATTTTATCCCCAACACTTATCAGGGCTGGCACATAGCAGATGCAGATAATGCCAGAGAAGTACTGGGACCTCATCAGGAAGGGTCTCATCTGCCAGGCTAGGAAATTTGGAGTGTATCCTGGAGACACTGAGAAACCTTTGAAGGATTTTGAGTAAGGAGTGACATTCTGGTGATGGAAAACAGATTAAAAGGGAATTATCCCGGTGACTGGAAGATCACTTTACCCAATTATTGAAGAAATCTAGTGGAGAAATGTTGAGGGCTTCAACTAAGTCAGTGGCCATAGGATAGAGAAGAAAGAGGTATGAGTGATAATAAAAAGGTAGGCTGGAGACCACATGAAGCACTATTTGTGAAGGGAGTGGAAAGTAGGATCTAAGATACTGTTAATGAACTAGGAAGCACAGGTGGGATGTGATTCAGAGGTTGGAAGGACTTGCGAGGCTATGGAACAGCCAAATGGAGAGTCTCAGTGGCAGCTGAGCACGTTGGTTTGGAGACCTCTGCTCTGAAAGTATGGATTTGGATCATTGATATATAGGTGGCAATTAAAGCCAGGGGAGTGCTGGGACCCCTCTCCTATAGCACTCTGTACTTATCTCTACCATGATATTTTTACACCCCATAATACTGGCTGCCTCCTTAGCTAGACTCTGAGCTCCTTGGGGACAGAGGTCAAGAATCCTCAGGGCTGGTTCTGTGTCCAATAATTCGTACGGGTTAGTAAGTATTTGAAGGGTCTGAACCATGGCTCTGCCACTAACCTAAAACTAACGTTGCTTAACCTAAAAGCACTTCAGTTTTATCAACTGTAAAATAAAGAAAATATCCACCTTATAAGTTTGTTATAAATATTAGATGAGCTAAAGAACATTTGATACCTCAATAAATGTTAGGTCCCTTCCATCTTATTGAATGGAATCTAAAACAAATCTTTTATGGAAAACCAACTATAGATAAAACTCTTTCAGTTTTTTGAAGACTCCAGCTTCATTTCTTTGTGTTTTTCTTATTTCCTTTAAGAAATAAATAATAATTATTTACTTTGCATTTAGGCTTGAGTGCTCTCCTTAAAACACCAAATGGGCAATTGTTCTTCACTGTAGTCTAGAGAGATGAAAGCTATTATGAAAACTCTATGTTCTAATTGTTGCTAATGCAGTTAAGCATAAAAGTACATCTGAATCCCTTTGCTGTACACCTGAAACTAACACAACATTGTTAATCAACTATGCTTCAATTTTAAAAAAAGTACATCTGACAAAGCTACAAGTCCATTCCACTGTTTTCCTAAAGTACATCTGACAAAGCCACAAGTCAATTCCACTGTTTTCCTGTGAATCTTAAGACTCAAAGACTGAAAAGTAAATATTTTCTTAATATTGAATCTAGTAAAAGTCATAAAACACATAATGGGGGCTATTTTCCTTTTGAAACATCTAGTTTGGTTTGGATGCTAATTAACGAATTATTGGCCTGGCTTGGGAATCATATTTTAAATATTTTATCCAGGTTTCAATGTATCCATGCCTTTCTTTGGGTTAATAGAGTCTCTTTTCTAGTTATATTAAAGACTTTTTTGAGAAGGAATACTTAATTGATTAGTGGTTTTGGTTAGAAAAATGCTAGATAAATTGTTTTAAATTGCCAAGAGCAGAGAATAAAAACTGTGAATGTGAGAGTATTCATTTCCAGTCAATAATAGACTGGACTTGCTACACTCGTAATTTAATAGTTTGCTAATAAAGAGATAGAGAAATTGTGGTTATTATAAACTTACATGGAATGTTACAAAGTTCTGCATAGAGGAAAAGGAAGCAAGAATTGGGAAGCCTGGATTCGAGGTTTGGTAATAACTCACTTTGTCACTTTGGGCAAGAACGTTAACTCTGGGCCTTAATTTTCTCATATGAAAAATGACCTTGGACTAAGTTTCCTGCCTGCTTAAAAACTATGATTCTAACTGTGTGACTATGAAATGAATGATGGTATAATCTGTCTTGATGGGGTGGTGGGCCGGTCAGATCCATACCCCCAAATAAACGAATCCAGTATATGGCTTCATCAGTTTCACTGCGAGGCAAACACAGATGCACCTGGTATTTGACAAATGACCAGAGAAAGTTAAGGTTCACATGGACCGCAGGTTAGTCAGGGCCACGACGTGCTTTCCAAAGGGAGTCCCATGAGGACTGTTTTTAATGAATGATTCCTGGCCTCATTTTAAATAAGGAGCTTTTCAAGAATGTGTTGAGGGACAGCGGCAGAAATCTATCACCCAGATTTTCATCTCTGCTCTGCCACTGACAATAGCTGGTGACCACCGGGTCTCTCTGCAGCTCTCTTCAGGTCTGCAAACACGGGAGCATGATTCCACAACCAGTGCTGTGCCTGGTTTCTAAGGGGGGCTTTCTTAGGATCCAGGATGTTACATTGATTCTCTTATGCCTTTGGAAACGTGACATTTAGATTAAAAGGATTTTGGCCAAAAATTCAATCAAACTGATGACTGCTTTGAATTTTCTGATGGATTTTGACTCTAAATATGGAACAGAAGAGGCCCCAAACTAGGTTTTTATCAGTTCTCTCCTGGTCTGTAAGAGCCCACCGCCCTGAGTTCGTATCAGAACCTTCCTTCCACTGCTGCTGTCGAATTCACTTTAGCTACACATCTGAAAACTCTCCGTTGCTCTGAGAATCCCAACCCAAAATATTCTGGTTTAATTTATTTCATTTCCATGTGCTTTTCGATAATATGTGTGCTTTTAACAAAGCTAGTGAGAGATGAGGAGTTACATTTCACTTAAAATCGACTTAATGTTTTCATCTATGTGGATGTTATATTTAGGATGTATCACAGGTGGCTGCTTTAATGGCTCTTACTGCTTCTTAAAAATTAATAGATTAGAGGGCTTCCCTGGTGGCGCAGTGGTTGAGAGTCCGCCTGCCGATGCAGGGGACACAGGTTCGTGCCCCGGTCCGGGAAGATCCCACATGCCACGGAGCGGCTGGGCCCGTGAGCCATGGCTGCTGAGCCTGCGCGTCTGGAGCCTGTGCTCCACAACGGGAGAGGCCACAACAGTGAGAGGCCCGCGTACTGCAAAAAAAAAAAAAAAAAAAAAAAAAAAAAAAATTAAATTAAATTAAAAATTAATAGATTAGAAATATAAGCCAAAATTATTTTAAGGTATAATCTCAGTGCCCCAGAAGTGTTTCTTAAAGACATTAACAGCTATTTATATAGTTAATTTGGTAGTGACTCATTAAGAAATACATTTCTGTTCTCAGGTAATCCTGAAGGCACCAATTTTAATCACAGCACTTAACCTTCAGACACATTTTCCTCTCTCATTTATAAATAATAACTGTATAATAAAGTCTACAATCTTGGGAGGAAAGCCAAGCAAAATGAGAATGAAATGCTATCACCCTACTTTTAAATCTTCCCAAGTCAGGCCCAAGGTTAGCTTGGGAAGGGAGAATTGTCTCAAGGGGCAGGTGTCACCTCTTATCTGTGTTTTAAGTATGTGTTCCTTACTTTTAATAAGGTTTTTTTTGTTGTTGTTTGAGTATTGTTTTCATTCATGTCTAAGGACGATATTGCTGACAAGATCACTTCCTAATTCAGGGATTTACAGATATAGAGGTTAAATTTCATTAATATTAACCTTCAGGGTGTTTTCAAATCCTTTCACATAGTACAAAAATATTGTGTAGTGAATGTCATTCAAGATAGGTTAGGCTACCTAGAAATAATTTTTTAATTAATTAATTTTTTTATTGAAGCATAGTTAATTTACAGTGTTGTGTTAGTTTCAGGTGTACAGCAAAGTGATTCAGTTATACATATATATGTATTCTTTTTCAGATTCTTTTCTCATATAGGTTATTACAGAATACTAAGTAGAGTTCCCTGTGCTATACAGTAGGTCCTTGTTTTTATCTATTTTATGTATAGTAGCGTGTATATGTTACTTCCAAATTCCTAATTTATCCCTCCCTCCCTCCTTCCCCTTTGGTAACCATAAATTTGTTTTCTATGTCTGTGAGTCTGTTTCTGTTTTGTAAATAAGTTCATTTGTATCATTTTTTTTAGATTCCACATATAAGTGATATCATATATTTGTGTTTCAAAATAATTTAAAAGAAACATTCTTCAGAGTATTTACATCAGCTGTTCCTGCCAGTGATAGACTCCAGGCACAGCCATTTAAAAAATGCGTATGGATAAAATCTAAAGGTGCTGACTTACATAACCGAGCCTCAGGAAAGACCCTTAACTTTGTTGGGCCTTCTCTTCATCAGCTGGGGATAAAATGATCTGTCTTATAGGAATCTTAATGAGGATTAAATGAGCTCATGATTGTAAAGCCCTCAGCAGAGTGTCTGGCACATAGCAAGTGCCTAATAAATTGTAAATATTATTAATATTACTTATTTACTACTTTAATTTTTGAATTAAATTAGTAACTTAATTAAATTAATAATGAATTAAATTATTTTTTTAATTTTTTACTATAACTTTTCTCTTTTAAAGGAAGTTTTCTGGGGTGCCCATCTTTCCTATTTCTTATGATTAACGGGTACCTTATGTTCCTGCTTAGACTTTGGTAAAATTATGAATTTGGCAGAGTTAGACTCCCCTTCCAGCACTTCTTATTCCCCCCACCCCCATGGCATCCACACCAGCAGTTCTCATCCAGCACCTCTCAGAATCCCCATTTCTGAAAGCTTTGGATGCGTCCAGCTTTCACCACAGTCCCTCTGAAGGTGTGGCAGATATTGGCTTAAGAGGCTCAGTGAAGACAGCTCAAAATAGATGAAAAGAATGGGGCTGGAACTTCTGAGATCTTGGTTGAGTGTCTTTGGCTAAATTAACTCACTTCTTTTAGACCCCAAATCCACCATCTATGGATTGTTGGGAAGATTGACTTAAAAGCGCAAGGACTTTTGGAGAAGGGTATGCAGACAGTAGTTATCATGAAGCCTCATCTTTCAAACTCAGTTCAAGCTGCTTCCTCTATAAAACTGTTGCTGACAGACTGCTGCTCCAGCCCCCCTCTCACCCTCGATAGAACTGATCATACGCCTTCTTGACCTCCCACGGTACATGCCCCTATCATAGCAACTGTTTGTTTGCATTTCTGCCTTAGACATGCATTAGACATTTTTTGTTTTAAATTTCCAAAATGTTGTGATTTTCACACTCTCATAAAACACACAGAAGCAACAGTGAATCATGTTTCAAATTGGTATAGCTGATTTGTATACTATCGCTGTCATATTCTACCATGTTTCCGGTAATCTCAAATCATTCTTTTTTCCTCTGATATGTTAAAACCTTGAGGAGATAAAATAATTTCAGCGCTGGGCATACTGTGATGTGGAAGGAAGGGGTCACATCTCCTCAGGGACCTCCCAGAGGCTACAAGACCCTGTTGTATTTAGCTCTGAATATCCTGTATCTAGTATCTGATACATAGCAGGGGCATAACAACAGCTGAGTAAATAATTGAAAGAAAATTCTTTAATAGCGACTCATGAGGACCCCAAACCTTCAAGATCTAAATGAATCTCTATCAGCAAAGATTCAGATTTCATAATAGGAGGTGAGGAAGCTATTCAGGATCTCCCAGCACTCCACAAGACACACTATATAGTGCTTGGCCACTCCAGGATTGTGTGCTTTTCCACACGATAAAGTGTTTTTTTTTTTATTGCAATCATTGGCTTCCTATATAGATAAGAACACTAAGAAGCATCCCTTGTCATCATGTATCCATGATAGCAAGTCTTCTTTTTCTTTTTTTTTTTTTTGCGGTACGCGGGCCTCTCACTGTTGTGGCCTCTCCCGTTGTGGAGCACAGGCTCCGGATGCGCAGGCTCAGCAGCCATGGCTCATGGGCCCAGCCGCTCCGCAGCATGTAGGATCCTCCCGGACCGGGGCACGAACCCGTATCCCCTGCATCGGCAGGCGGACTCTCAACCACTGCACCACCAGGGAAGCCCGCAAGTTTTCTTTTAAAAATATACCAAGATAGCAAAAAAATTTTGTTGTAGCATTCTTTCTGTATTTAGATAAACATATTTTAACTATAATGAACTTTGGTTTGTTATGACTTGTGTTATCATGAATTTATCCTACATAAGAATTCAAATGAATCAAGCTCTGCCTGTGTTTGTTGTTTTGTTTTCCCCCAAAGGAAAAAAAAGGTTGAAAAGCGCAGCATTACAGAATAAGCTCTTTGATCAAAATGTCCTTGTTTGACTAATTTTGTAATCCAGGGCCCAGCATGATGTCTCCCATACAGTAGGGGCTCAATAAATTTCTTGAATGAACTAACGGTTCATTCATGCAACCCAGTAGGTTAATGCATCCTGGGGACCATTATTCTGAAGAAGGAAAAAATGTAGGCATTTTGGAGTTGCTTTGGCATCACATTTCAAAAAAATGAATTTCCTTCTTAGCAAAGGCTTACTTTAGGTAGAAACTGAGTCGCACCTTGCTCACTGCCCACCATTCCCACTGTCCAGAACCAGTAGATACAAGGGTCCCTTTCATAACCCACCATCTCAATATCATGCCTTACATTTTTCTGCCTAGGTAGTTCTGGTAAAATTGTTATCACAAGTTATTACCCTTAAGTCTAACCTCTTCTGAAAGAATAGGTGTCATTCAGGGACTAAGAAATATTTGTCTAGACGTTTGATCCAATCTGTATTTTTATTTAATGTGTAATTGGCAAGAAAACAGCAAAGACAAATTTAAATGCTTGCATCTCTAACCTTGTCACAGTGTCTGAGTATTCATTCATCATCATTATCTTGGATTCCTGCAGCCAGCAGACTTCATAGGAAAGCAAGCACTGAAACAGATTAAAGCCAAGGGGTTGAAACGGAGACTGGTCTGCCTCACCTTGGCAACGGACGATGTTGATCCGGAGGGAAATGAAAGCATCTGGTATGGTGGCAAGGTGAGTGCTGAGGACCCATAGCGAGGGGCCACTGCAGTGTTTCTGCAGCAGAAACTCCTTGTCTCTGTTTCTGTTTACAGTTTTTTGCTAGTTATTTATCTGTTGGTGAGATGACACTCTTTTGAATTCTGAAGTGACATTCAAGAAACAGAAATTACTTAACTGAAAGGAAAATGAAATGCTGCTTATTTTGGAAAACATAATATTCTATATGGTATAATGAAAGAAAATAAACTGCAGGACTTTAAATACATTGGACAATGAGGAAGGTATGATGTAAAAGGTAAAATGACCTCTTGGCTCACCACATCTATATCTGTGAATGCAAGAGAGATTTTATAAAGAATTTAGTATTCTGACTTAGCTTCTCAGGGATCTTTCAGGAGGAAACAAACAATTCATACCTTAGCACATTAGCAGAAAACAATTTCCAAATGAAAACATCTATGACAAAAGAGGGTTAAACCTTAGTAAATAAAGGGAAAAGTGGAAATCCTTTCATTCTTCAGGAATAAGACTACCTTCTTCTGCCTTTGGGATGCTGCATTTCACTGTCTTTCTTGGTCTTCAGTAAAGCCAGAGTTAGATAACCTATCGATAGAATTTCACTTCCTCCACTTTTTTTTTTTTTTTTTTTTTTTTTTTTGTGGTACGCGGGCCTCTCACTGCTGTGGCCTCTCCCGTTGCGGAGCCCAGGCTCCGGACGCGCAGGCTCAGCGGCCATGGCTCACGGGCCCAGCCGCTCCGCGGCATGTGGGATCTTCCCAGACCTGGGCACGAACCCATGTCCCCTGCATCGGCAGGCGGACTCTCAACCACTGCGCCACCAGGGAAGCCCCCTCCACTTTTTATGACTATTTGTAAAATCCAATTTGTCTCAATGTTTTGCTGTGTTTTGGCTGGTGTTATCAGGCAGGGTTATCAGTCAGGGACCCTCAGCTTAGACCATGTGGCGACCACAGGGCCTTCAAGACTCATCTAAACATCTGCTCTGTGTTGAGCAGGGTCTGCTTGGTCAGCACCCAAATACTCAGAGGTTCTATTCCCAGGTTGTTTTTTCCCTTACGCACTACAGCCTACTTAATACTTGCTTTCATTTTCCCCATCTCTTCAGTGACAAAACGGGCACTGGAGGGGGGAAGAGACAGTGGTGTCAATCTCAGCCTTTGGATTACTAAAGATATGGCCATTTGGGCTGAGGCAGGGTCAGTTTGACATGGAAATAACATCTACAGAGTTCCTACTAGTGCTGGATATTTTTATGTACTCTTATTTACTTTTTTAAAAATATTTATTTATTTAATCTATCTTATTTATTTTTTTGTTTGCATTGGGTCTTAGCTGCGACATGCGGGCTCTTCATTGTGGCACGCGGGATCTTTCATGGCAGCACTCAGGCTTCTTTCTAGTCGTGGTGCGCAGGCTCCAGGGCCCATGTGCTCTGTAGCTGTGGCACGTGGGCGCCAGGGCCTGTGGGCTCTGTAGTTTGCGGCATGTGGGCTCTCTCCTTGAGGCACGTGAGCTCAGTAGTTGTGGCACACAGGCTTCGTTGCCCCGTGGCATGTGGCATCTTAGTTCCCTGAACAGGGATTGAACCCACGTCCCCTGCACTGGAAGGCGGATTCTTTACCACTGGAACACCAGGGAAGTCCCTCTCTCATTTACTTTTACAACACCCCTCCCAGATATGTATGATCATTCCCATTTAAAGATGAGGCTTTGGGGCTCAGAGAGATTAAGTAATTTGCTTGAGGTTACACAGCTATGGCATGTGATTGACAAAGCTGATTTCTGACCCAGGTACAGTTGGACTTTGAATTCTTATCCTTTCTTCTAAGCCATGCTGAATACCCCCATTTGCTCTCTTCTTTGTCTCTGATGGCCCACTGTATTCTCCTAAGCACTTCATTATATACCCACAGTTCTTGCACAACTGAGTAACAGGTGGATGTTATAGTTTTAGATTCTATGAAGCCAATAGATCTTTTCTCAGATCTGAAGCTCTCTCTCAAATGCCTCACCTTTAATTGTGTTGTTTGCTCTTCTGTTTGAACCATTCCTACTCTTACCTCCCGGTCTCCACTTCCTGTTTCTGTTCTAGATCTCTGGTTCAGCCCTCTTTTCTTAATATGTTCTTTCTCTGATTTAAGATTTGCCCACAATTTCCACTGATAACCATGTCTGCCATTAACTAACTGCTTGAGCCTCTCTGGGTCTCAGTGTTCTCACCTACAAAATGAAGCCACTGAGTGAGATAATGTCTAAGTTTCTTTCCACCTCTAATTAATTTTTCCCTGGTCATTACACTTCCCTCACCTCATCTTTTTGTTCTACGTTTTTCACTCTATTCTCATCCAACTATCTCAGTCTTCCTAATATGGTGTGCACTCATACTTCTACTGATAATCTGTCTTACTTGGCCATGGAATGAATGAGAAGCTCTGTCATAACATTCTGTATGCAACCCCACATCGACCATGATCAACTGACAGATTTTTAGTCATCTTAAATGTGACCATACCCAAGTTAAAAAACTGGAAACCTATACCTTAAACTTATACAATGTTATATGTCAATTGTATCTCAACAAAGCTGGAAAAAAAGAAGAACCCTGGAAACCCAAGCTCCATTTTTTTTATTGAAGTATAATTGCTTTACACTGTTGCGTTAGTTTCTGCTATACAATGAAGTGAATCAGCTATATGTATACATATATCCCCTCCAAGTTCCATTTTTAAATTTTATTCCCTTTGCCTCATTTGTGCACTGAGTTTACACATTATATTTTTCATCTTTCCTATACATGCCATCTGTTTATAGAGCTGCTAATGCAACTGTAATTTTAGTTATTAGTAATATTTCTCTTAAATTTCCTGATATCAGCTTGTCTGTCCTTTGATGCTTAGTAGGATCATCATTTTATCATGCAGATGACACTCTTTGATCTTCCTTATCTCTAGAATGATATGAAATATTTTTTTATTTTTATTTCCTGACTTTGGACTTGTTCTACATCTTGTATTTGGTATTCTATTCATGCAGGTATTTTCAGTGCTAACGATAGGGTACATGTTAATTTATTTATTCAACAGATCTGAGTTCTAGTATGTGACAGCAATATTCTGGACACTAAGGATGCAGCAGTGAACAAAACGGACAAGAATCTCTGCCCCTGTGGAGCTTATATTCCAGGAGAGGGAGAGATAAACAATGAACATAAAATAAAACAAATAGCATGTCAGAGGGCAATGAATACTTTGGGGAAAAATAAAGTCTAATTGGGAGATGGGCAGTGCTAGAGGGAGGGATTATGATTTTAAGTAAGGCTTTATATAAAAAAATCAAGGCATAAGTGGGCATGAGAGGGGCTTAAATTAGTTATAAAAGCAGCTTTGCTGGGAAGTAAGTTTTGAAGAAAAGGTTTTTGAGGAAGGAAGTTTGAAGAGTTTAGAAAGTCTTCTTTTTCATTATTAATAAAACACACAGGGACAGCCAAATATCATCCAATTTAAATTATGTTCCCTCTTTCAAATGTTATTTACCATGTTATCTTCTCTAAGTCTGTTACAGGCGTCTTTAAGTCTCATAATTAGGAGAAGAATGAGACAAGGCTAAAAATAAGTGAGGATTGTTTACATTGGTAAAAAGAAGGCTGACATTTGATTTCACAAAGAATATGAGAATCTACTAGGCAAAGGGTGAGGGTTGTTTGTTCTTGTGATTCACTGAGCAAAACGAAGCAATGGATTTAATTGAATCTGGAAGACTTTAAGGTAGAATTATATAGAATTTATGCCAGGGAAAACCTTTCCCTGGAGACTTAGTAATAAGATAAAAGGAAAGGACAGTTTTCTAAAATACTTTGGACTACCAACCCCTGGATTAGAGAGAAATTAAAGGAGAAACGAAAGTAATCGAGCAGAAAGCAAAGCATTCAATAAATATTTTAAGACTAGCACTCACAAAATAAACATGCTATTTCTTTAAAGTTACTAATGCAGAAATAATTTCAAGAAGAATCACTGCTGAGGTTTTGAGAGATGGGAAGGCCCAAGGAGATGGGGCGTGCAGTCTCTGAAGAGTGATTGTGAGTTTTTTATCCAGTGAGTTAGGGGATTTGACCAAGAGATTTGTTCAGGATTCTTCCTGTTTTCTTAAGATGCCCAAGAAAACCAGGTTAACTGTCCCAGAGCTCCAAACACAAATCTCTGTTTTAGAGACTCAGAAGTGAAACCAAAGTTATCGAGAAGGTCTTTCAAAAAAGCGATGATTAAAACTCCAGCCGCCCTGAGCCAAATCCCAGTTTTATATTACGGAAATATGATCTACAGGAGAAAAGCCATTTTGAAACATGTGTGTTATCTCAGCAATACCTTGGCAGTTAATAATCTGCCAGAGAGAAACTTTTACTAATGAATGCATTCACTTTTTTTTAATCACCATAACAAGTTCAGAAATTATATGGAGAACTTCTGATTTGGAGTTTCAACAAGATAATTAAAAACTGGGGCTACAGTGATAGGAGTCTGTACTTAATGTCATAAATACATAAGAGACTAGAAATGCTATAATATGACTTTTCACTGTCTTGAGCCCTTTGCTGAGGCAGCTGAAATATCACCAGGCTGATTCACGTCCATGGATGTTTTTGAGCAGCAGCTATAAGCAGCCACTGTGCTAGACAGTAAGGCTGTAAGGATTAGTGCAATGTTGCATAGCCAGGAGAAGCCGTTTTAAGTCAGGCTATGTATCATTTTGCTTTTGTTGTCTTCCTTTTACTTTTTAAAAATGTGGTGTTTACATATATACAATGGAATATTACTCAGCCATAAAAAGAAACAAAACTGAGTTATTTGTAGTGAGGTGGGTGGACCTAGAGTCTGCCATACAGAGTGAGCTAAGTCAGAAAGAGAAAAGTAAATACTGTATGCTAACACATACATATAGAATCTAAAAAAAAAGGTTCTGAAGAACCTAGGGGCAGAATAGGAATAAAGATGCAGATGTAGAGAATGGACTTGAGGACACGGGGAGGGGGACGTGTAAGCTGGGACAAAGTGAGAGAGTGGCATGGACATGTATATACTACCAAATGCAAAATAGATAGCTAGTGGGAAGCAGCTGCATAGCACAGGGAGATCAGCTCATTGCTTTGTGACCACCTAGAGGGGTGGGATAGGGAGGGTGGGTGAGAGACGCAAGAGGGAAGAGATATGGGAACATATGTATATGTATAGCTGATTCACTTTGTTATAAAGCAGAAACTAAACACCATTGTAAAGCAAGTATACTCCAATAAAGATGTTAGGAAAAAAAACTGGTGTTTAAACCAGTATTGTAATTTTTTTGCATTTTACTCTGTTTTTCCTTTTCTTGCATCTTTTCCTTCAGATAAGAGGAGTTGTGGAAACCAGATCTAATCTTCTAATCAGGATTGTTATATCGATTTTTTTTGGTAGCATAAAATTATTGTTTTCATCTCCTAAATTTTGATTCCTTGTTCAGTATTTTTCTCTGGTTTGCCATCCCAAGTTATCCTATTTCATCCTGTTAATTTTGATCATTCACACCGAACTCCACGTCTCCACTCATGTTGGAAAGTTTTATCCCCCTTCTCTACCCACCTAACTCCACCTACCTTCAAAATGTAGAACAAATCCTGGCTTACTTATGTTGCCTACCTTGGCTTCCTGGTTATTGTTTCTTGTGTCTGTATGTTAATTCCTCAACTAGGCAGGAAGCTCATGAGAGTAGGAACCAGACCTCTACTCATTCTCCAGAATGTCTAGCAAAATGTTTTGTACATGGTAGAGCTAGAGAGGGTAAAGTTAACATTTATTTAAGTGCCTAGCAATTACCAGGAATTGTTAAATCTGTATATATTCATATAGAAGATTCACTTCACATTGACAATGGATATATTAATAGAGTTTAATTCAGCACTATTCTGGCAGGCCATTTTCTAAATGCCAGCAGGAACAGTTGACTAGATTTGCATTTGGATTTTTAGATTTTTCTCCTTTGTATCTATTATTGCCATGCTAGTTTGATGGAAGAGAATTTTTTTAAGTTCAAATTGAAAATATTTGATTCTTCTTCCTATCAGATCTCTTGGCATGAAACTGAGCAAAATAGTGCTAGGTATTAAGAAACTAGATGTAATTATTTAAAACTGAGAAATTTCAGAGGAACATGGATGTGTATTTTGAGAATTGTTTTTCATAAGTTTTAAACTTTCATTAAGCTTCTCAAAAAAGTGAAGTTTTCCTCCTAGTGTTATCCTCACAGACAGCATATCATAAACCTCTGTAAGTTGAACGTATCTTTTGAGAATTTTCATCTAAAGAGGAGGCACACAAAGCTGTGACCAAGATGCTGAGGATGGTAGGGTCTTGTTTTTCAGGTGGTTGGCAACACAACCTCCGGAAGCTACAGTTACAGCATCCAGAAGAGTCTGGCTTTTGCGTACGTCCCTGTAGAGCTAAGTAAAGTGGGACAACAAGTGGAAGTTGAACTATTAGGCAAAAATTACTCAGCAACCGTCATACAAGAACCCTTGGTGTTGACGGAACCAGTCAGAAACCAGCTTCAGAAAAAAGGTGGAAAGGACAAAATTTGAAAAGACTTTGAGAAGGCAATGAATTATGGTTGCTATGTGATTGTACTGAAAATGATAACTGATTTGCTGGGGAATAGGGGAAACCAAAAATTTATTTCAAAATCATCAGAATCTTAAAACCATTCTCTTGTTTTCTAAGCAATATAGAATAATGGATGAGTGATTTACATTGTTGTTTCAGATGAAGAAATTTGAAGCTAATGTTTTTACTATTCTATATTGTTGTTTACGAAACTCAGCAAAACATTTAAGTGTTTGCTAACATACAATCATTATTACAACTGAAGTAGAAAACATTATATAACTTTAGAAACATTTGTATGTGGTTCTTGTTAGCTGAAAACAAATTATGTTTTACATAAAGACAAAAGCAGTATTGTTGATGGATTTACTTCATTGAAAAATACTAGTTGAATAAGGGATCATTTTAATTTTTCATAATATATCTAGGAAGAAAATAGTAAAATTTAATATTGGTATATGTAACATTTTTATTCAATTCCTTGAAATATTTACTTTCTTAATGACTTCCCTGAAAGCAGTTTTATGGGACGTCATTATTGTCCTTTCAAAGGTTGTTTTAGAAGAGAAATTGCAAAAAAGAACAGAGTCTTCCAAAGGAAATGGTACATGTAAACCTTCTGGGATGAAGCCGAAACATAAATTGTGCCAGTACAAACACAGTCTGAATACTGAACACCTCTCTTTGGGAAAGAATTAATGCAAGTTGACATCACATTGTGCCGTTCTGAATATCATTTCACAAGCATTTGACAAAGCAGGTCAAACAAGATCTTTAAGAGCTGACAGGATTGCCCTTAATATTGTGTACAGCAAGAAAAGAAAGCCATTTAGAAATAATTCTTTGATGTACCTCTTGAAATTATTTGGGTTTAGTTGACAGAATAAATCAAATTTTTCATAAAAGTTAGTTTGTCATTTATCATTTGTTCTACACACACACTTGCTGCCTAGGAAAAGTTCAGTAAATAGGTATTAAAGAAGCTGAATGTGAAGCATAATAAGATTCTATAATTAGAATAGATTTTAAAATAATTTCTTAACTTGTAAGTTTTGAAAACATGCCAAATTTACATTTAAATGTTTTATAGAAGTAATCATGTATCAGAACTCTTCAGCATGCCATTCATTTATCTTTGGTATCTCCTCTTACATGAGAAATGAAGGAAATCTTTTTGGTAACAAACATTTGCTAATTATTAAGAATATTATCCAGACCCTCTCTCCCAGTTCTGGTATAGGGTATAGGTGCTTTTCATTCTCTGCCTCTCTGTAGCCCAACTGTTAATTGTGTTAAAACTAATGAAAGAATTGAGAAAATATAACGCTACATCAGTGGCACAATTTAATAGTTACCTAAGTTGTAACTTTTCAGTAACTAGTTACTGGAAAATTATTTGCATAAAATATTATTATAGCAGACTCTGATCAAAGGAACAGTACTCAGAACTTGTGGAGAAGGCAACTGACTATGCAAAAACAAAATCTAAAGAAATGGTCATTTATTTTAAAAAGTCAAATTTTAAAGAATGCCAGGAGAAACAACAAAAGATGCTGATCTTACATTGCTAGAAGAAATCAGTAAAGCAGTATTTGAATGCCTTCATCTTTTTCACCAATAATTGGGCACTTGTTCTAAAGCAATAGATCAAATAACGTCAAAGTTTGTTACCATTCAGCAACTTTCTCTGATTTTTAGCAGATGAAGAAAAACTTCAGAATTTTTTACTGTATGTAATAGAAATGTATGATGAATTTTCTGATGAAGATATTTTAGTAGAAGCTTTTTAACTATAGACATGTTTTTTTTTTTTTTTTTCTTGCGGTATGCGGGCCTCTCACTGTTGTGGCCTCCCCCGTCGCGGAGCACAGGCTCCGGACGCGCAGGCTCCGGACGCGCAGGCTCAGCGGCCATGGCTCACGGGCCCAGCCGCTCCGCGGCATATGGGATCCTCCCAGACCGGGGCACGAACCCGTATCCCCTGCATCGGCAGGCGGACTCTCAACCACTTGTGCCACCAGGGAGGCCCTATAGACATGTTTGAAAGCCACTATAATTGTTCCCAAAGAACCAAAGGCAGTATTGTAATTCCTGGAGTTTGTTGTGAAAGATTTTTATGAATTTCTGCCAAACTTGTCATTATGTTAAAGTCCTTTCCTAGTTTTTTTTACATCTGTTGCTCACGTAAAAGAAACTTTTGAAATTAAAAGCTTAAAAATTGTTCTATCAATTTTGTGCAAAGATAACTGGATAAAGATGGCTATACTGTCTGGTAAATATTAATATGCAAAGAAAAAATTCAGTGAAGTCACTGCAAAGCTTAAAAACAGAAAAGGTTTATTATTCACAGGCAACAGACCACTTTATTACAATAGACCAATTTGTGGGTATAAATATTTTCCTTTTTCAAAACTACTTAATATAATTTAAAAATATTAACCCCTTGCTTTTTTATACTATAGCACTTATTTTATTTCTATTTTTCTTATTTATTACTGGCATGACTATATATTCAAAGTTTAATAGAAACTTTTCACTCTTTGCATTTCTTTTCTGGTTGTTATTATTTCATTTTGTGATTATTACTAAAAATAATTGTGGGGCTTCCCTGGTGGCGCAGTGGTTGAGAGTCCGCCTGCCGATGCAGGGGACACGGGTTCGTACCCCGATCCCGGAAGATCCCACATGCCGCGGAGCGGCTGGGCCCGCGAGTCATGGCCGCGGAGCCTGTGTGTCCGGAGCCTGTGCTCCGCAACGGGAGAGGCCACAGCAGTGAGAGGCCCGCGTACAGCAAAAAAAAAAAAAAAAAAATTGTGTCATGTAAAAGGGGCAGAGAATCGTTAAAAAATGGTCATCCAGGGTGGCTTCTTCGCTCACAAGTCTGGCACCTCACTAAGGTTGTTGGCAACACCTGGGGCTGGCAGGGCACCTCTCTCCATTTGGCCTCACTGTGTGACTAACTTGCCAGGTAGTTCAGAGGAGGGAACTTAACATGGAGAACCAGCGAGGGATGCCAGCTGCCAAGCTGACACTAGGACCATACAGGGAGGGGCTGCTAGTGGGAGCAGGAACCATAGAAGAGATATATCCACACCGGTGAAGATGCTGCCCGAAGCAGACAGAAGGGAAGAAACACCCAGGCTTGTTTCTTCCTTCCACCTTCTAATCTCTCACAAGTGTCTCCCACTGGATGAACCTAGCTGGGAGCCACGTAGGTAAAGGAGCCTGGGATATGTAGTTTGTAGGGTTTGGCCCACCTGTGATACAGAGCAGAGAAAAGAAAGATCATGAAATGGATCGCATCGCAAAAGACAATGACTGGCATACAACACCAACATTCTGTTCAGCCCTGGCCAAAGGGTCAAGAGGTGCAAACATGGCTACTAGGATGGAAGGAGGTCATGGGATGGGCTAACACGTTTAAAAGGGCTACTTACATTACAATTTTTAAAAAGCATGGTGTATGGACTTCCCTGATGGCGCAATGATTAAGAATCCACCTGCCAGAGGGAGGAACACTCCCAAACTCATTCTATGAGGCCACCATCACCTTGATACCAAAACCAGGCAAGGATGTCACAAAGAAAGAAAACTACAGGCCAATATCACTGATGAACATAGATGCAAAAATCCTCAACAAAATACTAGCAAACAGAATCCAACAGCACATTAAAAGGATCATACACCATGATCAAGTGGGGTTTATTCCAGGAATGCAAGGATTCTTCAATATATGCAAATCAATCAATGTGATACACCACATTAACAAACTGAAGAAGAAAAACCATATGATCATCTCAATAGATGCAGAGAAAGCTTTCGACAAAATTCAACACCCATTTATGATAAAAACCCTGCAGAAAGTAGGCATAGAGGGAACTTTCCTCAACAAAATAAAGGCCATATATGACAAACCCACAGCCAACATCGTCCTCAATGGTGAAAAACTGAAACCATTTCCACTAAGATCAGGAACAAGACAAGGCTGCCTACTCTCACCACTCTTATTCAACTTAGTTTTGGAAGTTTTAGCCACAGCAATCAGAGAAGAAAAGGAAATAAAAGGAATCCAAATTGGAAAAGAAGAAGTAAAGCTGTCACTGTTTGCAGATGACATGATGTTATACATAGAGAATCCTAAAGATGCTACCAGAAAACTACTAGAGCTAATCAATGAATTTGGTAAAGTAGCAGGATACAAAATTAATGCACAGAAATCTTTGGCATTCCTGTACACTAATGATGAAAAATCTGACAGTGAAATCAAGAAAACACTCCCATTTACCATTGCAACAAAAAGAATAAAATATCTAGGAATAAACCTACCGAAGGAGACAAAAGACCTGTATGCAGAAAGACACTGATGAAAGAAATTAAAGATGATACAAATAGATAGAGAGATATACCATGCTCCTGGATTGGAAGAATCAATATTGTGAAAATGGCTCTACTACCCAAAGCAATCTACAGATTCAATGCAATCCCTATCAAACTACCACTGGCATTTTTCACAGAACTAGAACAAAAAATTTCAAAATTTGTTTGGAAAAACAAAAGACCCCGAATAGCCAAAGCAATCTTGAGAACGAAAAACGGAGCTGGAGGAATCAGGCTCCCTGACTTCAGACTATACTACAAAGCTACAGTAATCAAGACAGTATGGTACTGGCACAAAAACAGAAAGATAGATCAATGGAACAGGATAGAAAGCCCAGAGATAAACCCACACACATACGGTCAACTTATCTTTGATAAAGGAGGCAGGAATGTACAGTGGAGAAAGGACAGCCTCTTCAATAAATGGTGCTGGGAAAACTGGACAGGGACATGTAAAAGTATGAGATTAGATCATTCCCTGACACCATACACAAAAATAAGCTCAAAATGGATTAAAGACCTAAATGTAAGGCCAGAAACTATCAAACTCTTAGAGGAAAACATAGGCAGAACACTCTATGACATAAATCACAGCAAGATCCTTTTGGAGCCACCTCCTAGAGAAATGGAAATAAAAACAAAGATAAACAAATGGGACCTAATGAAACTTCAAAGGTTTTGCACAGCAAAGGAAACCATAGACAAGACCAAAGGACAACCCTCAGAATGGGAGAAAATATTTGCAAATGAAGCAACTGACAAAGGATTAATCTCCAAAATTTATAAACAGCTCCTGCAGCTCAACAGCAAAAAAACAAACAACCCAATCCAAAAATGGGCAGAAGACTTAAATAGGCATTTCTCCAAAGAAGATATACAGACTGCCAACAAACACATGAAAGAATGCTCAACATCATTAATCATTAGAGAAATGCAAATCAAAACTACAATGAGATATCATCTCACACCAGTCAGAATGGCCATCATCAAGAAATCTAGAAACAATAAATGCTGGAGAGGGTGTGGAGAAAAGGGAACACTCTTGCACTGCTGGTGGGAATGTGAATTGGTACAGCCACTATGGAGAACAGTATGGAGGTTCCTTAAAAAACTAAAAATAGAACTACCATATGACCCAGCAATCCCACTACTAGGCATATACCCTGAGAAAACCATAATTCAAAAAGAGACATGTACCAAAATGTTCATAGCAGCTCTATTCACAATAAATAGCCCGGAGCTGGAAACAACCTAAGTGTCCATCATCGGATGAATGGATAAAGAAGATGTGGCACATATATACAATGGAATATTACTCAGCCATAAAAAGAAACGAAACTGAGCTATTTGTAATGAGGTGGATAGACCTAGAGTCTGTCATACAGAGTGAAGTAAGTCAGAAAGAGAAAGACAAATACCGTATGCTAACACATATATATGGAATTTAAGAAAAAAAAATGTCATGAAGTACCTTGAGGTAAAACAGGAATAAAGACACAGACCTACTTGAGAATGAACTTGAGGATATGGGGAGGGGGAAGGGTAAGCTGTGACAAAGCGAAAGAGAGGCATGGACATATATACAGTACCAAACGTAAGGTAGATAGATAGTGGGAAGCAGCCGCATAGCACAGGGAGATCGGCTCGGTGCTTTGTGACCGCCTGGAGGGGTGGGATGGGGAGGGTGGGAGGGAGGGAGACACAGGAGGGAAGGGATGTGGGAACAGATGTATATGTATGACTGATTCACTTTGTTATAAAGCAGAAACTAATTAAAAAAAAAGTTTAGGAAATTTTGTGAGTCCGTTGGGAAGCAGATCATTAGTGAATATCAAATTATGTAAACTTACAATTAAATAAATTATATTAAAACCAAAAAAAAAAAAAAAAGAATCCACCTGCCAGTGCAGAGGACACGAGTTCGAGCCCTGCTCCGGGAAGATCCCACATGCCACGGAGCAACTAAGCCCGTGCACCACAACTACTGAGCCTGCGCTCTAGAGCCCACAAGCCACAGCTACTGAGCCCACGTGCCACAACTACTGAGCCCACGTGCCACAACTACTGAAGCCTGCAGGCCTAGAGCCCATGCTCCGCAACAAGAGAAGCCACCGCAATGAGAAGCCTGTGCACTGGAATGAAGAGTAGCCCCCGCTCGCCGCAACTAGAGAAAGCCCACACGCAGCAATTAAGACCCAACACAGCCAAAAAAATAAATAAATAATAAATAAATGTTTTTAAAAAGCGTGGTGTATTACAATTCGCAACATGCTATCATTTAGGTTCAAATTGGAAAAAATGTAAATATTTAAATTGTCTTTATACATTATAGACTATCTCTGGAAGAGTAACACTAGTATTTCTGGGGAGGGGTTGAAATTTACTTTTCACTGTATGCCTTTTTAGATTTATTTAAAGTATGTACATGTTTCACTTTTTAAAAGACCATATGTATATTAATTGTGCTTTTTTATCTAGTAAAAGTAGGTTCTTATTTTTTGGTCATATAATGTGACCCTCTATTTTTTAATACAGTATTCACATTGGTTTGAGATATTTAAGGATGGCTGGAAAGAGCTGGCTTAGAACCACTTAAGAAATTGGTATACAACGTAAAAAAATTCAATACAGGTAAAGTGAATGCAATTCAGTTGTTGTATATAATAAATATTGTGTGAACACTAAGGCTTAGGCTGGGTGAAAGCTGAGGGTAAGCAAAGAAGATACAGGACAAAATGCAATACGAACATCCTGTTTCTTGATCAGGATGGTGGTTACATGAGTCTGTTCACTTTGTGAGAATTCATTGACCTATGTACACTTTTGTGCACTGTCTTAAGCACACAGAAAATGCTATGTCAAAATCTTTTTTATACAAATGGTACTATTTTCCACTGTCTACTCTCATCTAGTTGGTTTTGAGGAGGTAGGAGGTGATAAGCAACAGGCAAGATGAGGGGGTCAAAGGAGTTTCAATTTGAGTTGGCCACAGCTGTTTTTAGCCAGACTCTCAATTTCAGAAATTGGGAGAATTTTCAGAGCTAAAAGAAATCTTTCTTCTTTTTTTAAACTGATCCTTTTCCTCTCAACACACACACGTACACTAACACACAAAACAAAACAAACAATAAACTGAAGGTGCTTCTTAGAGAAAATAACCTTCCTATGTGCTTGGAGACTTGATGATTCTTAATGCCTTGGCAGTAGTTAGCACTGATAGCAGTTAATGCATATAACTGATGCATGTAACTACTGCCAACTTATACACTCATCTCTAAGTCCAGTATATGACCTTACAAGCCTTTAAGAAGACTCTCACCCCCTCACTTACATATGGTAGAACCAAACCCATCCCAGATCAATTTTCAAAACTAAATATATTTTGAAAATAATTTAATAGGTGACATCTAAAATAACAAAGTATGGCTGTTCTTTCTGATATTCAAGTCTATCTCCTTCTGGACTATTCAAGGTAGTATGGGGCAATGAGTAACACCAACCACAAGTAACCACATTTAGTTAGTAAACTTCAGTTTTTATCTCTGAAGAAAGACCTCTTGCCATTCTTATCTCTACCCCAACGGTTAAACCTTTAGAGATAACATGTTTAAAATTGTTTAGCCTTTGGGCTTCCCTGGTGGCGCAGTGGTTGAGAGTCCACCTGCCGATGCAGGGGACAGGAGTTCGTGCCCCGGTCCGGGAAGATCCCACATGCCGCGGAGCGGCTGGGCCCGTGAGCCATGGCTGCTGAGCCTGCGCGTCCGGAACCTGTGCTCCGCAACGGGAGAGGCCACAACAGTGAGAGGCCCGCGTACCACAAAAAAAAAAAAAAAAAAAAAAAAAAATTGAGGGGGTACTCAAAGATTAAAGAGGACATGCCAAAAGCATACAAGAGCCAGACTGAAGGGGCTCCCACTGGCCAAATCAGAGGAAAGTTGAGCACTGAAATAAAGTATTATAGCATACTGATTAAAATAATAATCTATGAGTTCAGAGTGATACAAATAAACAAATGGGGAAGAATGCAAAGTTCTTCCTTACAGTAGAAAGACAACTGATAAATTATAGGAAGAATGATAGAATTAGAAAATCACCATTTGGCAATCATCCTAATATTGATTGAAGCAAGAAGCATTAGCTTTAGCAAGTGCTAAAACCAATAAGCAAAAGTTTTAGGAATAACAGAATACATACATATTCTCAGAGTATCTCCCCATAAAATAATGATTAATTACAAGGGGAAAATAGTAACTTTCCAGGGAGAAATGGTGGCCTTAACAAAGTTATCAAATACTAAAGCAAATCAACATGTGCCTCTTAATATGAAGCATTGAGAAGACAACATTTTTGCAGTATTTCTGTTCAAACCCATAATCTGAATCTAATCATTAGGAAACAACAGACTAACTCCATTTCAGAGATTTTACAATTACTAGCAAGTACTGCACATCATGGGTGTTCAATACATAGATAAAAAATAGAATTAATTACCCTTTTAATTAGCTGATGTGCACATTTCCAGAGCACTATTTGCATAAGCTTTTATTTGAAAATTCAGGACATGGGAAGGCTCAGTGAAAGTTTAGTAGTTTCTGGAGCAGTTGGTCAAAGGAGGAATTGTTCCTGCAGGTTAGCAGCCATTGTTCCGGCAATTTGATTTCTATCAGGAAGCCTAGAGAAGAACAGTTACGGAGAGAGGGGCGTGCAAGTGCCACCGTGGAAAATTCTCAGCCCTATAAGATCTCCTACAGGGCCTTTAAATGGAATTTTCAAGCCTTAACGTAATGAGAGTCAAACAGCGCTTCCAAATTTTTCTTTTTACTTTAATGCTAAATTAAAATTTTTTCCTGTTAAATTTCATTGATTCCACCAGTGGTGAAAAGTGGATGTAACATAAACTAATCTACTTCATACAAAGAAAAAAAAATTCTATGTATGTAAGAGGGAAACATTCCACATATTAAAGAATAATTTTCAAAAAAAGATAAAATCGTGACCCTAATACATATATAAAAATGAATACATGTTAAAGATTTTATTTAACATTAATGAGAAAACGGGTAAGGTGTTAACACCAGTTCAAAGGACAATCCAAAGACCAGATGAGGAATATTAAATAAATGTGTAAGTGGAGGCAAAACTTTTTTCCGGCGGTGGTGAGGATGCCACTCCACTGGATAGAATTCATTTGCATTTGTATAAACAAGAATTAGTTTCCATCGCTACCGGTTATCTACAGCCTATAAAGTTGTAAAACGATTCCCATGGAATCAGATGCAGATAACTTGAGAGGATGCTGTGCAAAATTTCTTCCCCTACAACTGTTAACAGTTATTGTGTATCTCCAGACACAGAGTAGGCAGAGTCTTGATGACAATGGGAATATACTGGTCATAAGGCTAACTTCAATTCAATGAGCATGTGGCTAAGGGAATTTTTCCTTCCAACCACAGGTTATTTCAGGCAAATTAGATACTATACTTCTTTGGTTCACTACTTGATTCTGGGGGAGCCAGCTCTTAAAGGGCTCATGAACCGGACAAACTAATAAGCTACTCAATGGCCACACAGCACGCCAATCAAGAGCCAGGGAAGCCTAAGTAAAACTGCACCTTCAAAAGGGCACCGTGCAGTCGGAGTGTGTATTTGACCCCTTTTTGCTAGTGGGGAGGAAATGGCTTCACAGGCGTACGCTATTCTTAAATGAATCGGAAACATCACCCAGACCTCTGCCTCTTCATCGTCCCCCCACCTGCACGAGGCTGGGTTCTTTTGCTAGAAATAATTCTGCTAGAAATGATTCTTTCACGACCTTTAAAACCTCGTAGCTCAAGATCTGGAGTCGGAACTGGGTTTGGGTTAGGCTCCACCAACTACAAGCTTGTTTATTCTGGAAAAAAAGAAAAAGAAAAAAGGCAATAATTGTGATTCCTAGCTGCCAGGGTTGCTCCGAGATTTAAAGAGATGAGGGCTGTGAAATATGCTTTGTAAGCTGTGAAGAGTTAGTACAAAGAACAAATCTGCTCCTCTTTTACGATGCCACGAGGCAAAGCTCTTCGGTGGAAAAATAAGAGACCTTAGCTCCTATCAAGCATCAGCGGAGCTTCCACGGAGCACTGAAGCAAGGGCTGCACGAGTTCTCCGCTGGCTCCTCCCCCACCACACCGGCCCCGGCCCGGGTCAGAGGCGGCGGAGGCTCCGGCGCCGGGCCTCTCCTGCCCGCGGCCTGCTGGGGGTGAAATCCCGTGCCGGGGCGGGGTAGGCCCCGGCCGCCCAGTTCCTGATTCTATAAGCAGTGCCCGGGACCCGGGGGCGCCACAGGCGCGGGCACCGCGGGCGGCGCAGGATGGGCCCGCGCAGCGCGGCGAGCCTGCCCCGAGGCCCCGGGCCACGGAGGCCGCTCCTCCCCGCCGTCCTTCCGCTGCTGCTGCTGCTGCTGCCGCCGGGCTCAGGCGCCGGGGCCGGCCGGCCGCCCCACCTCGTCTTCGTGCTGGCGGACGACCTGGGCTGGAACGACGTGGGCTTCCACGGCTCGGAAATCCGCACGCCGCACCTGGACGCGCTGGCGGCCGCCGGGGTGCTGCTAGACAACTACTACACGCAGCCGCTGTGCACGCCGTCGCGGAGCCAGCTGCTCACCGGCCGCTACCAGGTACGCAGCGCCCCCGGCGGTCTCTTAGAAGTGGGCCCCGAGCCCTGGGCGGGATCGGTTCCCCGAACCGGGTCCCAAAGAGACGGCTTCTGGCCCTAGCAGCGCTGTCCTTGCTTCTCTCAGGCCCGCAGCCCGCGGCGGCCTCTGCGCATGCCCGGCTCCAAGGCGCCTCTCTTCCCCCGGCGCCCCACCTCTCCGGGTGGTGTTTCTGTCTTCCGTTTTCAAAAGGTCGGGGTGAAGGGGTTTCTGGGCAATGCCAGATGCGGGGCACTGCGAGTCAGTGGGCTGAAGGTCCGAATGGACTTTGCCGAGCGGTCTTGAAGCGGGAGGATGGAGAGCGAGCAGGCGGGGCACCCAGGAGTGACGCGGAGAGAGATGGGGAGCCAGGAAGGCTGGGTGGTGAGGAGCGTTAAAACGAAGGAGAGCCCGCGGTGGGTGCGCTTTTGGTTTCTGTAAACCCAGCGGTCAGAGGTTAGGACTGCCCGACCAAAGATTTATTTTTCCAAGTTCTCAGCAGCCCTGGAGTGAAAACCAAGTTGATTTTTCTTGGGCTGCTGACTTTCCCTTCAGATGTAACCTGTATTGAACGCCTCTGAGCATCTTCATTATCTCTTTTAAAACTTCTCTGTAGTTAACAGAGTAAAGTATATTTGTAGAGAGCACGCATACATTAGATAACGAAGAATATCAAGAACATTTGCATAGTGCTTTACTGTTTTTAAAGTTAATTCTTGAAACAGCCTGTGAGGTAGCTGTTATTTTTAATCCCCTTTTACACATTAGGCAGTAAACCTGTAGAGGTTCAATGACATGTTAAGAATTATTAATTGAAAAAAGTGCACAATGTAAGAGCTGTGAATTAAATTTTATTTGGAGCAAAATGAGGGCTATAGCCTGGGAGACAGCATTTCAGATAGCTCTGAGAAACTGCTCCAAAGAGGTAGGGGGGAAGGTCAGTGTTATATATGATGTTAGTAAAGGGGGTACGTGCAGTCAAGCACACGTTTTGGCGGAGGCTTGCTGCTAGTCACGAGGAGCAGATGTCACTGTTAATGATTTTAGTGCTTTTCTAGATATGAGCAGGTGCAAGAATTGGGCTGATAAAACCTTCTCCTGAAAATATCTAACTATCTGAAGGCCTGTCCTGCCAGTTTTTCCCAGAGCACAGAGTGCCTTGCTCCTGATATCCACCCTGAGCTCCTTTCGGAGGGGGGTTGAAGGTCAGCGGCTGCAGTGGCCAGTGACTTAGTCCTTGTAGAGGCAGATGGCAAGTGCCAGTTTTTAGTTGGCAGTATCACACAGCTAGAAAGTGGTAAACTGGGTTTTGTGCCTTTCCTGCATCCACTAGTCATCTCAGGCCGCTAAAATTGGACTCTTTTTTTTTTTCTTAATCTGAATAAGATTGACATTTTGTGATTATGACCATGTTAAATATACAATAAACAGGTAGTTTGTATGCACTGTTTATTCAACAGCCATACTTTGGGCCCTTACTGTGAAAGTCACAGGGATGTGCCTGAACCTTGCCCTCCCAAATCTGTGTTCATGTAGCCTTTCAGATCAACCCTAGCCTCATGTTGTCCTGAGATCAAGGCAAGGGAGGGTTCACTTGCAATAAAGATTTGCACAGTGGTCTGAAGACTTTTAGAAACAGAAATGATAGAGTTTTACTACGGACTGAAAAGTAAGTCAAGGTTTGCAGTGGAGGTAAAGGATGGTTCCCTTCACCATCAGCCCTGAGTACTTTCCACAATTCTAACTGGCTGCTACTTGGAATCAGGAATCTCTGCTCTGATGCAAATGTCACACTGGACACTTTGTAGGAGTAAAAGAGCATCTGAATAAAGAAGGGAAAGGAGGGAAGACAGGGTCTGCCCAGATGGTTCTGCATTTGATCTGAAGTAAGAGAACTGAACTCAAATTGCAGAAGAATGGGAGGGCCATTCATTTCTCCAACTTCCTCCCTTCCAACAGTCTTGAACAGGAAAGCAAATACCACACTTAAAAAACTTGTTCAGACTGCTTTTGCCTCCGAACATCCTCCCTGATCAGTCATCAACATTCCATCTTGGGAAGAAACAAAACAAAACAAACAAAAAAAACAAGTATTTAGAGTACCCTGAGGTTAAGAAGTGAAGGAAAGGTAGAGGCTGCTTATCCAAAAGTGTTTAGAGGCCAATCAGTGTAGCAAGTTAGCCTCCCCAAACATTTTGCTTGGCTTTTCTCCCCCGTTCTGTTTGAGTTCAAGAGACTCAATTAGAAATTATCTTTGGTTAGCAACCATCCTCTTTTAAAAGAGTCAGTATTTCTGGGAGAGCCAAGGAGCCTCACTGGCCTCAGATACTATATTCTGGTACCATTCTAAGCATTTTACATGTATTAGTTAATTTAACTCTTACAGCAACCCGATGAAGTAGGTACTACTATTATCATCCCTATCTGATAACAAAGAAACTGAGGAAGGGGTTAAGAAACTTGCCCAGGGTCACAGGGCTGGTAAGTTGTGAATCAGGATTTGAACCAGGCAGTAGCTCTATAACCACTACACTACATTGCCTACTCAGAATTATTAAAAACATCATCGCAACACCTGCTTCAGATTTACTAGCTAATCTCTCTTATTTTTTTGACATATAGGTCATTCCTAAACATCTCGATGAAAAAAATTAACCCATTAGATTTCAAGTTAGGAATTCCTTATGTTAAATGTAAAGTGAAAATGGGGAGAGAGGTTTCATTTCAAAATGAGTCATGTGCATAATTTTAGACAATAAAATGAGGAAATTTGTTGACTATTTCAAAATTAGGTACTTGAAAGAACTGCTTAATAGTCATATCTGTGAACCTAACAATCATGCTTTAATAGAGGTGCCACCTTCCTTAATCATCTAACTTTAGATTAGAAAAGCGCAAAGTGATAAACAGGTTTTGACTGATTGAACTTTGTATTCCCAATATATGCTGAATTTTAGGATTTTAGCTTATAAGAGTATTTAGTGAAGAGGACCAGTTAAGAGTTGTGAGATGTGGGTTTCAGTCTTTGCCATGTCAGCCTTCAGACTCTGACCTCGAAGGACATCATTTTCCACGTCTGTAAAATACGGGAGTTGGGCTGAACTCTAAGGCTCTTTCTAGCTGTAAAATTTTTTTTTTTTTTTTTTTTTTTGCGGTATGCGGGCCTCTCACTGTTGGCTCCGGACGCGCAGGCTCAGCGGCCATGGCTCATGGGCCCAGCCGCTCCGCGGCGCATGGGATCCTCCCAGACCGGGGCACGAACCCGTATCCCCTGCATCGGCAGACGGACTCTCAACCACTTGCGCCACCAGGGAGGCCCTGTAAATTTTTTTGACTCTATGGCTCCTGTGTCCACTAGAGCAAGTTTCTAACTTGGCAAAAGCACATTATCTACCCACTATCTCCATCTACTGGTAGAAAGAGAGATTAATCTTGCCCAACACTGCCTTACAAGTTGCAGGAGCTGCTTGCTGCCCGGCTAGGAACTTGTTTAAAAAGGAACGTGAATTCAACCTTTTATATTGAGACATTTAATTGTTCCAAATCCTCACATTTGAACCTTTTAAAACTTGTATACTTTGGTGAAAAATTCATAGAGTTTAGATGGAGGGGAGAGGGAGATTGATCAGCAGATGAGCTAAGTAGTTACTGGTAATCCAGGAACTAAAATTCAGGTCTCTACATACTTAAGTTAGATTTCTTCCCACAGCCTTATGACTCATTCATTCACTATTTAAAAAATATTTTATAAAATCTATATTTTATTTACATTTTGAATAGGAAATCCATTCACATGGTTTAAAAACTCAAAAGTTTCAAAAATCTCTCCCTATACACAGGTGTGCACACACACACACACACATTCTGTTCCTTAGGCATACAGTTACCTATCTTTGGAGGCAAACAACACTATGTAAATTGTATATATCCTTCCAAAAGTATTTTATGTATATGCAAGCAAATATATATGTAGATATTCCTCCTTCTCCTTTGATTTGAATTGTAGCATACTCTTTTGGGGGGGTTCTTTTTTTTTCAATTTCAATGATATGTAATTGACATACAGCACTGTGTAAGTTTAAGGTGTACAGCATAATGACTTGATGAAAAGGCACCATGAAATGATTACCACAATAAGTTTAGTGAACATCCATCATCTCATAAAAAAGAAAAGAAAAAATTTTTTCCTATGATGAGAACACTTAGGGTTCACTCTTCTAACAAGTGAACTCTCATATATAACATGCAGCAGTGTTAATTGTATTTATCATGCTGTACATTACTTCCTTAGTATTTATTTATCTTATAACTGGAAGTTTGTACCTTTTGACTGCCTTCATCCAATCTATCCTCCCCCCCACCTCTGCTAACCACAAGTCTGATCTCTATTTCTGTGTATGTTTGTTTGTTGGAGTATAACTGACCTATAACACTGTTAGTTCCTAGTATACAGCATAGTGATTCCCTATTTCTACAAATTCCAAAATGATCAGAATGGTAGCATACTCTTCACAATGTTTTGTACCTCATTTTTTTAACTAAACATTTGAAATAATTTCATATTGTTACATAAAGAGCATTCTCATTAGTTTTTATGGCTGTATAATATTTTGTTAGATGGATATATCATAATTTATTTAACTAGTCACATAATGATGGACATGCAGGTTGTTTCCAGCCTTTTGATATATCAGAGGATGCTGAAGTCAATACCTTGTACCTATGTCATTTTGCACATGTTTGAATATATATCTGTAGGGTAAATTCTTAGAAAAGGAATTTTCTGGGTTTAAGTGTAGAGGCATTTGTAATTTTGATAAATATTGCAAAATTGTACTTCAGTAGGTTGTATCAGTCTACATTCTTACCAGCAATATATGATATGCTTATTTCCCTATATATGTATTTTTAAGTTATATTTCACATGCCATAAGATTAATCATTTTAAATATATAAGTCATTGGTTTTTCAAATATCCACAAGGTGGTGCAACCATCACCACTGTCTAGTTTCAGAACATTTCCGTCACCCCAGATGAAACCCATTAGCAGTTCCTCCCCATTCTCCTCTTGCCCTAGTTCCTGGCAGCCACTGATCTACTTTCTATCTCTATGGATTTGCCTATTTTGGACATTTCATATAAAATGGACTCATACAATAGATGTCCTTTCATCCATGTTGTAATATGTATTATTCCTTTTCATGGCTGAATAATATCCCATTGTGTGAATATACCAACATTTTATTTATCTGTTCATCAGTTGATGGACATTGGATTGTTCCATTTTTTGTCTATTATGAATAATGCCACTGTGAACATCCATGTAGAAGTTTTGTATGAACATATATATGTTTTTCTGTTTTCTAGGGTATATACTTAGGAGTAGAATGCTAGATCATATGGCAGCTCTATGTTTAACTTTTTGAGGGACTGCCAAACTGTTTCCATAGCAGCTGTACCATTTTGCATTCCCACCAACAATGTATGTGGGTTCTAATTTCCCCACCTCCTTGCCCACACTTTGTATATTCTGGATACTAAACCCTTTTCAGATATATGATTTGTGAGTATTTTTATCCTTATGTTCATCCTATGCCAGTACTACATTGTCTTTGTTAGGACAAAGTTGGGACAGTTGTGTAAGAGTACAAACTTGCAACGCATAGCAAATAAGACTTAGAGATCTAATGCACAGCATAGTGAATACAGACAATAATATTGTATTATAACCATTGAACTTGCTAGGAAACTGGAACTTAATGATTCCAACCTGTAAAAGAAAGGTTAATTATATAATATGATAGAAGTGCTAATTATCACTACAATGGCAATCCTATCATAATGTATAAATGTATCAAATTAACATGTGGTACACCTTAAATTTATACAGTGTTTTACATCAAATATATTTCAATAAAAAACACACACATCCTAAGCCAGGGATTGTGAGTTCGTGTCCCACCTGGGGTACCAAAAAAATAAAAAATACATATAATAAAGATGTTTATAAGAGTGGGAGAATAAATAAAAATCCTTCAGCTTTTCTAATAGAATTTGTATACCCTTTTAGTTCAAACAAAAGACTTAAAAATACTGAATTTCCTTATTCTTACAAATTGACTTTATTCAGCACAAAATGTTCATTACGCCTCTGCACTCCTAGTTCACATTTTAAGCATGGTTGTCTGTTCTCAGGTCCGGCTTCTCCATGAGATTGCTTCACTTGTCTCTGACCTGGAGAAGCACCTGGTGTTGAGCAAGTAAATGACTGAATGTGCTAAGCACTTTAACACCTGTGCGTTTCCTGAAAGAGTTCACTGTCTTTTTTTTTTTTTGCGGTATGTGGGCCTCTCATTGTTGTGGTCTCTCCCGTTGCGAAGCACAGGCTCCGGACGCGCAGGCTCAGCAGCCATGGCTCACGGGCCCAGCCGCTCCGCGGCATGTGGGATCTTCCCGGACTGGGGCACGAACCCGTGTCCCCTGCATCGGCAGGCGGACTCTCAACCACTGCGCCACCAGGGAAGCCCGAGCTCACTGTCTTAACTGCTTAGGGTTGACAGGTCATTTCTAGCACCCTGGCTTCCTTTTTAAGAAATTTAAAAGGTGAAAGGGTAACAAAACTGGTAGGCCTTAGTAGAAACACTTCCTTCTGGGGAAAAAAAAGAGTAAAGTAACTTTGGTCCTCACCTGGGAACATTCTTACCTTGGGACCTGAGGGGGCCACTCCACCAGAACTCTGAAACCTTGGCAGAGGATAGAAGCAATGAAAGATGACGCCAAGGTTTCATTCCTAAGGGACCCACGCCACATTTCTCTTAATCACATTGATAAACGGACAAGACACTTTCACGCCTTTTCACTCACACCTGAAGCAGAACCTTGAACAGGAAATCTAGGAAGGAGGCTGTGCGGGAGCACTGTGGGTAATTTTTGACTTTTGCTTCAAGTTTGCTTGAAGGATGTGAGCAGGGAAAACCCACGGCTGCAGGCAGAATAGGGCATTGCATACTGTGGCGTGAAAGAGGAAGCAGTTCTGCCTGGGGGTGCCCTCACCTCCCTGCTGCTTTTTCTCATTGCCTTCAGTATCCTGCCTGCCCATTCTTTATCAGCCCTCCAAGTGCTTGCCTCTCTGTGTCTCTTGTCCCTGGTTACCTCTCCCTGGACTCTAAGATTAGAAGTGGGGCAAAGAGGAGTCAAGAGTTGGAAGAAAGGGGCGAGTCTTGGGGAAGATGTAGTCATTAGGAGTGTTCATACGACTTCCTGGCAAAGGCATCCAAGGAGTGAGTGTAAGAGGAGCATGTAGTCCAGAGGCCATAGGTGCCTCCAAAGATAAAGAACTTGCTAGTCTATTCCCGTGCTCATTTAAGAGGAGAAGTAAAGGATGCATCAGCTCCATACTGATAAGCAAGATGGCCACCTGCTAAAACACATCCGGGTTTTAACGCAGAGAGCCCTGGGGATGACTTGCTCTGATGGGTCTTCTGTTTTGCTGAAGCCAGGTGTCCTTCCTAAGCCTAGCCAGAGCCCAGGAGCATTTTCCCAAAACGGAAGGGGCAGCTGGAGGCCTTAGTCTGCAAGTGTTGAAGATACTAAAAAAAAAAAAAAAAAAATCTGATCTTTACCTTTTTACTTCCCAAGTAACTGGAAAAGAGGAAATAAGTTTGGGGTTGAGTGGAATATGACCCATTGACTTATGGGATTTTTTGGTTGATTGACATTTGAGGTTTATTATTCCAAGAATCACTTTGAGCATAAGCTGTTACTGTCTGGTAACTCTGTTTTTGTTCCCTTAAGCATATCACTTTTCTAAAAAGTCTTTTTCCTCCCTTTTCATTTTGGGCTTTTGGTTGGATTTATAATTTAAACAGAGGAAGGCACTAAAACAGTTTTTGCCTTGTTTATTCCTTTTACAAACAACATCCCTTGGTGGTTAGTCAGATTTACACTCTTTGCTACTCAACACCAAAATAAATAGACCTTTAAAACTGCTAGTGATACCAGCCAGTTCTGCAGCCTGAGTTCTGAAGGACCAGGCCAGATGGCAAAGCCAGGCCCCTAACACACATAATGTATGTTCTGTAGCTCTTGGCTTCAGCAGCATGGGCAGCTGACGGCTTTTTAGAAGGCTTAGGGGGAAGGGAGCAGATTCTCCACTATCCATTTGTTCTGTGGGGCATCTCCAGGAATAAACCCTAAGGTGGCCTGAGTGGTACTTGACCATGTTTAAAACCCGTAGTGTTCTGGCCCAGGCCCAGGCTGGCAGTTCCAAACTCCTGGCCAGCCACCAGCATGTTCTGTGATTGTGTTCCGGTCATGACGCTTCCCTCTAGGCTCTCTGGTGTATAAAGTGGAATAGTAGAGCTGCCTGTTTTTCTGGTTTTTCAAGTATTGCAGTAGGAGGTATTGCACAAATACATGGTTGCAATGAGTTCATCTTGCACAGGTCAGACTGACAGGATAGAATCTTCCTCTGTTCACCTGGATGTTACCTCAACACTATTGAGGTTTGGAGAGAAATAGCATCCATTGCCACGTATGCAGCAGTGGGTCACCTGGCCCCTGGGAGAGTTTATTGTAAGTGTAGCTGAAATAAAGAGGTTCTGATGTGGGAACCATCTTCCTCCTCCCCCATCCAGGAGAGTGGGTTTTTCTTTTATGCTCATGAGACCACTCTGATAGTATATTCCAGGTCTACAGGGGACAGAATAACTTACAGGATCAAATAAATTTTTACATGCAACAAACCATGTAAACAAGGATTTCTCATCAGTTATCTCATAGAAAGAACTCAGAGACAAGCCAGGTCCTTTACTGAATTTGTAGACCCTTTGCCTTTGTGGAGGGAATCCTTGAGAGTCAAGTAAAATCTTAGGAGAAGCTGTTTTTCAAAGATTTGGTTTAGTGAAGAAGAGATAGCTACATGTGGAAGAAAGAGAGTAGCCCCTTTGGACTTTCATATATTATCTGTAGGACCTCTCCATTCAACACCTACTCTCCAAACACTGAAGATGGGTGTTAGAATGAAATTGTTTTAGATGCTGTTGGGTTGCCAAAGTGATGCTTATTTTTTCTTTTGATTCTTCTCGGTGCCTTGTTATCATCCTTTCCCATGAAGCATGGCGTGGCTCTCCAGTTCTGTGCTAAACTCAAGTGCTGGGTTGCAACCAGCTCTGCATTCATTCGCCTGTTTACTGCTTCTCTACACACTACAGTTTCCTTACTTCAAACAGTGTTTGAACAGACCAAAAACATGTTTTTGGCCATCATCCAGACTTTGGCTTCCCCTCTCCCAGTAAGGCCATAAAAATGTTCTGTCGAATAAATTCTCAGGAACTGAAAAGAATGTTCCCTACTCTGTGTGATTGCAGGTAATAGAGGCAGGCTTCAGCTGACCACCTGGTGTGGTGCCCATGTGGCCTCGGAAAAGTGAATCATACAGCATCCCTTGGCAGTGCTTTAGAGTGATCGGAGATCATTCTCTGCATGTGATGGATGAGCTTTCCATTTAAAGAAATTTGCACATAACGTTTATTTCCACTGGGTCTTTTGAACTCCATGAAATATTATCCTTCTTTATCCTCTGCTGTTGCCAATTAGTATATATTATGAAGTTTTTTGAACCCAGGATTAATCTTCTACTGAGTGAACTTCTAGCGTTAACCGTGGACAGAATCCTTCTACTATGTGAGGGATGTGGGTGTGTGTGCATGTGTATGTTTAGAAAGCAATGTTTCCCTTTCCCAGCTTGGGTATTGTAACATCCTTATTATTCAGGGTCCCAGCTGGGAAAAGATGGCACATTCAAATTAGGGTAATTTAGGGAGGGTTTATTTGCAAAGGGACTATTTGAAAAGGTATGAATGTGTGGGGGAAACACAAGGCATAGTGTATAACCCACTGGAGCTGTTACTACCCCTAGACCAGGGGGAAGAAAGGAAAGAAGAGTGACCAGAACCTAGAAACAGAGTCCTGTAAAGAAGGCCACCTTTGGGATGGCCTGCAGGATACGGACAGCCTGGCAACTCAGGGCCACTCACCTCTTCCCTCCTTCCAATCCCGGTCTGGGCTCCCCATTGGCTGAACCCAGTCAGAACCAGAAGGTGCAGGAGCCCTTTGGTTTGGCCCCAGTAGGTCAACTTCCCAGGCTGGAGACAGGACAGAAGGCAGATTGGGGATTTGGAGGGCAAATGAAGGGCATGTGGCATATATCCCAATATATGTCCAGTTATTTCTAGGCAAGGTATAAAAATCTAAATAGAAAACTTAAACTCACTTTTATTTTTAAACAGCTTTATTGAGGTATAATTGACATGCAATAAACTACACATATTTCAAGTATACAATTTGATAAGTTTTGATATGTACATGCCTGTGAAGCCGTTAGCACATAATCAAGATAGCAAACATATTATCACCTTCAAAATAAACCCACTTTAATTTAACATTTAAGATATTCCACATGGTTCTTTTAGGAGGGCATGGAAAGGTATCGTGAAATCAAGCAACAGCAGGGACAATTCCAAAGGTATTGGCTCTGGACAGACACACAAAAAAATGAAATTCAGGACAATGTCAAAGCTTATGAGAAAACTATCTAATAGTAAGTAGCTTATAATAAATTAAAAAGAAAAGATGGTGAGTTTGAAGGGTTTTTGTTTTGTTTTTGTGTTTACTTTGTATCTGTTTATTGCCATGAATTTAAAACAAAACGAGGCAAAAATCTGTCTGGTTTGAGTAGTCAATATTTGAACCTGAGAAAATCAGTGCTAAATCAGTATTTAATAGCACCAGCAGAACTACAGATTAGAACCAGCATACATGTCATTTGATGTTCATATGCACCACATCCCACTCCAGGGGGCAGGCTCAGGCTTAGGTGCATGTTCTGTATAATGCCACCCCATCTCCTCAAGAAAGTGTATTGAAATGTAGGTGAGAGGGCGTGATGTGTTATTGATGACAATGCTTACAGTATTACCATGACAGTTGCTGAGTGTTTAGTGTACGGTTAGTGAAAGAGCTGGGATGCGATTTAATTCTCTGAGCTTCGGGCTATTATGCTTTAAATTATAAAAGCAAGTAAATCATTTACAAACACATTTTGTTTTTACCATTTATCAATAATTGCTTGCTACCCACCTGACAGCTGATGGAGGCGCCAGAGAGTCATGGCTGGGTTGAGAACTGGCACTGTCAACCTTTGGTGTCCCCAGAGCCCCATTTATTCTAGGGAAATCAGGAGTGCCCAGTGAGTGCTAGGGAAAGCTGGTGTCAGTGAAGAATTAAATGTGAGACTCCACCCCGCTTCCTACAGAGGAGAGCACCTCCCTGGCTAAGCAAGGATAAGGGATTGGGGGGTGGGGGGAGAGGGGTAACATTGTAGGGAAGGGAGGGTCTGGATAGGCAATGAGGGAAGCCACCAGGCACCCCTCTTGTGCACCAGCAGTGGGTGCAGTATCATCCCTCAGCACAGGAGCTGTGACAAGGGCCACACCGGTTTCCATGTGGCCTTCGAACTTACCTAGCAAGTTCAGGGCCTGTGCATTCTTATTCCTTATGCCTAGATTGCTCTGCCCTAAATTTTTGCAAGGCTCTCTCTTACTCTGTTATTTTATTCAGATTTCTGCTCAAGTATCTCCTCCTCAAAGAAGCTTTCTTTTGCCATCCTCTCTAAAGAGTCACCTGTCACTATCTCTCTCTCTATTTTCCTCATAACAGTGGTGACTGTCAGACATAACATCCTTCTCAAACTTTTTGGTTTTAGGACCTCTGTACATGCTTAAAAATTGAAGACCCCATAGAGCATACGTTTGTGTGGTTATACCTTTCAAAATTTACTATGTCCGAAATTAAAATAGAAATTTAAAAATATTTTTATTCATTGAAAAACAGCAATAATAATTCCATTACATATTAATGTAAATAACTTGGGGAAAATAACTGTATTTTTCAAAACAAGAGAATTACACGAGAAGAATGACATTGTTTTATATTTTTTTACTTTCATTTTTCTTATACAGCAGGTTCTTCTTAGTTATCTATTTTATACACATCAGTGTATACATGTCAACCCCAATCTCCCAATTCATCACACCCCCCTCACCCTGCTTTCCCCCCTTGGTGTCCATATGTTTGTTCTCTACATCTGTGTCTCTATTTCTGCCTTGCAAACTGGTTCGTCTGTACCATTTTTCTAGGTTCCACATATATGCGGTAATATACAATATTTGTTTTTCTTTCTGACTTACTTCACTCTTACTTCACAGTCTCTAGGTCCATCCATGTCTCTATAAATGACCCAATTTCATTCCTTTTTATGGCTGAGTAATATTCCATTGTATATATGTGCCACATTTTCTTTATCCATTCATCTGTCAGTGGGCATTTAGGTTGCTTCCATGTCCTGGCTATTGTAAATAGTGCTGCAATAAACATTGGGGTACATGTGTCTTTTTGAATTATGGTTTCCTCTGGGTATATGTCCAGTAGTGGGATTGCTGGGTCATATGGTAATTCTATTTTTAGTTTTTTAAAGACCCTCCATACTGTTCTCCATAGTGACTGTATCAATTTATATTCCCAGCAACAGTGCAAAAGGGTTCCCTTTTCTCCACACCGTCCCCAGCGTTTGTTGTTTGTGGATTTTCTGCTGATGCCCATTCTAACCAGTATGAGGTGATACCTCATTGTAGTTTTGATGTGCATTTCGCTAATACTTAGTGATGTTGAGCAGCTTTTCATGTGCCTCGTGGCCATCTGTATGTCTTCTTTGGAGACATGTCTGGTTAGGTCTTCTGCCCTTTTTTTCTTTTCTTTTTTTTTTTTTTTGCGGTACATGGGCCTCTCACTGTTGTGGCCTCTCCCGTTGCGGAGCACAGGCTCCAGATGCGCAGGCTCAGCTGCCATGGCTCATGGGCCTAGCTGCTCCGCGGTATGTGGGATCTTCCCAGACCGAGGCACGAACCCATGTCCCCTGCATTGGTAGGCGGACTCTCAACCACTGCGCCACCAGGGAAGCCCTGCCCATTTTTTGATTGAGTTGTTTGTTTTTTTAATTGAGCTGCATGAGCTGTTTATATATTTTGGAGATTAATCCTTTGTCCGTTGATTTGTTTGCAAATATTTTCTCCCATTTTGAGGGCTGTCTTTTCGTCTTGTTTACAGTTTCCTTTGCTGTGCAAAAGTTTTGAAATTTCATTAGGTCCCATTTGTTTATTTTTATTTTTATTTCCATTACTCTAGGAGGTGGGTCAAAAAAGATCTTGCTGTGATTTATGTCAGAGTGTTTTTCCTATGTTTTCCTATAAGAGTTTTATAGTGTCCAGTCTTACATTTAGGTCTTTAATCCACTTTGAGTTTATTTTTGTGTATGGTGTTAGGGAGTGTTCTAATTTCATTCTTTTACATGTAGCTGTCCAGTTTTCCCAGCACCACTTATTGAAGAGACTGTCTTCTCCATTGTATATCCTTGCATCCTTTGTCATAGATTAGTTGACCATAGGTGCATGAGTTTATCTCTGGGTTTTCTATCCTGTTCCATTGATCTATATTTCTGTTTTTGTGCCACTACCATATTCTCTTGATTACTGTAGCTTTGTAATATAGTCTGAAGTCAGGGAGTCTGATTCCTCCAGGTCTGTGTTTTTCCCTTGAGATTGCTTTGTCTATTTGGGGTCTTTTGTATCTCCATACAAATTTTAAGATTTTTTGTTCTAGTTCTGTAAAAAATGCCATTGGTAATTTGATAGGGATTGCAGTAAATCTATAGATTGCTTTGGGTAGTATAGTCATTTTCACAATATTGATTCTTCCAGTCCAAGAACATGGTATTTCTCTTCATCTGTTTGTGTCGTCTTTGACTTCTTTCATCAGTGTCTAATACTTTTCTGAGTACAGGTCTTCTACTTCCTTAGGTAGGTTTATTCCTGGGTGTTTTATACTTTTTGTTGCAGTGGTGCATGGGATTGTTTCCTTAATTTGTCTTTCTGATCTTTTGTTGTTAGTGTATAGTAATGGAAGAGATTTCTGTGCATTAATTTTGTATCTTGCAACTTTACCAAATTCATTGATTAGCTCTAGTAATTTTCTCATGGCATCTTTAGGATTATCTATGTATACTATCAAGTCATCTGGAAACAGTGACAGTTTTACTTCTTCTTTTCCAATTTGTATTCCTTTTCTTTCTTTTTCTTCTCTGATTGCTGTGGCTAGGACTTCCAAAACTATGTTGAATAACAGTGGCGAGAGTGGACATCCTTGTCTTCTTCCTGATCTTCGAGGGAATGCTTTCAGTTTTTCACCATTGAGAATGATGCTTGCTGTGGGTTTGTCGTATATGGCCTTTATTATGTTGAGGTAGGTCCCCTCTACGCCCACTTTCTGGAGAGTTTTTATTCTAAATAGGTGTTGAATTTTGTCAAAAGCTTTTACTGCTTCTATTGAGATGATCGTATGGTTTTTAGTCTTTAATTTGTTAATATGGTGTATCACATTGATTGATTTGCATATATTGAAGAACCCTTGCATCCCTGGGATAAATCCCACTTGATCATGGTGTATGATACTTTTGATGCATTATTGGATTCTGTTTGCTAGTACTCTTGAGGATTTTTACGTCTATATTCATCAGTGATATTGGTCTGTAATTTTCTTTTTTTGTAGTATCTTTGTCCGGTTTTGGTATCAGGGTGATGGTGGCCTCATACAATGAGTTTGGGAGTGTTCCTTCCTCCGCAATTTTTGGAAGACTTTGAGAAGGATGGGTGTTATCTCTTCTCTAAATGTTTGATAGAATTCACCTGTGAAGCCATCTGGTCCTGGACTTTTGTTTGTTGGAAGATTTTTTTTTTTTTTCACGGTATGCGGGCCTCTCACTGTTGTGGCCTCTCCCGTTGCGGAGCACAGGCTCCGGACGCGCAGGCTCAGCGGCCATGGCTCACGGGCCCAGCCTCTCCATGGCATGTGGGATCCTCCCGGACCGGGGCACGAACCCGTGTCCCCTGCATCAGCAGGCGGACTCTCAACCACTGCGCCACCAGGGAAGCCCTGTTGGAAGATTTTTAATCACAGTTTCAATTTCATTGCTTGTGATTGGTGTGTTCATATTTTCTATTTCTTCCTGGTTCAGTCTCAGAAGGTTGTGTTTTTCTAAGAATTTGTCTGTTTCTTCCAGGTTATCCATTTTATTGGCATAGAGTTGCCTGGAGTAGTCTCTTATGATGCTTTGTATTTCTGCGAAGTCCATTGTAACTTCTCTTTTTTTATTTCTAATTTTAGTGATTTGAGTCCTCTCCCTCTTTTTCTTGTTGAGTCTGGCTAAAGGTTTACCAATTTTGTTTATCTTTTCAAAGAACTAGCTTTTAGTTTTATTGATCTTTACTGTTGTTTTCTTTGTTTCTATCTCATTTATTTCTGCTCTGATCTTTATGATTTCTTTCCTTCTGCTAACTTTCGGTTTTCTTTGGTCTTCTTTCTCTACTTCCTTTATGTGTAAGGTTAGATTGTTTATTGGAGATTTTTCTTGTTTATTGAGGTAGGATTGTATTGCTCTAGATTTCCCTCTTAGAACTGCTTTTGTTGCATCCCATAAGGTTTGGATCGTCGTGTTTTCATTGTCATTTGTCTCTAGGTATTTTTTTATTTCCTCAGCCATCTCTTGGTTATTTAGTAATGCATTGTTTAGCCTCCATGTGTTTGGTTTTTTTACGTTTTTTACCCTGTAATTGATTTCCAATCTCGCAGTGTTGTGGTCAGAAAAGATGCTTGATATGATTTCAATTTTCTTAAATTTACCGAGGCTTGATTTGTGACCCAAGACGTGATCTGTCCTGGGGAATGTTCCATGTGCACTTGAGAAGAAAGTGTAATCAGCTGTTTTTGGGTGGATTGTCCGATAAATGTCAATTAAATCTACCTTGTCTGTTGTGTCATTTAAAGCTTTTGTTTCCTTATTAATACTCTGTCTGGATGACCTGTCCATTGGTGTAAGTGAGATGTTAAAGTCCCCCACTATTATTGTGTTACTGTCGCTTTCCTGTTTTATAGCTGTTAGCATTTACCTTATGTATTGAGGTGCTCCTATGTTGGGTGCATATATATTTATAATTGTTATATCTTCTTCTTGGATTGATCCCTTGATCATTGTATAGTGTCCTTCCTTGTCTCTTGTAACATTCTTTATTTTAAAGTCCTTTTTATCTGATATGAGTATTGCTACTCTAGCTTTCTTTTGATTTCCATTTGCATGGATTATCTTTTTCCATCCCCTCACTTTCAATCTGTATGTGTCCCTAGGTCTGAAGTGGGTCTCTTGTAGACAACATATATATGGGTCTTGTTTTTGTATCCATTCAGCGAGCCTGTGTCTTTTTGTTGGAACATTTAATCCATTCACATTTAAGGTAATTATCAATTTGTATGTTCCTATTACCATTTTCATAATTGTTTTGTGTTTGTTTTTGTAGGTCCTTTTCTTCTTTTGTGTTTCCCACTTAGAGAAGTTCCTTTAGCATTTGTTGTAGAGCTGGTTTGGTGGTGCTGAATTCTCTTAGCTTTTGCTTGTCTGTAAAGCTTTTGATTTCTCCATCAAATCTGAATGAGATCCTTGCCGGGTAGAGTAATCTTGGTTGTAGGTTCTTCCCTTTCATCACTTTTAATATATCGTGCCACTTCCTTCTGGCATGTAGTGTTTCTGCTGAGAAATCAGCTGTTAACCTTATGGGATTCCCTTGTATGTTATTTGTCATTTTTCCCTTGTTGTTTTCAATAATTTTTCTTTGTCTTTAATCTTGTCAATTTGATTACTATGTGTCTTCGTGTGTTCCTCCTTGGAATTATCCTGCCTGGGACTCTGTGATTCCTGGACTTGGGTGGCTATTTCCTTTCCCGTGTTAAGGAAGTTTTTGACTATCATCTCTTCAAATATTTTCTCAGGTCCTTTCTCTCTCTCTTCTCCTTGTGGGACCCCTATAATGCAAATGTTGGAGCGTTTCATGTTTTCCCAGAGGTCTCTTAGGCTGTCTTCATTTCTTTTCATTCTTTCTTCTTTATTCTGTCTGAGGCAGTGAATTCCAGCATTCTTTCTTGCAGGTCATTTATCCGTTCTTCTGCATCAGCCATTCTGCTATTGATTCCTTCTAGTTTATTTTTCATTTCAGTTATTGTATTGTTCATCTCTGCTTGTTTGTTCTTTAATTCTTCTAGGTGTTTGTTCTTTAATTCTTTGAGGTCTTTGTTAAACATTTCTTCCATCTTCTTGATCTTTGCCTCCAGTCTTTTTCCAAGGCCCTGGATCATCGTCACTATCATTATTCTGAATTCTTTTTCTGGAAGGTTGCCTATCTCCACTTCATTTAGTTGTTTTTCTGGGGTTTTATCTTGTTCCTTCATCTGATACATAGTCCTCTGCTTTTTCATTTTGTCTATCTTTCTGTGAATGTGGTTTTCATTCCACAGGCTGCAGGATGGTAGTTCTTCTTGCTTCTGCTGTCTGCCCTCTGGTGGATGAGGCTATCTAAGAGGCTTGTGTAAGCTTCCTGATGGGAGGGACTGGTGGTGGGCAGAGCTGGCTGTTGCTTTGGTGGGCAGAGCTCAGTAAAACTTTAGTCCGCTTGTCTGCTGATGGGTGGGGCTGAGTTCCCTCCTTGTTGGTTGTTTGGCCTGAGGCGACCCAGCACTGGAGGCTTCAAGCTCTTTGGTAGGGCTAATGGTGGACCCTGGGAGGGCTCACGCCAAGGAGTACTTCCCAGAACTTCTGCTGCCACTGTCTTTGTCCCTGTGGTGACCCACAGCCACCCCCCGCCTCTGCAGGAGACCCTCCAAAACTAGCAGGTAGGTCTGGTTCAGTCTCCTATGGGGGGTCACTGCTCCTTCCCTCTGGGATCTGATACACACACTACTTTGTTCGTGCCCTCCACAAGTGGAGTCTCTGTGTTCCCCAGTCCTGTTGAAGTCCTGCAATGAAATCCCACTAGCCTTCAAATTCTGGTTTTCTGGGAATTCCTCCTCCTATTGCTGGACTCCAAGGTTGGGAAGCCTGACATGGGGCTCAGAACCTTCACTCCAGTGGGTCATCTTCTGTGGTATAATTGTTCTCCAGTTTGTGAGTCACCCATCCAGCAGTTATAGGATTTGATTTTATTGTGATTGCACTCCTCCTACCATCTCATTGCAGCTTCTCCTCTGTCTTTGTATATGGGATATCTCTTTTGGTGAGTTCCAGTGTCTTCCTGTCAATGCTTGTTCATCAGTTAGTCGTGATTCCAGTGCTCTCACAACAGGGAGTAAGCGCACGTCCTTCTACTCTGCCATCTTGAACCAATCTCCCTGTTTTGTATTTTTGTACGTGTTTCCTATTAATAGAAGATAGCTAGATTGTTACATCTGCTTCTGCATTCAACCTGTGCAATACTGTTGACCCTTGAACAACATGGATTTGAACTGTGAGGGTCCACTTATACGTGGATTTTGTTCACTAAATACGTACTATGATGTTGCACGATCTGTGGTTGAATCCCTGGATGTGGCCACCTGTAAAGTTATACTTATATTTTCAACTGCACAGGGGTTAGTGCCCCTAACCCCCAGTTGTTGAAAGGTCAACTGTATATTGTTTTGGTAAAAGTTGTTGAAGAACATCCAGCCTCACACAGATATGTAGTTGGAAAAGAGAGGGTTTTGTTGTTTTTGTTTTTTAATAAATTTATTTTATTATTTACTTTTGGCTTCATTGGGTCTTCATTGCTGTGCGTGGCTTTCTCTAGTTGCGGCAAGTGGGGGCTACTCTTCATTGCGGTGTGCAGGCTTCTCGTTGCCGTGGCTTCTCTTGTTGCGGAGCACAGGCTCTAGGCATGCGGACTTCAGTAGCTGTGCCTTGTGGGCTCTAGAGCACAGGCTCAGTAGTTGTGGTGCACGGGCTTAGTTGCTCCGTGGCATGTGGGATCTTCCTGGACCAGGGCTCGAACCTGGGTCCCCTGCATTGGCAGGCGGATTCTTAACCACTGTGCCACCAGGGAAGTCCCCAAGAGAGGGTTATTTTAATAGCCTTTTCATAAAATTGTGGGTATTCTATTTTAATATTACACCAAGACTCAACATGTGATAATTTCTTAAACTTAGTTGTGTGATACTTGTGGGTGATACTTGTGGGATACTTGGTGGGAGTGATACTTGTGGGATACTTGGTGATACTGGTGATACTGGTGATACTTGTGGGAGCCACTTCTAACCTATGGATCAGATGGCCACTTTTTTTTTTTTTTTTTAAGGAAAAGTTGGTCACTGTCTTTTGAAATTATGCTTTATGTAAGGTAGAATAAGAAATGCAAATCATTATCTTCATTATACCCTTTGAAAAAATCAAGTCTTGAAAGATTATAGAAGCTTCTTCTAATCAAACACCAACACCTCATGTGCATAGAAATTGGAACACTTTTTCCTTGATAGATCCACACTTCATATCATGGCTACTTTTTTGAGTTAGGAAGTGAAAACTTAACAGTTTCTAACATAGTTCCTGGATAAATATTTGTTGAAACTATCTAATGTTTGTTAGACTGCTTTTATTCATTTCTTTCAAATTCTTATTTATGTCTATTACCTTATTTGAATAAGTGAGAAAAATGCCTTTTAGAAATGCCTTTAACTGGTACAGAAATAGAATTAAACATGCATGTTTACACATATGTCCAGTAAATTAGGCAACCACTTTATCTGCTTGTTCAGAATGTTTCAACATCATTAATCCATAATTTTATGTTTATCTATTTTAAGATCCACACAGGTTTACAGCACCAAATAATCTGGCCCTGTCAGCCCAGCTGCATTCCTCTGGATGAAAAACTCCTGCCCCAGCTTCTAAAAGAAGCAGGCTACGCTACCCACATGGTCGGAAAATGGCACCTGGGAATGTACAGGAAAGAATGTCTTCCAACCCGCCGAGGATTTGATACCTACTTTGGTAATGGAAATGCACATGTTTCTTTAACAACTCAGGCCAACTGCAGCCCTCTCATAAAACACAGCCAAGTGTAATCAAATGAAATAACTGGAAACTTGAACACAGAGTGAATCAGTCAGCACTGCCGTGGGGCCACTGTCTAATGCTACCACCGTAAACATGGCTGTGCACTCAGCTTGTGATGGGACAGGCAGTTATATTTGCCAGGGTTCTACATGCCACGTAGGGGCCATTGCAGAGTCTGCTACCTCCAAGTCAGAGACCACTCTACTCTTAGAGAACCTTATTACCAAAGGGGGATACAGATTGATTTTTTTAAAAAATTCCAGGCAAAACGCAATACAAGAATATTTCCTTCACAAAGGTTCAGGATCTTTTTTTCTCCTCGTGAGTTGTGTTCAAAGGTTTTATTTTGTATTTCCTGGAGATGATAAGACTCTTTTCCAATTGGCATCCTTCTTTCCTTCTGTGATATCTGTTTTTGAAATTACTAGGTTGGGGAAGATAGATCAAATAAAGAAAATGGGAGGGTAAATAACAAATGGTAATAGGAAAGATACAAAATAATAAGTATTTTATGGATTTGATAGCCCTATAAAAATAAATATAAAGCCTACAGTTTTTAAAAAATATATATATACTCTATTTAAAACTGTTACAAACCATTTCTTAACAACCTGTTTATCTATTTATCTTGCCAGGGGTGACATAGCTTTCTGTCAAGTTCTTTTCATAGTTTGCTTTTTTTTTTAAATTGGGGTGTAGCTGTTTTACAATGTTTGTTAGTTTCTACTGTACAGCGAAGTGAAATAGAGTTCCCTGTGCTATACAGCAGGTTCTTATTAGATATCTATTTTATACATATTAGTGTATATACATCATTCGCAATCTCCCAGTTCATCCCACCTCTCACCCCCAACTTCCCCTCTCATATTTTGCTTTCCATCTAGCTATTCTGTTTTATCTGTCTAGCTGTTTAGCTCCCTACCTACCTCCCATTTGTCTCTTCATTTATTTACAAACTGCCATATACAAAAAGGAGCACACCATGAAGATAAATTTTTAAAAAATAAATAGAATTTAAAAATCAGGGTGAGAGGAGGTGGAGTCAAGATGGCGGTATGGGAAGAGGTGGAGTTAGTGTCTCCCCACAGCTAGGGTGCCTGCTGGCCCCTGGTGGGGGACTCTGACACCCAAGGAGACAGGAGGAACCCCAAAGTGAACCAGTAGGACGTAAGGGGACTGAAGCGGGAGGAGAAGTGGAGGCCAGACAGGATGGCATCCCTGAGGCCAGGGGGATTAGGAGAGGCAGGCGGGAGGGGCCTTCTGGGAGAAGCGGGAGAGGAGTGGAGGGTGATTGACCTGTTCACTCGGGCCCAGGGAGCCTGCTGAGCTCCCAGGCCTATCCCCTGCCCTCCAAAGCCCCCTCCAGGCTGCATAGGTTCTTACGGGCATAGGAGAGAGGCTGAGGAGATCAGGAGAGGCAGGCGGGAGGGCCCCTCCCAGACCAGAGGAGCAGGAGAGGAGAGGAGGTTGTTTTCCCTGCCCACTTGAGCCCAGGAAGCCTGCTGGACTCCCAGGTGAGGTCCCCTGCCCTCTGAGACCAGGGCTGGGGGGCATGCCTGGGCCCCTTCTGTTCCTTGAGCCTAACCGCCCCACCCCCCCACACACACCCTCCAGGGCCTTTTCCAGCCCTGTGGGTCCTGAGCATCAGCCCTGCCCACCACCCAAACCTCACCCTTGCTTAGCCCCCACCCTCCACAGCCAAGGCCTTCCCCCACCTTTTTTCCCTCCTTCCTTTTTTTACTATTGTGGTACTGTTGTATATTCCAGTTGTTGATTCATCTATATTTTTATTTTTATATTCTTCCCGTTAGTTTTCTAGCCTAATTTTATTTTTTACTTTGTTATTGTTTTTTTGGTTTTTCTTTTTTTTTTTTTTTTTTTTTTTTGCCTCCCCAGGTGGCTTGCACTATCTTGATTCACAAGCCTGGGGTCAGGCCGAAGCTCCTGCAGTGGGAGCTCTGAGTCTGAACCACTGGACTAACAGGGAACCTCAGACCATGGGGAATATTCATCAGAGTGAGGTCTCATGGAATTCCTCATCTCAGGCAAGACCCAGCTCTACCCAATAGCCTACTAACCCCAGTGTTGGAAGCATCAGGTCAAACAACCAGTAAGACAGGAACACAATCCCACTTATTGAAAAAAAAAAATGAGATGGCAAAAAAATATGTCACAGATGAAGGAGCAAGGTAAAAACCTATAAGGCCAAATAAATGAAAAAGAAATAGGCAATCTACCTGAAAAAGAATTCAGAGTAATGATAGTAAAGATGATCCAGAATCTCGGTAATAGAATGGAGGCACAGATTAACAAAATACAAGAAATGTTTAACAAAGATCTAGAAGAACTAAAGAACAAACAAACAGAGGTGAACAACATAATAACTGAAATGAAAAATACACTAGAAGGAATCAGTAACAGAATAACTGAGGCAGAAAAATGAATAAGTGAGCTGGAAGTAACTGCCAAGGAGCAGAATAAAGAAAAAAGAGTGAAAAGAATTGAAGACAATCTCAGAGACCTCTGGGACAACACTAAACACACCAACATTTGAATCATAGGGGTCCCAGAAGAAGAGAAAAAGAAAGGGTCTGAGAAAATATTTGAAGAGATTATAGTTGAAAACTTCCCTAATATGGGAGAGGAAATAGTCACCCAAGTCCAGGAAGCACAGAGAATCCCATACAGGATAAACCCTAGGAAAAACACACCAAGACACATATTAATCAAATTAACAAAAATTAAATTCAAAGAAAAAATATTAAAAGCTGCAAGGGAAAAACAAAAAATAACATACAAAGGAATCCCAATAAGGTAATAAGCTGATTTTTTAGTGGAAACTCTGCAGGCCAGAAGGGAGTGGAAGGATATACTTAAAGTGGTGAAAGAGAAAAACCTACAACCAAGATTACTCTACCCAGCAAGGATCTCATTCAGATTCGATGGAGAAGTGAAAAGCTTTTCAGACAAGCAAAAGCTAAGAGAATTCAGCACCAGTAAACCAGTTTTACAGCAAATGCTGAAGAAACTTCTCTAAGCAGGAAAAACAAGAGAAGAAAAAGACCCACAAAAAACAAACCCAAAACAATTAAGAAAATGGTAATAGGAACATACATATCAATAATAACCTTGAATGTAAATGGATTAAATGTCCCAACCAAAAGACATAGACTGGCTGAATGGATACAAAGACAAGACCCATATATATGCTGTCTACAATAGACCCACTTCAGACCTAGGGACACATACAGACTGAAAGTGAAGTGATGGAAAAAGATATTCCATGCAAATGGAAACCAAAAGAAAGCTGGATTAGCAATACTTGTATCAGATAAAATAGGCTTTAAAATAAAGACTGCTACAAGAGATAAGGAAGGATACTACATAATGATCAAGGGATCAATCCAAGAAGAAATATAACAATTATAAATGTTTATGCACCCAACATAGGAGCACCTCAATATATAAGGCAAATGCTAACAACCATGAAAGGAGAAATCGACAGTAACACAATAATAGTAGGGGACTTTAACATCCCACCTACACCAATGGACAGATCATCCAAACAGAAAACAAATAGGGAAACACAAGCTTTAAATGACACAATAGATCAGATAGATCTAATTGATTTTTATAGAACATTCCACCCAAAAGTGGCAGAATACACTTTCTTCTCAAGTGCACATGGAACATTCTCCAGGATAGATCACATCTTGGGTCACAAATCAAGCCTTTGAAAATTTAAGAAAATTGAAATTGTATCAAGCATCTTTTCTGACCACAACACTGTGAGATTGGAAATCAATTACAGGAAAAAAACTGTAAAAAAACAAATACATGGAGGCTAATCAGTGTGCTACTAAATAATCAAGAGATCACTGAAGAAATCAAAGAAGAAATAAAAATACATAGAAACAAATGACAATGAAAACATGACGACCCAAAACCTATGGGATGCAGCAAAAGCAGTTCTAAGAGGGAAGTTTATAGCAATGCAATCTCATCTTAAGAAAAAAGAAAAATCTCAAACAATCTAACCCTACACTTAAAACAACTAAAGAAAGAAGAACAAAGAAAACCTGAAGTCAGTAGAAGGAAAGAAATCATAAAGATCAGAGCAGCAATAAATGAAACAAAGAAAACAAAAGCAAAGATCAATAAAACTAAAAGCTGGTTCTCTGAGAAGATAAACAAAATTGGTAAACTCTTAGCCAGACTCATCATGAAAAAAAGGGAGAGGATGCAAATCAATAAAGTTAGAAATGAAAAAGGAGAAATGACAACTGACACTGCAGAAATGCAAAGGATTTTAAGAGACTGCTACAAACAACTATATGCCAAAAAAAATGACAACCACGAAGAAATGGACAAATTCTTGGAAAGGTACAATTTTCCAAGACTGAACCAGGAAGAATTAGAAAATATAAACAGTCCTATCACAAGTAATGAAATTGAAACTGTAATTAAAAATCTTCCAACAAACAAAAGTCCAGGACCAGATGGCTTCACAGGTGAATTCTATCAAACATTTAGAGAAGAGCTAACACCCATCCCTCTCAAACTCTTCCAAAAAATTGCAGAGGAAGGAATACTCCCAAACTCATTCTATGAGGCCACTATCACCCTGATACCAAAACCAGATAAAGATACTACAAAAAAAGAAAATTACAGACCAATATCACTGATGAACATAGATAAAAAAATCCTGAACAAATAGTAGTAAACATAATCCAACAGCATGTTAAAAGGATCATACACCATGATCAAGTGAGATTTATCCCTGGGATGTAAGGATTCTTTAATATGTGAAGATTAATGTGATACACCACATTAACAAATTAAGGAATAAAAACCATATGATCATCTCAATAGATGCAGAAAAAGCTTTTGACAAAGTTCAACACCCATTTATGATAAAAAAAAAAAAACTCTCCAGAAAATGGGCATAGAGGGAACCTACCTCAACATAATAAAGGTCATATAAATAAAGGACAAACCCACAGCAAGCATCATACTCAGTGGTGAAAGCATTTCCACTAAGATCAGGAACAAGACAAGGATGTCCACTCTCACCAATGTTATTCAACATAGTTTTGAAAGTCCTAGCCACAGCAATCAGAGAAGAAAAAGAAATAAAAGTAATATAAATTGGAAAAGAAGAAGTAAAACTGTCACTGTTTGCAGATGACATGATACTATACATAGAAAATCCTAAAGCTGCCACCAGAAAGCTACTAGAACTAATCAATGAATTTGGTAAGGTTGCAGGATACAAAATTAACAGAAATCTCTGGCATTCCTATACACCAACAATGAAAAATCAGAAAGAGAAATTAAGGAAACACTCCCATTTACCATTGCAACAAAAAGAATAAAATACCTAGGAATAAACCTACCTAAGGAGGCAAAAGAGTTGTACTCAGAAAACTATAAAACACTGATGAAAGAAATCAAAGATGGGGCTTCCCTGGTGGCACAGTGGTTGAGAGTCTGCCTGCCAATGCAGGGGACATGGGTTTGTGCCCTGGTCCAGGAAGATCCCACATGCCGTGGAGCGGCTAGGCCCGTGAGCCATGGCCGCTGAGCCTGCACGTCTGGAGCCTGCGCTCGCAACAGGAGAGGCCACAACAGTGAGAGGCCCACGTACCGCAAAAAAAAAAAAAAAAAACTACAATGAGGTTTCACCTCATGCCGGTCAGAATGGCCATTATCAAAAAATCTAGAAACAATAAATGCTGGAAAGGGTGTGGTGAAAAGGGAACCCTCCTGCACTGTTGGTGCAAATGTAAATTGATAAAACCACTATGAAAAACAGTATGGAGGCTCCTTAAGAAACTCAAAATAGAATTACCATATGACCCAGCAATCCCACTACTGGGCATATACCCTGCGAAAACCATAATTCAAAAAGAGTCATGTACCACAATGTTCACTGCAGCACTATTTACAATAGCCAGGACATGGAACCAACCTAAATGTCCATCAACAGATGAATGGATAAAGAAGATATGGCACATATATACAATGGACTATTACTCAGCCATATAAAGAAACGAAATTGAGTTATTTGTAGTGAGGTGGATGGACCTAGAGTCTGTCGTACAGAGTGAAATAATTCAGAAAGAGGAAAACAAATACTGTATGCTAACACATATATATGGAATCTGAAAAAAAAAATGGTACTGATGAACCTAGTTTCAGGGCAGGAATAAAGAGATAGACACAGAAAATGGACTTGAGGACATGGGGTGGGAGGGTGAAGCTGGGGCGAAGTGAGAGTAGTATCGACATATATACACTACTGAATGTAAAATAGTTGGCTGGTGGGAAGCAGCCGCATAGCACAGGGAGATCAGCTCGGTGCTTTGTGACGACCTAGAGGGGTGGGATAGGGAGGATGGGAAGGAGGCTCAAGAGGGAGGGGATATGGGGACATGTGTATGCATATGGCTGATTCGATTTATTGTGCAACAGAAACTAACACAGTATTTTGAAGTAATTATACTCCAATAAAGATCTATTTTTAAAAAATCAGGATGAATAGAAAAAGATGGAATAGTTGCTTGGCACCGAGTTATTAAAAAAACAACAACCTGCCTGGCTGTAGCAGACTTCACATTCAACTCTGAGATTTGGGACTTCTTATGTTCAAAGCAAAAAAAAAAAAAAAAAAAAAGCAGTCTATAAGAGTCACATTATTTATAAGCTAAATGGAAACCAGATGTTCAGGAAGAGTAAAGCACTTTCTGGCTCTTAGACCTGAGAGAAATTTCTCCTTTGGGAGAAGGTAAGGTGACAGCATCCTCAAAACTATCATTTTGGTAGTAAAATGGTGGTTGTCTTATAGATGTTTCTTGAGACATTCTCTTTTAGTTAAGCTAGGACCAGAGCACCAAAGTACATTTCAGTTCAAGTGATTATATGGGGCCCACACAGTAAGTTGAAGCTCACAGCTCTATAGTGCCTAGTTGGAACCACAGTTTAAGTCAAGATGTAAGGACATCCAGACGTGACACCGTGTGCCCCACTCCCGGGAATCTGGGTTCTCTAGCAGACATTGCTTAATCAGTAATGCATTCTTTCTTGATGAATCTGGATACATCCTCAGTATCCTTAAATAGCTGTTAAAAACAGGATTTGGGTGTAAGACCTCTTTGTCATCTTGGAAATTCTAGAGGAAAAAACAGCCTCTATATCCTTTGACAATTTTCAATGAGGTCTTTGCTTAACGATGGGTCGATACCTGTACTCTGGCAACTGGAAGGATATTTTAATTGTTTTTATTAAAAACCAAATTTTATATTTTAAAATTATATATTTAAACCAAATTATATATTTCAAAATTCAGTTGGACAGAGGTGGAAATAATATCCTTTTATGAGAATTAAGAAGCCTAACTGGATTTAGACAGACGGACACCCCACCGCACATTCATGGAAGGGAGACTTGCAGAGAAGGAGGGCATGATGATGATGCAGTTGTTATCACTGTTATGACTTGTTAAAAAACAGATGATTGTGGGCCTGGCTGTACAACTCTGAGTACACTAAGAACCATTGAACTGTACAACGTAAATGAGTGATTTGTATGATATGTGAATTATTCTCAATAAAGCTGTTAAATACAGCAGTCAGAGATTTAATTGTTCAAAGCGTAGTTTCTCATTTTTCCCCAAAAAGCATTGGCTGCCATTTCCTTTAGACTCAGCATGTAAGTTCAAATTTGTGAATCATTGTTATGAGAAAGTTCTATGTGACTGTCACATGGTTGCTTGGTATTAGTTTGGCCAAGTATGTGAATAGATAGTTCTATTATGTGAATAAAGAGTTCTATTGGAATCCTGTTTGTACTAACTTTTTAATATTTATGGTTTATACATCTTTTTATCAAGTATATCCTCTGCATGTATTTCCCCAAATGATAGAAAACAGTTTATTCTTACAGATAAAGAACCTGAAGTGATTCTTCAAGGTGTTACCAGCAGTTACTAACCCCAAATAGAACACCAGTGTCCTGACCCCTTTAATTACCCATATAAGGACTGAAATTATTTTCATGGATACATTTGTTTTTCGATTACATATTAATTAGTAAACACATTGGCTTTCCCTTTCTGTTATACATGTAGGAGAAAAGATTACCATTTAAAGAGTTATCTTAAAACTAAGATATTCATTGTATTTAGGACCTTGAATTTACTGAATCATGGAAAAGGAGGAAATTAATTTAAAATGAATTCATTTACTAGGTAAGGTATGTAGGGCTTGTAATTGTGATTATGAGAAATATTTAGAACTGGGGAAAGAGGCCAATTTTATTATTTTCATTTTAATGTTAATAAGCAGTGTTTGTCAGGAGATAGCTCAGAGTCCAGCACAGTTATTTCTTTTGAATAGCTTTATCGAGGTGTAATTCACATACCATATAATTCACCCCATTAAAATGTACAATTCATTGATTTTTTTTCAATTCATTGATTTTTAAATAAATTCACAGGGTTGTACCACTGTCACTGCAATCCAAATGTAGAACATTTCCATCACCCCAAAAAAGAAACCCCATACACATTAGCAGTCACTCCCCATTTTCCCCCGACCCTCATAGCCCTAGGCAACCACTAACCTACTTTCTGTCTCTACAGATTTGCCTATTCTGAACATTTCATATAAACAGAATCATATAACATGCAGCACAGCTTATTTTAATATTTTAGGAAAATATGGAACGTTTGCAGGAACCAGAGAAAACATTTCTCCCATGTTTATGTCTAAATTGGGACATAAACATTGTCCCAATTGTCCCATTGTGGGATAGGCCATTGATGCCACTTAAATTGGAGGTGAAATTGAGATCACCAGACGTAGAAAAATCTAATTTCAATGCCACATGTTTGCTCTTTTGGTTGTTATGTTTAGAGATCCTCTGTTTGGAAATCTTTGTGTCTTTCACCAGTGGGTGTCAGCATCTGACTAAAGATGATGCCTCCAAGAGCTACTTCTGTAAATAACCTTGAAGCCAGTTGACCAAGGTCAATATCAACGTTATTTGAATTCTGCGTTCATTTATGTGATCACCTCAGAGTAAAAATTTGTAACAAATCACCTGAACCATATGCTATTTTAACCATTAGATAGCTTTAAAAGATTAAAATGTCATCACCTTTACTGAATTTAAACTCTGATTTTTAAAAACATATTTACTTGGAATCACCCACTTTGAGAGTTATGTGATAGAGCTTATATTCTAAAGACTTGGGTAAGGGATGGATTTGAATTTTTTTTACAATAACATTTTAATGCCTTATACTAGCAAATATAGAGATGTTAAGAAATGGTGCTCTGATTACCCTTGTCATTTGATTAGCCCTGACATGGATAATCAATTGCATTAGGCAATTAAACGCTGAAACCTTCGTTTGTTTAATATGTTTTATGCTATGCTGACTACTTTCATCTCCCATTCTCCTTGTAGGATATCTTCTAGGTAGTGAAGATTACTATTCCCATGAGCGCTGTACATTAATCAACGCTCTGAATGTTACACGATGTGCTCTTGATTTTCGAGATGGTGAAGAAGTTGCAACAGGGTATAAAAATATGTATTCAACAAATGTGTTTACTGAAAGGGCTACAACCCTCATAACTAACCACCCACCAGAGAAGGTAAGTCTTGCTTTTTTATTGATATCAAAATTGTGTGAAGATAGCATCTCTTCAGGTGAATATAGGAAAAGGCCACTGTCCTTTAGGGAAAAACCTAATAAATTCTAGGGGAGTCGCTTTCAAATTCTAGAGTACCTCAGTATCAGCTGAGAAGCTTGTTAAAAATAGAAATTCCTGGAGCCCACCTCTAAAAGTCTGATTTATTAGGTCTGGGAAAAATCCATATGTCAATATTTTAAGGAAACTCAAGGGTGATTCTGCTGCACGTGGTCCCCAGATCACACTTTGAAGAAGCTGTGCATATAGTGTTTCAGTACAAATATAGTTTTATTATTTTAGTATCCTGTGTGGAGGTGTGGTAATTAGTAAATTGACTTTTTCAAAAAATGTTAGGCTTATGTACAAGATGAGGCATTATTATGGCAGACTTTCTGTTAGGTATCCACAAACTTAAGGTTCAGGGCAAGTTCTCTAACTTTGTATTTCCCACCCCTCCTCCAAGGTTATTTGGGCTATTCTAAATATTCTGCATTCTCATGTTTATTTAGAAGCAGCTGGCCAATTTCTACCAAAAAAAAAAAAAAAAAAAAAGTACCTGCTTGGATTTGAATTTCATTGAATCTGCGGACCAACTTGGGGACAATGACATCTTAACAATATTGAGTCTTCTAATCTATAAACACGGTACACTGATGAGCCTGTTTATCACATCGACCATACTGAAGCTATTTGTATATGTCATGTGCTGAAATCTTTTGACTTATTTACAGATAAAAGTAGAAAAGAGTCTGAATAGCCTTGACATTTGTTGTTGTCGTTGTTTATCTGGAGTTAACCTCCTGAACCCAAGTTCAAGCTGAATTCTCTGGATTTAGCTTATAAATGCCTTTAAATCAGATATTTGTGTTGTCAGATATTGGGCTCAAAATATGGCTTCATCAAGAACTGTATTAGCATGCTTTCAAAATTAGACCTTCAATAGGACTCTAACACAGCAAATTACAGAATGTGCAGTGTTATTGTTTTTCCAGTTTCCTGCGCTTTGCCTCTTTGGCAGTTACTGAAGGTCCTCAGTGCAGATCACCATTTGGATTCCTGTATAGATACCTGTTCAGACTTGGTACCTGGCTCCTGACTCCCTTTTTGACATAGTTTCTTCCTGCCTACCCTAACATAGCATTGAGTGTCTTTCCTGGTGTCTGTCCTCAGCTTTGCCCCACTTTTGGCTTTTTTTTTACTCTTTCATGCTGACCTGTTGGAGTGGCCATGCTTGCTGTGGAACATGGAAGAAATTGGAATATTCTCTCAAATATGTAGACATATGCAGATTTTAAATCTAGATCTAAACCAATATTCAGGTAGTTGGACAGATAACTGCTAGGTAATTGGCTTAAGTTCTCAGTTTTCTTCTGTAGGCTTGGCATGTTATAGATAAGGTTAAAAACCCAAAGAACAAGATAAGATCTTGAGGGAACTGTGGTCCTTGTCCTGTCCTTTGAAGTTTGGGGTGGGCATCATTTTACAGGTAAGCAAACTGGCTTAGAGAAATGAGGTGACTTGTTCAAGGTCACAGAATCAGAAACTGCACTGTTTAACTCCAGAGCTCAGTGTACTTAACAAGCCTCCCTACTTCACAGTTTATATCCCAGACCAGAGACTATGAGCCCCAGTGTATGTATGATTCAGCTTGATGGTTCCAGTATACAATACAATGACAGTATATTGGGATCATCTGGAAAGCTTAGAAGAAATACCACTTCCAAATATTGTGATTTATTGGTCCGGGATGGGACCCTATCACTGGTATTTAATTATCCCTCCGCCCCTACCTCCAACCAGTGATTCTGATGTGCAGTCACTATCGATTCCTCTCAAGCACAGAGAAGCAAGCAGAAGCCAGCTGCCCTTTACAAGTTCACAATATACCACTATTTAATCATGCAACAAGTATAAGATGCCTACAATAAAAATTAGTTTCCATTAAGGAACAATAGAGTATTCTCTCCCAGTGCCCATAACATTAATCAAATAAGAGGAAGCACCTGGGGTGAAATCATTCCTGGTGGGTGGGCTGTCTTAACTGGTGTAGGGGCGGGAAGGCTCAGGAACTGAGGAAAACTGTAGGCCCTAAGAGCTCACAAGCCACCCAAACCCGTGTGATTAGTATGGTGCTGCTTATAGGTAATATGGAAATTGCTGGGTGAGAGGTGGTCATTTTCCTACAGTGACTGAAATGTTCCGAAGCAGTAGCCAGCCTTTTCAGCATCCCCAAAGTCAAGTTTGAAGCATAGACATAAATGAATGAAATAATCAATAGCTGAGTAATGGCTCCAGAAAGTTTAAGACAGCAAATGCCAATGTTTATAGTTTCGATTCTCAATGAAAGGATGCAGCACACCAATTACAGGACTTTCATCATTTTATTCCAACATTGAATCTAATTCTGTTCTAACTTCTCTGTGCTATCTACAGACTGTAACATAGGCAACTTGCTCTGAGATGGAAATCATTAAAGAAATACACACAAAGTATCCACAAGCTGACTTAAAAACGTGCCTGTTTTAAAGAGCACTTGGGGAAAAAAAGCATATGGAGCTATTTTGTAACAAACACAATTGGTGCTGGACTCAGGGAGATATTGCTAATAACCATTGCACAGTGTTAAGAAGGAATGTCTTTTCTCTTTTTTCTACAGGATAATTCCCTTAGTACTAATACTACAATGTGAAAGTAACACATTCACAAAATATTGTTTGGTTAAAAATAGCCCCCCTCAAAACTTTGCAGAATAAAAATAAATGTTTTCTCTCATACCTCATCTAACTAGCAGCTTCTTAAAACAAATGTGACTTTCTAGTGGTAGACACTTACTTTTTCCTGTCACAATTTGGAAAGAAATGTCTTAATTTGGAAGTCAAAGAGAATAACACTCTAAAAACATACCATATGCTTTTTAAAAAGTTATACTTTAAATTAGGGAAATGTACTAAAGAAATGAATTTAAGGCTTTCTTCCTTACTGGAATTAGCATAATGAGAAAGGGAAATGAACCCTTAGCACCATTTTAATATGCTAATAACTTTAGGTTATAATGTCATACTTTTACTTAATACCTAAACATTTGGTCATGATTCACATTTAGGATTCCAATTTACAGACCTAAAGAAAGGCGTACAGCTAGGGTTGGTGTAAAGGTGGCAGCTGTAACTGGGTTGGTGAGAGCAGAGATCTGGACCCAAGAAAGACCAAGGGAGAGATCAAGGTCCTGCACAAACCCGGAGATCTATGGAGATCAAACTCGGGTCCAGGACTTTGGTGTTTTGGGGGTGTTTTTTTTGTTTGTTTTGTTTTGCGGTACACGGGCCTCTCTCACTGTTGTGGCCTCTCCCGTTGCGGAGCACAGGCTCCGGACGCGCAGGCTCAGTGGCCATGGTTCACGGGCCCAGCCGCTCCGCGGCATGTGGGATCTTCCCGGACCGGAGCACGAACCAGTGTCCCCTGCATCGGCAGGCGGGCTCTCAACCACTGCTCCACCAGGGAAGCCCGACTTTGGTGTTTTGAATCAGGATGTCAGTAAGGTCAGAATGGGCCTGAAAGTCTCCAAAGGCCAAGGCTCCATTAAGTTGGAACGCAAGTCAGTAGACAGCATAATAATAATGACTGCTCTCTTTGGGCTAACAGTGAGCTGAGGTTGGCAGGTGTGGGGAAATTGGCTACAGCTGTATACTGGGAGGGTCTTAGGACAAGAGGCTGCAGGCGGGTTCCTGACTGTGGTGGAGAACCTGAGGGCCCGAGTTAATTGTTATTTCCACTGGGCTACCATGTGGTACTAAGAAGAGTACTCTGTTAATTTTTTTTTTTTCAATTTAAAAGTAGTATAGAAATGTTTCACATCTAGCACTGTTGGCAAATGAGTTGTTCCATGAATAAAGTTCACCTTGTGAGAGCTGAAACTTTATTTTTACAATATTGGATGGAAATACTCTAAAATGTGGTACATTGGTCCTCACCTCATTAAATGGGCTACTCTGTTTATCATTCTGACTCCTGGTGACCCAGAACCATACTGATGTGTGCAAGGATGTTTGCCCATACACTAAATAGTCCTAGATCACTGTTGACGAAATGGGAAAAAGACAACTTGTTTTGTTCAAGAATCACCTTTATCTGTAAGTCTAGTTGGCAGGTAGCACGAGGCCTTTGCAGGGCCTGTAACAGTCATAGGCCAGGGAAGACTGCATCTCCCAGGGGTTGTTTTCATTTTCCCTTCTCAGTTATGCCCCTTCTGTTTGAACTAGCAGGAGCCTGACCACTGGAAAAATGGGGGAATTGTTGTAGTATTATCATTTTAATCCCTCAAGAGCGACGGTCATGTCTTCAACCACTAAAGAATAATTACAGGAAAGGTTTTCAGGTAATTTCTTGCTATATTTAACAAAGTGTGTAGAATGATTTCCACACTGAATATTTATAAGACCCTTTAATGATGGTTCCAGAAACATTATTTTTTCCCCAGAGTGGTTATGAGATCTCTCCTCCACCACCCTCCCCAGCTATCACCTCCAGGGATCACTTGTTGGCTAGAAATGACCTGCCTTCCTTCCCCTTTCTCTCCTTAACCACGGGAGCTGCCGAGTTGCCCATAATGGCCTGGGTGAGCACTTTCTCCTGAAACAGTGAGCTCCCGTTCTCATTTCTCCACCCCTGTCCACTGTAGAGAATCCAGACCAGGGTCACAAAGTCTAATGTTGACAAGGGCCAGGCTGCTATCCTAAATAAATGAAGTCATTCAGGTAGGGCAGTGGGGGGACTAGAAAATCACAGAGCCCTTGGGGGAGGCCGGGGGTCTCTGTTTCTCATACTCCAGCCATTTGTTGTCAGATGGAGTGTGGACCTGGAGTTGTCAGAAGTTCTGATTTTTCAAGAAAATAAAAAAACTAAACAAAACAGGTTTTCATGTGACATTTCCTGATTTTTAAAACTTTATGTGGGTTGCAAATTGTTGTAGCTTTCCAATTTTTTTTTTTTTTTTTTTTGCAGTACGCGGGCCTCTCACTGTTGTGGCCTCTCCCGTTGTGGAGCACAGGCTCCGGATGCGCAGGCTCAGCCGCCATGGCTCACGGGCCTAGCCGCTCCATGGCATGTGGGATCTTCCCGTACCGGGGCACGAACCCATGTCCCCTGCATCGGCAGGCGGACCCTCAACCACTGCGCCACCAGGGAAGCCCACTTTCCAATTTTTAATCCATCCCCATCCAGACCTTGGCTGGTGGCTGGTGCATGGGCTTGGTCTAGCGCTGAAGATCCAGACGGCAGTTCCCACTGCAGAACCTCACCGCGCTGGCAGGTCCTGGATGCCCCTGCACATCCTTTCCCCTCCGAACATCTTAGCTCAGGTGTCTTGCTCCCCACCTGGGTGGGGCATCTGCTGGGCTTCCCTTCACCATGGTCTGGAGGAACACGGACTTTTCAGTGTGACTTGTGTGGCTGGAGGAGAACGTGCGTGTGTCAAGGAGCAGCAGAGGCAGAGCTAAAGCCTGTCAGAGTGGTTAGTGTTGCCTTTTGGAGTTAGAATTTGGAATGTGTTCCCATGGAAACAATGTACAAACGAAGCCTAGGGTCTACATCATCATGGTTTTTATTCCATCACCTGCCTCCTTAGTAAAATAGGTTTTAAAGTGATGTCTTTGATATTGAACAGCCATTTTGAACATTTGATTTTTGGGAAAAGGTGTTTCTAAGTTCCAAAGATCTGAACTAAAAATTACTGTCTTGGGGGCTTCCCTGGTGGCGCAGTGGTTGAGAGTCCGCCTGCCAATGCAGGGGATACGGGTTCGTGCTCCGGTCCGGGAAGATCCCACATGCTGCGGAGCGGCTGGGCCCGTGAGCCATGGCCTTTGAGCCTGCGCGTCCGGAGCCTGTGCTCCGCAATGGGAGAGGCCACAACAGTGAGAGGCCCACATACCTCAAAAAAAAAAAAAAAAAAAAAAAAAAAAATTACTGTCTTGGGTGTCTATTTGAGTTCTGTATATGTATACCCATTACTGTATCACAGTGATGTGTAATATGTAATTTAAAACAATTTATCAACAGTAATGAATGAAATATGGACCCACCTCCCAGTCTGCATTCTAACTTTTCCCCATTCCTTTATGAGATTTAAATGCCTCAAATACTCCAACAGAATTATGTTTTTACTCTTGGGTTGAGCCAGTTGTTGTCTCTTTGAGGGTTTTCAATTCATTAAAGAATTCTATAGGAGCACAGTGAAGAGAGCCTTCAGAAAGACTCATTAAGAGGAAGAGGCTGACTCAGAATATCACTAACATTAAATTCTGTAAATTGGATAAGAGGTAAAATAGAATCAATGTATCATACTCCTTAGTTTCCAGGAATTAAATTGGCCTTATGTTTGGTCCTAGATCAAAGACTAACAAGGCATGGTGTTCACTTGTTTTCTTATAAAAATATAAACAATCCTTAAACCTCTCCTAAAAGGTGGTAACTTATTTTTCAGCTAAAGCAGAAAGCTAACCCATCTATTGGGACATAGCCACACTGTAATAGTGGGGTTTCCAATAGGAAATTGCTCTGCAATTAATATGAACTTGTGCAAGTCATATAACCTTTCTAAGCCTCAGTTAACTTACCTGTAAAATGGGTGTAGCAAGGTAGTTTTGAGTATTACATGAGACAGAATTATTGGTATTATTATTATTATTTGTTTGATCAGAGCTTTCTAGGCCATTTTAGAACTCAAGTTTTATTTTCATAAAATTCACCCATTTAAAGTACACAGTTCAATAGTAAATTCACAGAGTTGTGTGACCATCACCGCAGTCTAAGTTTAGAACATTTTCACTGCCCCCAAAAGAAGTCTTGTACCTGTTAGAAGTCGCTCATCCCTCCTCTCCCCCACAACTCCCTACAGCTTCAGGCAACCACTAATCTACTTTCTGTTTCCATAGATTTACCTATTCTGGACATTGTATATGAATGGAATAGTACAAAACATGATCTTTGTGATTGGTTTCTGTCACTTAACATAATGTTTTCAAGGTGCATCTATGTTGTAGGGTGTGTCAGTACTTCATTCCTTTTTGCGGCTGCATCATATTCCTTTTATTGCTGTATATTGCTGAAAATATACCACATTTTGTTAATCCATTCATCAACTGGTGGACATTTTAGTTGTTTCCACTTTTTGGCTATTATGAATAATGCCACTGTGATCATCCATGTACAAGTTTTTGTGTGGATTTATGCTTTTGTTTTTCTAGGAATGGAAATGCTGACTCATATGGTAACTATATCTTTAACAATTTCAGGAACTGCCAAGTTGTTTTTCAAACTGGCTGCACCATTTTACATCCCCATCAGCAATGAATGGGGGTTTCAGTTTTTCCACATCCTCACCAACACTTCTGATTTTCTATTTTTAAAATTATAACCCTCCTAGTGGGTGTGAAGTGGTATGTCAGTGTGGTTTTTATTTGCATTTCCCTAAAGACTAATGATGCAGAGTATCTTTTCATGTGCTTATTGGCCGTTTGTATATCTCCTTTGGAGAAACATCTATTCAGATACTTTGCCCATTTTGTAGTTGGGTTAGTTGAGTTTTATTATTGAGTTGTAAGAGTTCTTAATATATTCTAGATACAAGTCCCTTATCTGATATATGACTTACAAATATTTCTAACCCAGTTTGTGGGTTGTCTGAATATTACTTTTATTAACTGATAAATCTGGGCTTCTCTCTATATATTTAATGCTTCCAAGCCCTCTTAACTGATTTGCACAAACTCTCTTTCCAGCCTCTGTTCCTCTACCTTGCTCTCCAGTCTGTCCACGAGCCCCTTCAGGTCCCCGGGGAATACCTGAAGCCATACGACTTTATCCAAGATAAGAATAGGCATTACTATGCAGGAATGGTGTCCCTCATGGATGAAGCAGTGGGAAATGTCACCACAGCCTTAAAAAGCCGTGGGCTCTGGAACAACACGGTGTTCATCTTCTCCACAGGTAAGTCCATCAATAGGAAAATCATCTCTTGGCAGAGCCTAGGACATAATATTCAATAAATGGAATGAAGATAAATTGGAACATTTAGCAGTTCCTTATTAAAATAAATGCTAAGTGCAAGAGTGGAGACATGATAATAATGGATAGAAAAATGTGTCTAAGGAAAAAGAATTATGAGCCTTCTCCCGTCTTCCTTCAGATATCAATATATTCTGGGAGTATGCTTGAAAACAAGCTCTCAGTAACTGAGTAAGTGTGAGTGGACAACACTCCTATGCAGGGCAGCTGGGCAGTGAATCCCTGGACTGACTTGTTCCCAGCAATCTCTACAGCCCAGGCATCCTCTATGAAGAGGACTTCCGCTGACTAGAGGGGTCTCTGTATCAGTGCAGAGGCAGATGGTGACATTATGAAGACACTTAAGAAATGGAACCATTTAAATCTAGGCTAGAGTCTCCAAGTATAGATTTTTTAATATTAAAATTTTCTGACAATAAAGTCATACATCACTGATTATAGAAAAAACAAAAGGGAGAAAAAATTTTTGAAAAATCATTTTCTTTACGGCAATGTCATTCTGATTCCTAATCTGTTATATATGTGTGTTTTTTTCCCCCTTCTCATTAGACATAGTTTTCTAAAATTTCCCTATGATGTGCTTTGGGTGTAGATCGTGGTTTATTCATTATGCTGAGTATTCAGAGAGCACTTTCCTTCTGAAAATGCAGATCCTTTTGTTATGGGAAATTTCCTTGTGTTCTTTTTTTTTTTTTTTTTTTTTGCGGTATGCGGGCCTCTCACTGTTGTGGCCTCCCCCGTTGCGGAGCACAGGCTCCGGACGCGCAGGCTCCGGACGCGCAGGCTCAGCGGCCATGGCTCACGGGCCCAGCCGCTCCGCGGCACATGGGATCCTCCCAGACCGGGGCACGAACCCGTATCCCCTGCATCGGCAGGTGGACTCTCAACCACTTGCGCCACCAGGGAGGCCCTCCTTGTGTTCTTTATTTCAGAATTGTTTGGCCCTCCATCCCACCTTTCTCCTATTCTCTCTGTACAAAACTCCTGTTATTTTGGTATTGGATCAATCCTCTAATTTTCTTAGTTTTTTTCCTCCCCTATTTTCTTTATTTTTCTTCTACTACTTGGGAAATTTCCTTATCATTATTCTCTAATCATTCTATTGAATTCACTGCAACCGCCATTTTTTTCAAGTCTGTTTTATTTTTTTATTGGAGCATAATTGCTTTACAATGTTGTGTTAGTTTCTGCTATAGAACAAAGTGAATCAACTATATGTATACATATATCCCCTCCCTTGAGCCTCCCTCCCACCCCGCTGCCATCCCACCCCTCTAGGTCATCACAGAGCACCGAGCTGAGCTCCCTGTGCTATACAGCAGCTTCTCACTAGCTAGCTATTTTACACATGGTAGTGTATATATGTCAATGCTACTCTCTCAATTCGTCTCACCCTTCCCTTCCCCGCCTGTGTCCACAAGTCCGTTCTCTACATCTGCGTCTCTTTTCCTGCCCTGCAAATAGGTTCATCGGTACCATTTTTCTAGATTCCATATATATGCATTAGTATACGATATTCATTTTTCTCTTTCTGACTTACTTCACTCTGTATGACAGACTCTAGGTTCATCCATATCACTACAAATGACCCAATTTCATTACTTTTTATGTCTGAGTAATATTCCATTGTATATATGTACCACATCTTCTTTATCCATTCATCTGTAGATGGACATTTAGGTTGTTTCCATATCCTGGCTATTGTACATGGTGCTGCAATGAACATTGGGGTACATGTATATTTTTTTGTTTTTTATTTTATTATTATTTATTGATTTATTTTTGGCTGCCTTGGGTCTTTGTTGCTGCACGTGGGCTTTCTCTAGTTACGGTGAGCGGGGCTTCTCTTCGTTGCAGTGTACGGGCTTCTCGTTGCTGTGGCTTCTCTTGTTGTGGAGCAGAGGCTCTAGGCCCGCGGGCTTCTGTAGTTGTAGCACTTGGGCTCAGTAGTTGCCGCACGCAGGCTCAGTAGTTGTGGTGTGCTGGCTGTAGAGTGCACGGGCTTCAGTAGTTGTGGTGTGCGGGCTAAGTAGTTGTGGCTTGTGGGCTCTAGAGCGCAGGCTCAGTAGTTGTGGTGAACAGGCTTAGTTGCTTCGCAGCATGTGGGATCTTCCTGGATCAGGGATCGAACACATGTCCCCTGCATTAGCTGACGAATTCTCAACCACTGCGCCACCAGGAAAGTCTCTGGGGTGGATGTATCTTTTTGAAATATGTTTTTCTCAGGGCATATGCCCAGTAGCAGAAACCACCATATTTTTTAATTGTCAAAAACTCTTTCCTGTTTTCTGATAACTCCTTTTTTGTAAAGTTTGTTTTTATTTTATAAATGTAATAATTTATTTCTCCAAAGCCTGTGCTTTTAAGCATTAATTATATATATATATGTGTGAATGTGTAATGTAGGTAAGTGTATACATATACATATATGTGGGTATTAGGTATATACATACATGTATTTTTTTTTACTTTTTAAAAAATTTTTGTCAGAGTATAGTTGCTTCACAATATTGTATATATTTTTAAGTTTGCTTGTACTCCCAACTTTGTCTCTTTCTCTTCTAAGGTCATTTGTATCTTTGTTTTGGTCTGTCTTTCATGAAGGAGGGTTTTTCAGACCCCTAGTGATCCTTGGCTAAAACCCAAAAATTTGATTGGAAACTCCAAGGGTGAGGTCAGGACTTGTCATCTGGTAAGTTTTACTGTAAAGTGACTGTGTGAGAAGTATGAGGTGACACGTTGAGGAATTAATCTGGGTACTACTTATAGATTTTTAAAAGAGTTGTTTTGTTTTGTTTTGCTTGTAATTAGGCATGGTTATGGAACGTAGCATTTACTGAGTACTTACCATGTGTGGGACATGGTTCTAAGTGCTTTACATGAATTAGTTCAGTTAATCCTCACAATAATTCTCTGGGGACTCTTATTATCCCATCTTGCAGATGTGAGAACTGAAGCACAAAGAGACTAAGTAACTTGCCTAAGGTTACACAGCCAGGCAGAGCCAGGTGTCACCCTTTCTGCCTCTGACACGATGATCTGGAAGTTCTTACTGGACCTCAAGATATAGCCGTGCTTTCCCCGAGGTGTGCTGCAATTTTGATTTGTTGAGAAGCCTAGGCAGGGACAGGGTAGCATCCATCCTGACCAGCCTTTTTCAGTTGCTTTAGTGCTATACAAATACTATAATTTTCTAAGTGTGTCCTGCTGTGAAAAAGATTGAGTATAGATAACATATGTTTTACCCAAAAAACCTACCCTTCAGAAAATAGGGCAACATCTTATACTTAAGTCCTTACAAGTTCTCTCATAGTCCAAGAGTCGTTTTCAATTTCCTTTATTTTGAACAGCCTGGTAAAGCACTTTGATCAGTGCTGGTATTGAATGCTTATAGAGGTCACTGGAAAGAATCAATTAAAAAGGAGTCCAAGACATTTAATACTGATTTAGTCATTATTCCTGGGGAATGACCTCACTGTTTTAAGAATTGGAAGTTATAAATTTGTGAAACAGGCCTTTGTTGTAGATATCACAATTAAACAATTTAAGGATAAATTATATCCTGAAATTAATGTATATATGGATTGATGTATCATACGTAGACTGAGAAGTACTCAGACAGAAGTGAAAATGGTAGCTCTGGAAAACTGTTAAACGTCTCAGGGTGGCTCCCGTGACAACAGATACTGATGTCAAGTGTGCATGGGGAGAGGTGGAATACAGTTTTTTCGTGATAAGTGAAGGTGGAAAAAAGCAATATTTTAAGATCTGTATATCTCTTTTATTATATGATTTCAAACGTTTATACATAGATATATTTTAAATAGATAGTTGACTATTTCATAAATATCCATAATATTTATTCAAGTCGGCAAAAATAATTTTTGGAGCTTTACACTGAGAAAATGGGGATTACCTTATAATTGGGTTGCCCTATTCTGACAGTTTGATATATTAATACATATATTAGTCTTGGACCATCTTTGCTTTGTTGAGCTAAATCCAACTTTATAGTGCATATGTATTTTAATTATACTGCTGGATTCAGTTTTCTAGGGTTTTATTTAGAAGATTTGCATTGATTTAAGAGTAAAAGTGGAGTAGGTGGTTTCTTTTCTCCCTGTTGGGTTTTGTTGTATTGGTTATATACATGTCGTAAAATACTTTGGAAGTTTTTCCATCTTTTTCTATGCTCTGGAACACTTTGCAGATTGTTTGAAAGATCCCTCTGGTAAGCTGGTCCCTGGAACCATTTTAGGAGGCTTAAAAACATTATCTCCATAGTTTAAATTCTTTGCTTAATTATATCTAGGGGTGTGGGTCTTTAAAATATTTTAAAATTAATTTTGCCTGAAATACAGTGAGCCCTTTGATCTGCATGCTGAGATTATTTTTCACTCCAGGAAGTCTTCCTTGTTCATATTTTAGCTTATTGCTTTTGTTCTGTTTGATTTAATTCTCAAAAATTAATTAGTAGGTTGAATTACTGACTCAGCTTTTCTTTCATCAGTTTCAGTTTTTCATCCTTTGTCTCAGTCTGCTGGAGCTCTTTTGCATTACAATGCTGCTTTTTAATATCTCCAGTGGACATTACTATTGATAGTATTTTTGGCACCTTTGCAATCCTTTCTTTGCCTCAATCAGTTCTTTTTTCTTTTAAGTTTGTTAGTAATAATAATGACTACTGGTTATTAAATATTTACTGCATCCCAGGCCTTTCTAGTGCTTTTCCTATACTTTCTCATTGTTAATCATGTTTTAATCATGAAAGTTCCAAGTAGCATTGTGAAATGGGTTTCTTTATCCCTACTTTAAAAATGAAGAAACCAAAATTTAAAGAGGTTAAGTGATTTGCCCAAGTCTACTGCTATGGTCTGACTGTTTGTGTTCCCCCCAAATTCATATGTGGTGGTGTTGGAAGGTGGGGGCCCTTGGGAGGTAATTAGGTCATGAGGGAGGACCCCTCATGAATGGGATTAGTGCTTTTACAAAAGAGACACCAGAGAGATCTCTAGCCCCTTCCTCCGTGTGAGGACACAGTGAGAAGATGTTGGCGGTGAACCAGGAGAGGATTCTCACCAGAAGGTGACTATACTGGTGCCTTGACCTTGAACTTCCCAGCTTCCAGAGCTGTGAGAAATAAACTGCTGTTGTTTATAAGCCACCCAGTCCATGGTATTTTGTTATAGCTGCCGAACAGACTAAGAGCCATACATCTAATAGATGGAAGAGGAGAATTCACACTCAGATCAACTTGAGGTCAGTACCTGTTACACCGAATCAGCTGTGCTTTTACATCTCATCTTTTCCTTCGGTCTCATCCCATTGTCCCTAATCTCTACTTTTTGGCTTTCTACACTTCTATTCATAAAACCCATGATTTTCCTGAATCTTTCCGAATAGAACTTTTCTAAAATCGTCATTTCCATAGTAAATCATTTCCAGCTATATACTCTTCCTCTGAGTGTAAGCAGTCGAGGATCTATCCGCCCAGAGTGCATGGCCATCTCTTGGCCTCTGGTCACTGTCCCCTGGTTAATTCCTTCTCAAATCTATAGCTTGGGGTCAGGTTGATGCACACAACTCACTCTGTTCCCAGTGGCTTTTAGGCATTGAGTGTCCTACACTCCAGTGACCCTGACTGACCTACTTAACATTTTCTTATCTTCAGGCTGCTTCTTTGGCATGGCTACCAGATTCTTCCTGTCTCCACACCTTCAGGGCTTTACTTAAGGGAGCATTTGCCAGGGCAGTGTGCCCCACTGCCAGGCCCTTTCTTCTGCCCACTCTTCTCTGGGAGTTGTGATCTCTCACTGCAGATAGGAAGTTGAAGAGGTAGTGATGCTCTGGTCATGTCAGATATGAGCACTGTCCCCTCCTGGGCTGCCTTCCTGCCTCTTTTCAGGTAGGCGAGTGGCTCCACGTCGAGGCAGAGAGGGTAGACCAGCCCTCGTTTCTTCAGCTCAACTTCTCCAGCCCTACAGCTTATGGAAATTTCTCCAGGGTTCTCTCTGACATTACAGATTGTCTGTGAATCCTGATTTCTCACATTGTAATGAATTTTCATCTTATTCTAACTCATCACAACGTGATGTTATTCATCTTATTCTATGTCTATGTAATTTTAGCAGAGTATTGGCTAAGAGAAGCAGCACTAACGGCCATTAGGAAGATACCATTTTAACCTGGGCTTCTATCACCTCATCTGAGCTTTATAGTTGCTAAACTCCAGGAATATTCACAGAAATCTAACCCTGAGTAAAAAATGAGCTAAAATTAGAGCCAACTCTGGAGCAACTTGATCATGAATTAAAACTAGGAAAACTGAGTCTAAAACCTTGAAGAGAAAACAACGATTGATCTCAACATCTTTCTGCAGCTATTATAATGTTTATATTAACTCTTATCAGAATAACCATTTTCACTTACATTTAGAGGAGAGTTTGACTATAAGGACAAACCTAATTTCCTCTAGACACTTTTTCTGTGTTTATTGACAATTTCATTGCCTGAAGTTGAATTTAATAATGTGCTATAATAATGTGATTAAAACCCAAGGAAACAAGCCCTGGATCTGGCTGGTTACAGAATGGTGATTCATTTTTTCCAGTTCTCTCACTTTACTTCACTTGGCATTGCTCTTCTTCACAAGCATAAAAATACTGGGTGCATCCAAACAAATAACTGTTGAATCCAGTAGTATAGAAAACCCTGACATATACTAGCTTCTTGGTATCACACTTATATTTAGTGAAAGGGAGAGGTAAAGGCATATATTTTTCAGGGGCAGATGTTTGAAGACACTTTTTAAAAAATCTTCTTTTGGGCTTCCCTAGTGGCGCAGTGGTTGAGAGTCTGCCTGCCGATGCAGGGGACACGGGTTTGTGCCCCGGTCTGGGAAGATCCCACATGCCGCGGAGCGTCTGGGCCCATGAGCCATGGCCGCTGAGCCTGCGCGTCCGGAGCCGGTTGCTCCGCAACGGGAGAGGCCACAGCAGTGAAAGGCCCGCGTACCGCAAAAAAAAAATAAAAATAAATAAAAAATATGAACTTGCTGAGGTGACGGCTGCACAACATTGTGGGTGTACTAAAGGTTACTGAATTGAACACACTAAAATGGTTAATTTTATGATATGTGAATTTCATCTCAGTTTTTTTTTGTTGTTTTTTTTTTTTTGCGGTACGCGGGCCTCTCACTGTTGTGGCCTCTCCCGTTGCGGAGCACAGGCTCCGGACGCGCAGACCCAGCAGCCATGGCTCACGGGCCCAGCCGCTCCGCGGCATGTGGGATCCTCCCGGACCGGGGCACGAATCCGTGTCCTCTGCATCGGCAGGTGGACTCTCAACCACTGCGCCACCAGGGAAGCCCTCATCTCAGTTTTTAAAAATACAATTTCTCAGACTCTATTACAGACTTACTAAATCAAAACCTAAATGAATGAAATCAGAAACCCTGGGATCTGGGCCCAGGAATCTTTATTTTTAACAGTAATCCAGGTGATTCTTCTGTATAGGGAAATTTGAGAACTTTTGATCTAAGGTAACTTATTCAAACCCTGGGAATTTACCTAGTGAAGAATAGAGAGAGACAGAACCCAGTAGCACCACCATAGAGGAACCCTGACCAGATCCTGTTTGATCACACATCTCTACTTGAACAAACAGAGTAATTTATTCCAGAGCCTAAACTTTTAACATTTATTATCTGATTATCTTTCACAAAATTATGTGTGATTTAATATCTTAGAGCTCTAAAGATTCTTAACTAATTCCCCTAAATCTTATATCCCTTTCTCCCTCGTATGTTGAATTCCCTTCAAAACTGGTACCAACAAATGGAGAACTCCTTCACAGTTTAAATGTACTTGTTAGGCAGTTGGCAGACTTATAAATATTATAGAAATTCTGTGCCAGGAACAAAGTAATTTGATGCTGGCAAATCAATCTCACTAAGTTCTTCAAACTCTTAAATGCATTTCTGACAAAGCTAAGGAAAACCTGTTAAGTGAATAAGTGATATAGTGGATCCACACTGGCTTTCTCTTTGCAAATAGTGCTTTTTTCAACACAACTACCATAGAGGGGAATAACAACACATAGCTCAAAACTATGAGCCGAGGACCATCTTCTCCCTAGCCAGAGGTCATTAACCCATTTCACCTCTTTAGAATTTTCATGTTAATGTCCATGCTAAAAGCATGTCGGATCACTTTAACGTTTTATTAGTAATAGGCAGTAATGCATATGGATTTGTTGATTATTTTATTGAGAGAAAATAATAATACATTTTAGAGGCCCCCAGAACAAAGTCTTGCGTTTGTATTCTCTATGACAAACCATTGAATCCACAAGCCCAGAGTCTAAGGCAAAGATGCTTATCAATGCCTATGTTTATCAGATCTTCCATGTTTTATCATAATTCTACTTATATACTATAATATTGTATTATTGATGTTATGAATTTCTTAGCATGAGAAACATGAAATAATCTTTACTTTCACACTTCTATGAGAAGTGGCCTTTCCCTGAGTTTATACTTAATGGAAAATATATATTGAACTGAGCATACTTATTGACTAAATTACAAACTTTCCAATTTGTTTGGGTTTACTTTCGCCTCTTGTTTTGCACTCCATTTTAAAGGTCACATTTAAAATGGATCCATTTCTTATATTGTACATTTCTCACAGAGCTCATTAGAGCCAAAAGTCCCTGTGGAGGCGAGGGGACTGTTAGGTTGGACAGGCTGCACTGGAGGATGAAGCAAGGTGAAAAGGAGGTTCTACATAAAAATAATCACGTGGGAACCACAGTCACAGCAGGAGGAAGGGGCTGGAGTAAAGTCAGGTCACCCCAGTTATAGACGCAAATGCACAGTAGGCAACCAGAGGATGAAAGAGGGGACTAAATGGCCTAGGAATTATTCGTTTCTGAAATAGCAGAAAATAGATTGTATTTCAGGTGTTTTGCTCCTAGAATTTTAAAAAATCAATGCCATTAATTATAAATGGAAGATAAAAATTTAGGAACCAGTATTTTCAGTTGACAAACAAAAGCTGTGTATTGTTTATACTCCTATCTGCCAGAATGTAATGGGTATTGACTGTGTGGTCGTTTTTTTTAGGAAAACAAAAAAATGAGAGTGACTAAATTTTAGCTACTAAAGAACCCAAACAATCTAATTCTTCCCCATTTTACTCTCCATGTGTGGGGTTCTCCTCGAGGCAGTGGTAACTGCTGTGCATGTGTGTGGAATATATTTGAAACAAGACATTTGCTCCAAAATTGGAGCATTCCAGGGCTAGCTTGTGCCGGCATTCTGTCCCAGATTCCTCTCCACTTTGGGTTTATAAAGTGATTGCTGTGGTTTTCCGACTTGATCTGAGGCCCCCTGTTAGGCAGCTGAGGAAAGGCTGCCGTCTCCCTCCTTCTCAGGAGTTTAAGGAGACTTGCTCTTCCTAGGAGGGCCTGGGAACCAGGGCCGAAGCTCTTTGTGGGAGATAGCCCTGCTGTGCTTGGCCTCTAAAAGGCTGCTCATCCTTTGCTTTCAGAAGCATGAGATTCCCCTGGCCAGGCCTAAAAACAATAATAATGATATATTTGAAAAAATCCCCATCGCGTCTCTTGCTGACTTTGGCAGTTAGGTACCAAGCATCAACAAAACACTGTATACAGAAATCTGCCTTCCAGGCTTGTTCCTTTCTTACAGAATAATCCTTAACCTAGTGGAGGCTCTTTTTTCATGTGTCCTTAATGAGAAAATATTTCAGAGATTATTGGCACCACGGGTTTGTTCCTTTCTGGCGGCTGTCACCCTTAACCAACTGTGGTCTCTATGATCTCTTTCCTATTTTCCTTTCACAGTATGGTCCACACTTAATCAACCCCTCCTAGGATGACTGTGCCAAGTACAGTGATTTGTTTCTTTATTGTCTCTACTCCAGAACACTTTCTTATTTGGGCAGAGTTTTTAAAAAAGAAAAATGGCTTCAAAAAACTTAGCAAACATTAAAAATGGCATCCACTTCTGTGGAGACTACCAACAAAACCCAAAGCTATATCTGTTTTCAAAACAGCCTGTGATCTGGTAACATGTTCTGACATCCACAGACATACACACGTTCATCAGCAGTGTACAAGAAGGAAGGGAGTGCTGTGTTTGGAATAAGAATGTTGGCTTTATGGTGCTGCTTTAAAATCCCACTTTGGTGTCATGTTTGATGTTAGAAAGTCTTTCTCGAGTCCAGAGGTAATAGAGCAGGCTAAATGGTGGGATCTATTGAAAATCCACTTCGCAAAAGTACCCTGTGTGCAGTACATACAGCTCACATCGGGGAGTCCCTGAAGGGAGGGGCATGGTTGGTATCTATGGTGGGTTGTGATCATCACGCTATCACCATGTGAGGTCAGGTCACCTAACCATGTGAGTCATCATTTTCTTCCTGACAACAAGAATTAGTCAGTTAATAAGCGTGACTCTCGATTTTATTTAGGACAATGTGTTGGTCCTGAGGAGACCAGAAGCTAAAGATGTGAGGCATAAGTATCACATTCCCTTGGGGCTGAGGCAGGGGCCAGGCAAGTGCATGGCTTGGAGAAGTCCTTTCCCATATCTGGGTCTCTGACGCATGCACTAGAAGGAGTTGTGGTTTTTCCCTGATCTCCAGGCTGAAAATCACTTAGTTCAAGGAGAAACGTTACAGAGGGCAGTGTGAATGGTCACAGGGAAGACAAAAAGTCTGTCGAGCCGCTAGTCCAGCACAGTGCCTCGCACAAAACTCAGGAAATATTTGCAGGTGGAGGAGTGTGCTTGCATTCGAGATCCAGCAACACACCCACCTACCAACAGGCCACAGGTCAAAGTCAAGTGAGTGGAACTGAAAGATGAAGTTTGGAAGAGAGCTTCTGGATCAGGGTCAGCAGGAGAGGCTTCATGAGGAGCTAGGATATAAATTAAACTGTGCTTGAACAATGGATAAAATATCAGCAGGTGAATGGAAAGAGAGGGCAGGGCATCTGGGGCATGGAGAGTGGCATGAGCAGACGAGCAGGGGGAGGGAAGCAAAGGTGTGTTCTGGGTGTGGTGACTAGGCCAGTCCAGCCTTCCCATTGGTGTTCAAAGGGACATCCAAAACCATGGATGTGTCCTCCTGGAATGTTAATTTTGCTTGAATGTAGAGAAGGAAAATTATTTAACTGGTTAGTAATTTTAAACATTTTTATATTAAAAGAAATGGGGCAAGTTATGGAACAGAATACATTTAATTTCATGGATTTTTTTTTTAATGTTCAAAATCTCAGGTTTCCACTCTTGATCATTTAATGGAAGAATTTAAAGTTCTTTAAAGGAGATCAACTCCATTCATTCACCAAAAATTGCCCACTAATCCTTACCTAGAACTTGAGGCAGGAGCTGTGTTTCCTCGAAACTGCCAGTGGGAGTTGGGGCAAGCAGTCTAGCCCTTGGCCACATGGCCAAGGATTTTGCTTAGCTGTGAGAGAACCCCACGTGACACTGGGACACTGCATGTCCTGGATGGCAAATCTTGATGGTGGTTGGTATGGCTCCTCTTAAAGGATGTGCCTCCGTGCCACACAACAGACATGAAGTACCTTTGTGCGCAGGTCTGGGCCATGGAGTCTGCACTCTTGCTAAGAATGAATGCAGGGAGGCCTGGCCTCCTTGGTCTCCCTGGATAATGGAATGAAGGGTCTTCAGAGGCACTTCCTGAGTCTTCAATTTCCTTTCCTTTCTCCCCTGCTGTTCCTAAGCTCTAAATTCCTGTCTCAGCTTCTCCAGCCCCTCTGGCTCACTGCTCTCCCCAGGTCCTTGCCCCCTCGCTATTCCTTTGTTTTCAGCATGTTTGGGTTGTGAATGATTATGCAACTTAGATCACAGGTTTTGTTTTTCCTAGGCAAAGGCAAACCCCTCCCCTTGAAAGCTGTCTCCAGTTTTTCCCGGTTTTGAGAAAGCCACAGGCAGCCTCTCCAAGCTACAGTGGCATCTAAGAGGCCAACCAGAGGCCAAATTGTTGGTGGGTGAAAGAGCTGCTAGACCTTTCTTTACCATTTCTGTTTTAATTTCCATTTTTTTCTGGCATAGGTCAGATTGACTTTGTTATAGTTTTTTTTGTTATAATGCCAAACTCTACCCAGTGTTACAGACAGCTTTCTTGTACCATGGTCATCTACTCACAAGTGAAAGGAATTAAGAAAATGTCAAGAAGAACTCAGTTAATCCAATACGAAATAGCTCACTAGCTTTCATTATTTGGGGAAGAAAAAGATCCAGATCTGTGCTGTCCAATAGGTGCCCACTAGCTGCAGAGGGCTATTGAGCATCTGAAATGTGGCTAATTTGTATTGAGATGTGCTGTAAGTATAAAATACTGAATTTCAAAGACTTGGTATGAAAGAAGAATGTAAAATAATACCTCAATAATTTTTTTATATTGATTACATGTTGAACTGATTGGGTTGAATAAAATATATTATTAAAATTAATTTTAAGGGCTTCCCTGGTGGCGTAGTGGTTGAGAGTCTGCCCGCCAATGCAGGGGACATGGGTTCGTGCCCCGGTCTGGGAAGATCCCACATGCCGCGGAGCAGCTGGGCCCATGAGCCATGGCTGCTGAGCCTGCATGTCCGGAGCCTGTGCTCCGCAACAGGAGAGGCCACAACAGTGAGAGGCCCGCTTACCGCAAAAAAAAAAAAAATTAATTTTAACTGTTTCTTTTTACCTTTTTCAAAATGTGGCAACTAGAAAATTTTAAACTACATATGTGGCTCAGGTTATATTACTGTTGGACAGTGTTGCTCTAGATCGTAGCTTTGCAAGTAATTCATTCCTTGTGGGAGTTCCCCAGGGATTACTTATTGAAGATTTTCTCTCTTAATGATCATGCTAAGATGAAAATAACACATAGTAGACTGTAAGGTTCTATAAAGCAAGAGCTGTGTCTGTTAACCTCCTTCTTTGGAGGCAGGAGTGGTGAGGTCATTTTGCTTAGGAGGCTTGTAAACTGGCTCTGAAGATGTTTCCAAAAACAACCTTGAGCACTGACAGCATCACTGAAATAAGGGTATTGCCTCCCAGTGACTCAACCGAAAGATGTGATTCCTTTGGTTGCATAAATCAGGGGTTGGAATATTGAAAAAAGAAAGAAGGCAGTCTCATTACTTGAAGTCCATATTACTCCCGTGGGTCTCAGCATGTACAGAGGCACTTCGACACCCCTATTACCATTTTATAAATGCAGAATGCAACATGATGGAGGCAAAAGTGGGAAAGAAAGTCTTTTCTAACTGCTCTAAAGAAAACCCAAAATATTTAATTTGTTTGCTGTGATGTGATAACACTCCTCCTTGGTGCCAGAAGAAATACTGTTACAACATAGAACAAAAAGGATTATGAGATCCGGGATCAACGTGTTATTAAATGCCCATGCTGTATAACAGTTTCTTTGAAATTTTAATCATTATGACTTATATAGGTCGAAGATACACTCAAGGCCTCTGTATCCATGTTCAGCAATCTTTTTCTTTTTTAAGATTACAAAATCTTTTTTTTTTTTTTTGGACAAGTTCACTATTAGGAAAGTATTTCTCCATAAAATAGAAGTAATTTTTTCCAAAATGGAAAGGTTTTTTTTTTTTTTAAAGATTTTATTTTTTACTAGCAGTTTAGACTCACAGCAGGATTAAGGGAAAGATAGAGAGATTTCCTGTATCCTCCCTGCCCCCCACTCATGCGTGGCCTCTGCGCTTATCACATCCCCTACCCACCAGGGTGCTGTTGCTTCTTAAGGTCTTTAAAATGTTCCCTTTGTTTTAGTGCCCCATTGTCTTCTAATTCTCTGGGGTAGATAAGAAATAATTATCACCTTTTTGTAAATAGGGATATAATCCCAAGGGAGGTGATTTGTTGAAGAGCATAGGTGACCAGTAACAGAAATGGTTTGAAAATTTAGATCTTTTGCTTTGCATTCCAGCTACTACGTTCATAGTATCACATGGCTCTTTGAGAAATCAACTCTTTTGTCCACAATAGAACATGCTGCTCTGAAAAGGGAGGAGGTGTATCTCATTTTTAGTTGCACTGCTTTTTATTAAATTCTACACTGCACTTTGTTCAATAATGTAGTTATTTATACAATGTTTAGAAAGTTAAGAGAAGTAAATTGAATTCTTGATCTTGGTACTTTTACTTTCTTCCTAACAGCAATAAAAAAAAGATTTAGGCATCCTTGCTGTCTTCTTGGAGGCCCAGTTGCTGTGAAGCTATGAAACCTTCGTTATCACATTCCCACTGCTTGAATTGTCAGCTCATATCCTTGAAGAATTTAATCAATCTTATTGCTGTGTATGACAATGGCATTTATTTTCTCTGCAAGAACTTATTTACTTTTTCTCTTAGATGGCTCTCCCTTTGTTGATAATCTTTTCTCAAGTCCTGAAGCACGGATTGATTTTGGCGCTTCAGGAAGATCAGTGGTTACATGGACTGAGGAAACGGTGTTTAGTGCACAGTCTGTGTAACCATCAACCAGGGATCCTGCTGAGAATTGTAAACGAGAAAGATGTGATAGGTTGTGAGAATAAGGGGCTCCAAGCGTGGGGATTCAGAAAGGAGCAGACATAAGCAGTCTCTTCCTTGGAGATACCAGCCAGTCAGCCAGCGTTTGTTTCCTTAAGCATTCGGGGCTTGAAAAATGTCAAGAATCTTGAGAGTGTATTTGCAAGTGTAGAAATAATGGTCAGTGGATCTTTCTTACACAGTGTGTGAAGAGTAAGAAGTAAGAAACAGTTTGGAAAAGAAAAATGATTTTAAATATTGGTATTTCAGGACAATGCTTTGTTTTTAAAGTTACATGTGATTATCTCACCTCCAGTTCAGTGTATTCCATGAAGCCCATTCAACTCTTGCCCTTGTGCTCTTTTACTGTTCTTGGCCTTGGGCATACATCGCTCATCATAGGAACTTAGTAATGGACCTAGATTTTCTCCCAACTCAAAAGAACACTCAAAATTGATATTACATTTTAACTCCAAAAGACTGCCCAAGTCAGATGCCTGATAGAGCAATATAATATGCCAACAAAGATTCCAGTTTCAGTCAATCTAGAATCCCCTGGAAAATCAACTACTTGGCATACTGGGAACAGGGAGAGGCTAGGAAGCCAGATCTGGGCAAAGCCAGGAATAGGGGCCGAGGCTGCCTACAGGATTGTCTTCCGAGGTTGGGGCAGAGTCTGATTTATAACAGACCAGAAGACATGGCAACTCAGGGGCCCATCTTGGAGAGATAGTGTAGCAAATGGTTAAGACAGAGCAGGGGCTGTCTAATCAGACAAACCCGAGTGCAGATCCTCATTCTACCACTTACTAATTGGGTGACTTTGGGTAAATTACTTTTCTGAGCATCAGTATTCTTGTCTGCAAAATGAGGATAACGCCTACTTACAGGACTATTATGAGAATTAAATAAGATAATTCATGTAAAGTACCTGATACCAGGCCTGGTGTAAGGAAGGAATTTGATAAATACAGCTATGATTATTATTATCATCACTATCTGAGCTTTTTACCTTTTTACACTGGTTGACCAGGACACCACAGCAGTAATCTCTGAGCAATATGTTATTGTACAAATATTGTTATCTGTGTTTAGGTTCCAAAGGTCCAGGAACTCTCTGTACTACATTCACAATGTTTCTATACCTTTAAAACTGTTCTAAAATTAAAAGTTTTTAAAAATACATACATACATATACAAATATGTGAGAATAAGGGGCTCCAAGTGTGGGGATTCATAAAGGAGCAGATATGAGATATATATATATAGATATATATATAGATAGATAGATAGATAATATTTGAAAGGCCCTTAAAAATCAAATCAGATGAAGTCTATAAACTGAAAAGGAATATTCCTGAAAAGTTTCCGTAAGTATAATTCCACTTAAAATAATTCCACTTTAATTGACAATATGTTGGTATTGGTATTGGTAGTTTTAGTTCCTAGTAGTACCATCAGAAAACCCTGATGTGCCAATATTTAACTATGAAATTGCATGTGGAATTTTTAGTTGCTACATAGGAGATACCTTTCCAAAGAGAAATAATAAATCTACTCTTTACTAATAAATCTACTCTATGCCTCAAACTTACAGTTATAAACTATGAAATAATTGTCTTTAGGATTGAAAGGATGTCTCATAAAGGTGATGGGCCAACATGAGGAAGTGTGGTGACAGTTTGAGCTGTGCCTTTCTCTTGGTTTGTTCCATTATAAGTTTCTAAGAAGTTAACTGACTTTGGCCAAATTTGATTGAAGAGCATTCAGTTCTCCTTGATTCTGGTCAAACCTGTGGTTTAATTTGCCACCTTTAAACACAATTGCATTCAAAAAAGGATTTCAAATGGATATATATCCTATCGTAAATACATTTCAATGAAATTAAGTAGGTGGGTGGCATAGATAATGGAAGAAAAGTGATGATAATTACAAAATTTGATTTGAAGTTTCTTTGTGGTTGATTGCCAGGAATTATTTAGCTTATGTTTTTCTCGACAACAGAAAATTATTAGGGATATAGTTAATATAGTCGGGGTTTTTTTTTGTTTTTACACTAGGTCCTCATTGGTTATCTATTTTATTTTATTTTTGAATATTTATTTATTTATTTTTGGCTGCATTGGGTCTTAGTTGCGGCACGCTGGCTCCAGAGCACATGGGCTCTCTAGTTGTGGCACACAGGCTCTCTAGTTGTTGTGTGCAGGCTCAGTAGTTGTGGCATGCAGCCTTAGTTGCCCTGCGGCATGTGGAATCTTAGTTCCCCAACCAGGGATCAAACAAGCGTCCCCTGTGTTGCAAGACCGATTCTTAACCACTGGAAGACCAGGGAAGTCCCTGGTTATCTATTTTATTTTATTTTATTTTTTATTTTTTATTTATTTTTTTTTTTTGCGGTATGCGGGCCTCTCACTGTTGTGGCCTCCCCCGTTGCGGAGCACAGGCTCCGGACGCGCAGGCTCCGGACGCGCAGGCTCAGCGGCCATGGCTCACGGGCCCAGCCGCTCCGCGGCATATGGGATCCTCCCAGACCGGGGCACGAACCCGTATCCCCTGCATCGGCAGGCGGACTCTCAACCACTTGCGCCACCAGGGAGGCCCTGGTTATCTATTTTAAATAGAGCAGTGTGTACATGTCAATTGGTACATGTAAATTGGTACAGCCACTATGGAGAACAGTATGGAGGTTCCTTAAAAAACTAAAAATACAGTTACCATATGATCCAGCAATCCCACTCCTGAGCATATATCCAGAGAAAAACATAGTTTGAAGGGATACATGCACCCCAGTGTTCATTTCAGCACTGTTTACAGTGACCAAGACATGGAAACCACCTAAATGTCCATCGACAGATGAATGGATAAAGAAGATGTGGTACATATATACAGTGGGCTGTTACTCAGCCATAAAAAGAATGAAATAATGCCATTTGCAGCAACATGGATGGACCTAGAGATTATCATACTAATTGAAGTAAGTCAGACAAAGACAAATATCATATGGTATTGCTTATATGCAGAATCTAAAAAAAAATCATACAAATGAACTTATTTACAAAACAAACAGACTTGCAGACTTAGAGAATGAACTTGGGGGGACTGGGAAGGGTGGGGGGAGGGATAGATTGGGAGTTTAAGATTGACATGTACACACTGCTATATTTAAAATAGGAATATAGTTAATATAGTCTTTAATTTAAAAGAAACTTTGGGGGCTTCCCTGGTGGCACAGTGATTAAGAATCCTCCTGCCAGTGCAGGGGACATGGGTTCGATCCCTGGTCCGGGAAGATCCCACATGCCATGTAGCAGCTGGGCCCGTGTGCCACAACTACTGAGCCTGCGCTCTAGAGCCTGCAAGCCACAACTACTGAAACCGCGTGCCACGGCTACTGAAGCCTGCGTGCCTGGAGCCTGTGCTGTGCAACAGGAGGGGCCGCCGTGATGAGAGGCCCGCGCACCCCGTGAGGAGTGCCCCTGCGTGCTGCAACTGGAGGGGGCTCACGCACAGAAATGAGGACCCAACTCAGCCAAAAATAAATAAGTAAATAAATAAATATATTTTAAAAAAAGAAAGCAACTTTGGTACAATGTATCCCACTATCCTAACATTGTATTAAAGAGGGCCTTTGAACTTGAATTCCCTCTGTATGGAACTCTCTTCATCTTAACCATCCTAGGGCTGATGCCTTGTCATTTTAAGTCTCAGCTGACAAGTCAACTCCTCATTTGACGTTGCCTTCCCTGCCCCCTCACTCACTGTCTATCCCATCACAGCGTTGCTTTTCTTCAGAGCACTTATCACAGTGGGAATTATCTTGTCTGCTTGTTTTTTTTCTTGTTTATCAAATTAAGTTCCAAGGGAGCAAGGGCCCCATCTGTCTTATTCATCATTATATCCCCTGTGGTTGGAGCACTGCACATAGTAAACTGATACTTTAAGTTTGACTTCGCAATGCATATGTGTAGGCATATATGCATTTATAATTCCTGGTAGAAAACAGGCCAGAAAGATCCCCCCCATAAACGAGTAACCATCTCCAGTTACTAGGTCCTTTTCTCATTCCTTCCTCTGTTACTGATTTCCTTAGACACTTATATTGCTTTTAAGGCATGATAAATGATATAATTTAATAGGAAAATGATAAATCTCAAGAAGAAAACTTTGCATTAAGATAACATTTTATCTGCAGAACAAATTGGTATTTTAGCTGCCTTCTTATCTTTTGGTTTTTGTCAGTAAGAGAAGAATGACTTGGGATGACATGGGCAGTTTGGGGGTAGGATTCCTGGGGTTATCTCAGTGACCTCTCGTTCTACCTAAATATTCCCAGAAGACAGGCAAGTTTAGTGTCTTACCATAATAACCCAGAAATTTGATCAAATCTGCTCTTGGCTTTAGACTAAAGAAAGCTTGTCCATGTGCCCAGACCCAGACTTCTTTGCTCTGGAATGGAACAAGCCAGGGAGGAGCTTTCTCTTTCTCCCCAAAAGTCAGGGCACCTTGATGTAGTTGGCCACTTATCTGCCTTGGAACTTGCATGGGAAGCCTTCACAGAACTGCTGAGATCCTGAAAAGAGATGTAGGGTAGAGTATGTGTTTATCCTCACCTATTCACATGTGAGATGTACATATGTGTCAGGAATATTTTGAATTTTGTGGGAACCGTGCCTCACTTATCACATGGCATCCTCATCCAAGACTTCAGTTTCCTATTAAAATTATAATAGCTCATTTAGCTTAGAGGATATTTGTAATGAATGCTGATCTCAGAATATAAGTGAAATCACAGACTAAGATTACATAGGGGCAAGTCAACATCCACCTAGATCTGACAGATGTCAGATTCCATTTTACCTTCGATTTTACATCCTCTCCCTTCTTTTCTTTTTTTCCCTAGTGAATGCAGTCTTCATGTTTAATAGAGAGCTCATTTGACCTTCCCCATTACTGCCTCTAGGGCATCTTTTCTCTTAGTATATAAAGGCAGCTTGCCTCAGACTGACCTGAACAAAATGCTTTACTGATCATGATCCTCAGTGTAGAGGGTCTTTTCTTGGGATCACTGGTTTCCTTTTAGTTACAGTATCGATAGAGCTCAGAAGTGTCCCTTATGCCGTGACTGCTGAAACTCAAAAAAAGAAGCCAAGGGCCTAGATATGTCCGCTGGATAAATTGTGTCCATGTTAATTGAAGTGGCAGCAGTAGTTAGTTGGTCAGGCAGTTATCAGGTAACTCAAGAAGGTAACCAGGAAATGAATGGGAAACAGAAACCAAACAGATTGCACGTTGATCCTAAAGACCAGATTTATTTGGCAAAAGGGAATGTTTCTACCAGAGTTGAACTATGTCTCTTCTGGTTACAAATACACAAGTAAAGAATGAAGTACATGCTCAGGGGCTGAAGAAACTAGTCTATTGGTTGGCAAATTATGTGGAAAATTAATAGGAATGTTTAATATCGGTCAGAAGACTTTCTTGAAATATAATGAATATAAAGTGTCTCAGTGGCATCATACAATTCCAAGTATTTGGGGCCACTCCATTCAGGTATGTGGGCCACCCTGTTCCAACAAGGTGGGGCTTAGACAGGGATTGGTGGAAACATTGAGGGCTTGTTTCACTTTATATTTTTTAATAATTTGGCTCTAAAATGTACTTTTCTCTCTAAAAGTACTTCTCCATTCATTTCTTTCTTCTTTGTAAATTAACATTTAAAATAATACTTTCTAACCTTTGGATTCCAGAGTAGACTTTATTTATACAATGAGCCACACTTATTTTAGATTTAATATCAGCTTTTTTTTTTTTTTTTAAGAAGATGTTGGTGGTAGGAGTTTATTAATTAATTTACTTATTTTGCTGTGTTGGGTCTTCATTTCTGTGCAAGGGCTTTCTCTAGTTGCGGCAAGCGGGAGCCACTCCTCATTGCGGTGCGCGGGCCTTTCACTATCGCGGCCTCTCTTGTTGTGGAGCACAGGCTCCAGACACGCAGGCTCAGTAGTTGTGGCTCACGGGCCCAGCTGCCCCACGGCATGTGGGATCCTCCCAGACCAGGGCTCGAACCCGTGTCCCCTGCATTAGCAGGCAGATTCTCAACCACTGCACCACCAGGGAAGCCCTAATATCAGCTTTTGAAAGAAGTCCTTAGTATCCTGATTAGTTTATTTAAAATTAATCATGCTTCTGATAAAAAATTATACTTCATAATGGTAGAAAACTAGAAAACCATTGAAAGGTATAGAGAGAAAACTAAATTATCCATTATTCTACTACCCAAGGTGAATACCTAACTTTCTATGGCAACAATTTTTCTGATATTAAAAATTATTTAAAAACATGATTTTTAACAATAGCAGTCATTTTAAGAAATCATGCTTTGGGTGACTCCAGCTAGAAAAGAGAGGGTTTTGGGGGGTTTTTCATTTTGCTAAAATTTTGGGTATCTCAATTTGATATTTTGGCATAAACACTTACACGTAGTGACAGAGAATGATTGTGATGTATCTAGGATGGCAAGTCTGTAAATTTCAGCTCCAAGCGCAAATATACAACACTGGGCCTATATTGAAATATGGATAAAGAGACTCAAATGCGCTTTTGTAAAATAAACTGATAGGAACCAGGACGTCTGTGTCTGATCCTAGCGTGAGAAGCATGAGACTCAAATGAAATAAACAGGCTCCATCATACAATAGGACATGAAAACTACTGAGTCCACCCCAAACTGCTGCTTTTGTCTGTGACTCAGCCTACTTTATGATACTCAAAGTGAATTAAAACTACCCTTTAAAAGCCTGGTTCCCATCATGATTTTGGCTGGCAAGAAATGGACTGATGAAGGAGGCACTGCTCTGGCTGACCAGGACACATTTGTGGATCCCACTGACACCCTGACTCCTGTCCCCAAGCTCTCAGTGTGTTTTCAGTAACCATGAAAAAATCTTTTAGTGATCAAAATGATACGTTGATTCTTCTTTCTAATGCCTCAAATATTCTTTTGGCAAAGCTGCTTTAAAAATTATTTCTGGGGCTTCCCTGGTGGCGCAGTGGTTGAGAGTCCGCCTGCCGATGCAGGGGACGCGGGTTCGTGCCCTGGTCCGGGAGGATCCCACGTGCCTCGGAGCGGCTGGGCCCGTGAGCCATGGCTGCTGAGCCTGCGCGTCCGGAGCCTGTGCTCTGCGACGGGAGAGGCCACAACACTTAGAGGCCCGCGTACCACAAAAAAAAAAAACAAACAAACAAAAAAACAAAAACAAAAAAAAAATTATTTCTGATTCTATGTTTGGTTTTTATCAAGAAATGGGAATGGATAGTGGGAATGTGAATTGATCCCAAGAGAAAAAATTTCCCATAATATGTAAGTGCCTTAGTCAGATAGTTGGAGAAGCTCCTGCCTGACCCTCTGTTCCATATTCTGAGCTCAAAACAAAACATACCTTCCCCTCGGCCGTGTGATGTCACGTTGTCTGGTTGAGTGAAATGTTGCCGTTGCAATTACTTGGATGGGTGCAGTGCTTCCTGACCCACCTGCTGTGTTGGTAAACCCGAAACCATCCTGGCAAGTATGTTTATTTGCTTTTCCCTGAAATGTGCTGTCCCTTTTTTACCTCCTGCCGATAAAAACTGACAGGTCCTTTTCCTGCTAGCCAAAAGCAGTGATGGGAACCAGGTGGAAGATACGGCTCTTAAAATGTAGTTTTAATTCATTTTGAGTCCCATAATGTAGGCTGAGTCACAGACAAGCTGGGGGCCTTACCAAATCACTCCATGACCTCACTTTCCCTCTGGCAAACCTCTCTCAGTGCAATACGGTGATCTCGCGGATGGAGTATCAGAAACAGCTTGCTTGAGAAGAGCTTGCCTGTGAGCTGTTAAAGCTGCCAGATGGCATTGCTCTAGTCCATCTTCTCTCTTTCTCCTTATTCTTCAAATACATATGGTCTTCATGTACTACAACAATGTCATTAACCAACCTCACCACAACCACTTAGGTTGTAGATAACGAAGGCTCAGTTACATAACCGTTCATTAGAAACGTGGTTTCGGAATTGATGAAAGCTGTATTGACTCCTCAGTTTCTTAAAATGGATACTTTGAATGAAACCACTGGAATCTCCAAGATGATTATTGACCTTCCTGTTGTGTACTGAGATCTCTATTTTAAATTCTCCCCAATTACCTTTTTTTTTCCCTATCTTTCAAATTATTATTGCCATTGCAGTCAAATGATATGATAGACAGAGATTTGGATGGGCTTCAGGAAAAGAGTTTTTATTGTGGCTTTGCTTCTAACTCACTGTGCAGTTTCTCACATGCCATTTAATTTTCCTTGACATCATCATCTTTGTGTTGATTTCTAAGATATCATTTGAGACTTTGTGGTCCAATAATGAATTTAAACACCCTTTTCTACAGGACAGAACACCTTCTAGGCAGGTTTGCAATCTTCTCTGTATTTCCAAAGCACCTTGAAAGCCCTCTCTGAAGATTCTGGCTCCCCAGGTGATTCTGTAGTGTAGCCAGGATGAGAACCACTGTGTATGGAGTCTAGAGTAAGGGCTCATTATTATAAAAATTTCTACTTTGCCACATTTTTTTTATCCTTAAGTAAAGGTCAATTTTACCCTTCAGAAAATAACTACTTTTATAATTCCTTTATAATTTAATCCTCACAAAAGTTAAGGTCCAGCCATTTTCTCTTTGTGTGACTTTTGTGAATATTCTGCATGGATTCAGTACCCATTTGTGTTCTTGCTTATTTTTCCACTCTCACTCGTCAACCACACTTGACCAGTGATTCAAAAGAACAACAAAAAAGATACAGAGTAAAACTGGTTGACTTTAATGTATCAGCCATTCAGTCTCTCTCTGGAGAAATGGTTTTCCAGGTGTGGTCTCAGAAGCATCATCATCACCATCACCAGGGAACTTCTTTGAAATGCAGATTCTCAGGCCCACCTCTGGACCAGAAACTCTGGAGGTGGGACCCAGCAATCTGTGCGTTAACATACCTTCTAGGTGATTCTGGTACATGCTGCTGTTTGAGAGCTGTTCTAGAGAGATTTTATATTTTCAGAGAGTTGGATTTTTTTTAAGTGTGCTTGGATATTTTTGAAATAATCATTGTGCAAACTTACATGCTCTGGAAATAAAAGGGATATTACATTTCCAAAGGGGATATTTCTCTGCCTTCCTTCTTTTAAAAAAATATCTTTTAGAAGTGTTCATATTCCTTTCTGCTCTTAGAAAGCCTATCCATATCTCTTGCCTATTTGCATGCTGAAATTTCAGTCTTAAGTTAGTTCTATTATCATGATCTATTGTAACACAGGATACAATAGATGGAAAGTGACTAGTAAAACATTTATTTAATTTCTACTCTTTTATTTGTTTTTTTTAAATTGAATCTTCCAAATGGCATTCTTCTTCCTTTAGAACATAGACAAGGATGTTTTTTTTAAAGTTATCCTCAAACAAATGGAATTGTTTCATAACAATTCCAGACGACCCAGAGGTTGTCTATGTCCCTTGTCAGAGGGACATTTTTACTAAGTCGAATGCTCTCTGGAAGAAGGTGTGAGCAGAAGCTAATATCATGAATTAGAGGGTGAAGAAGAGAATAAGGGCATCTGGTCCTCAGTGAGGAAACTTTGACCCAGAAGCCTTTTGTGGTGGCAGAAGTAGACTTCCAATCCAGTATTCTCCGTACGAAACGTCACTGCCTTCAGGACCATGCCGTTTACCTAATTGGTTGAATTTTTGTCAAAAGCTTGATCCAAGTGAGGTTTTCTTGTTTGTTTTAATATATAAAGCGTTTGCAAGTTCTTTCAAGGGCAGCACATAGCTTTATTTAACTCCCTCAAGCCCTCTCATCTCTGTCAAGCTGCACCAGGAAATTCAAGGTCTAGCCAGAGGCCCCCAAAGAGTTAAAAAAAAAGACAACCCGCCTGCAGAGTAGAAGAAACTGATGTCAAAAACATATGTTCCTCTGCGGGGCCTCGCTGGATTCCTAAGTCTGGATAAAGCCAGTGTGTATGCATGCACGTCAAAAAGAAAAAAAAACAGTCTTGGCCAGTGTCGTGGAGCAGTGAAGTGTTGTCCCTTGTCTGCAATTCCTCTTGAGTCCCTGCTGCATGGGAGCCCTGCCGGAGGGCTCCTGGGAGAATGGTGGCCCTCACACTTGAGCCTTTAACTCAGAACGCCCGCGAATCCCTTGTGAGTGTTTTCCTTGTGAGTGTTCCGGCTGAGCGGCCCGTACAGACCCTGCCCGTTTTCATTGGCTTCGGGGGTTGTTTTTGGAGTGGCTGACAGCTGTCTGCCAGGCTGTCTGAAACCGCCTTCCTGTGCTCTCTGCCGCTGCTCAACTTCACAGAACTATTGTTCCTGTTGAGCCTTTTTCTTAAAATCTTTCCCAGCTGTATCCTGATATGGTAAACCACTTAAATTAGCTCCAGATTGTTCTGTTTATTTTGTGTTAGATAAGCGACAAAATACAGTCCCGGCAGCCAGCCAGGAGGAGGGTGGAAGTGGGGGGATGGGGATGGAAGGACACTAGCAAAGTCTTTTACAAAAGGTAGAGTTCCCAGACAGAACCGTGAAAAGGCACAAATGTGATGCAGTCACGGGTCCTACCATTTACATGTGATCCTGATGGGCTGGCCAAGTAATAACTTTGGATCTGAGCACACCTCAGTTCAGAAAAGAAAACCAAGACCCCAGCATTAAGTCACACCAGCAGGAAGCTAAATTTCTATTATTGGAAATAGATACAGTATCTCTGTCAGCCACAGGTCTGGTTGCCATGCCAGCTGTCCAGGTACCATGCTTGATGCCCTGATGGTGACAGGGTCTCTTCTGTTTATTAATCACCCGTCGGTATTGCAGCGCATGGTAGCTGATGGGCTCAAAACTGGCTGAAGTTCACCAGCCTCCCTATATACTCAGCAATTGAAAACATTCTCTGCCGTACTGTAATTTAAAGCTAGAAACCCAAAGATGTTGAGTCACCAGCATAGGTATTTTCCACACAGCTGCAAGTGAAAATTCACAATGGACTTGGCCAGCTGTGCAACCATTCTACCCGTGGCCTTTCCTCCTCTGTGGCTGTCTGCTCACAGGGGCTCTCCGTGCAAAGCCTTCCTGAATACTTAACAAAAAGTATTTTCCAATATAATAGATGCTATCCTCGAATGAAGACACTGCCTTTGTGATTGTAGGAATAAACCCAAATAAAATATGAAGACTAAACTTCCGAATGTTTTAACTCAGCTGAAGCCCACGAACAATGCCAGCAACCAGCTGAGTTACAACCATTATTGAGAATTTTGTCTGTGGTAATTCAAGACTCCCCAGGAAAGATCCCATGACTCACTCCAGCATGACTGGGCCTCCAGTCCTCACTCTGAACCAAAGTCCTGGAAACGCTTTTTACCAAGTTGAGGGAAGGGGAGGGGAGAACAGGGTCAGGAGTAATAAAATGCCCTGAGAAACTGCCTCTTAGTTTTCCTTTGGGCAAATAAACTCAATGTGTAATAAAAATGTACAAAACCAACTTTGGAAGAATAATTACCCCATCAAGCTCTCTCCCCCTTTGAGTGGAATGTGCCTTTTCCTCTCCATCAAGGTCTGGCCCAAGGTTGAACGGCCTCCATGTCACCCTCTATAATTCCCCAGTTTTCATCTCTCTTCTTTCTCTGTATCCTTTTTAACCCAAATAGTGGACAGTCTTCTATCTTTCACCTGGACTGGGCTTCTCTTGTCCCTTGACAGCAGGGACCATGTACTGACCCTCTTGTCTTTTCCCACAGTGCTGACAGCAGTCATGGGCACTGAGCAGGTGCTTAATTAAGGCCTTTCAAATAATCGTTTTCTTTTTTATTCTTACCTGGCATGAGGTGTCGTTCATTCTGTTTCTATATAAATTCAGGCAAAGATAAAAACAACAACAAAACAAAAACGAACACCAGCAAAACCCAGGACCAGACATCACAAGTCCCATGGGCCTATTCTCGTTAAAATCATGAGCGTACCCTACTGGTGCTGGGCAGGATGGAGCAGCCATGTAAAGCCTGTCTCTCTCGTGGATTATAACTGAAAACTCTGGATAATACAGAAAACAACTTCCTGGGGCACCTAAAAAGTAAACAACAGCAAGCAAATGGTGAACAGGGATGAAGTCAAAGCATCACCAATCCCCTATACCCGGGGTGAGTTTTGTGGGCTTTGTTTTCACTCCTCTGTCTCTCGGCTTTGACCCAAGGGCTGATGGAATTATGGAACTATAAAGCAGGTGTTGGCAGCAGAATCTACAGGTGAAACCCCCTATTTCCGACCAGAGGTTTGGGAAAGGAGTCTTTTGCTAGAAAATATAGAGGAATTCACATTTTATTTGTTTCTTTTTTTCTCTCTCTCTTTTCTCTCCTGACCCTGCCCCAAGGCCAGCCCCACTTGAGGATCTGCATTGCTTTTGTGGTAGGGGTTTCGGCTCCTAAAATGCAATAAGAAGGTTCTTTCTGACCACAGGACCAGGGAAAAGCAGCCCCTTTTGTCCAAAGAGAGTAGGAGGATCCTATTACTTTATCTCTCTCTCTCTTTTTGCTGCTTTGCTCCGAAAGGCAACCTCAGTTGTGTTTTTAGGAGGCTGAAACCTGAGAGAAACCTGTCTTTCTGACCAGAGGCCAGGAAAAGGGAATGCTGGGGGCTGGGAAGTATAGGGGAATCTCAGAGAGGAAAGAGCTGGAGAAGAGGATCCCCTGATTCTGTGTGTAAACTGACTTAAGTCCCAAGCTCAGCTCCAAGATGCGCAGGTGTCACACAGACCCAAAGAAGGAAAGCAAAGACATCAGGAACTCACCTGTGATATAAGTCACTGCCTGAGTCCCACTCTTAACCCCTGGGTTGGGCACACACTGGGTAAACCCAAACCTCATTGCAAAGACTTTAAAAACTAAACTGATATTAGGACCACTGTCCGCAGACAAGACAGAACTTGTACTCTGAATCTAATTGGGTTAGTTATAACCATTCTCCATGAGGTAAACTTGAACACTCTTGAAATGAATGGAAAAATAAAAATTCTCAAGAGAAATAGAAAGGGGAAAAAAGAACCAAATTGAAATTTTAGAACTGAAAAATACAGTACCTGAAATTAAAAATTCACTCTATGGGCCCAATAGCAGAATGAAGATGATAGAGGAAAGGGTCAGTGAACTTCAAGATAGATCAGTAGACATTACACAGTCTGAAAGAGAGGAAAAAGATGAAAACTTGAGCTGAGGGACCTATAGAACAATATCAAAAGGTTTAACATTTATGTCATTACAGTCCCAGAAGAAAAGGAAAAATATTGGTGCAGAAAAAAGTACGTGAAGGGAGAACGTCTGAAAACTTCACAAATTTGGTGAAAGATACATGTATAGATTCAAGAAGCTCAGTAAAATCAGATCAACCCAAAGAAAACCACTTCTACATTGTAATCAAACTGCTGAAAACCAAAGATGAAAAAACATCTTGAAAGCAGAAATTCTGATCATGGGGATTTACCCAAGAGGAATGAAAACATGTTTGTACAAAAACCTATGCCCCCATATTTATAGCAGCTTTATCAATAATTGTTTAAAACTGGGAAAAAACTCAGATGTCCTTCAACTAGTAAGTAAATGAAACTGTGGTACATCTGTACAGTGGACTATTACTCAGCAATAAAATGAAGCATTGTACGTGCACTAACTTGCATGAATCTCAAATGCATTATGCTGAGTGCAAGAAGCCAGGCTCAAAAGGTTACACACTGTATGATTCTTCCTATGTGACATTCTGGAAAAGGAAAACTTTGAAGATGGAAAAAACATCAGTTGTTGTCAGGGGTTAAGTGTTGGGTGGAGGATTTGACTATAGAGGGGTAGCACAAGGGACTGATTCTGAGGTGATGGAGTTGTTCTGTATCTTGTGTTGACCTTAAAAGTTTATTCCAGCAAAAATGAGTTTATTCAGGAATGGCGAAGAACTGCACATTCAGGACAAGCAAGATATAGCAAAAGAATAGGCAAGTCCAACAAAGGAGAGGGATATTATTTTATAGAGAAAAAGGAAGAAGTTGGGAAGGGTTGTTTTGAATGAAAGTCCATTGGAGAAAAGTGAGAGTTCAAGGTGAATGTGGTTTTTCATTGGCCGAGTTGCTGAGGTGGTCGATTTCTTGTAAGAGATGCAATGTATGTCTTTTCCTCTTGAGGTCCCATATTTGATGATTCTTTCCTGTTGGTGATTCTTCTGTTGGGGTCTGTAATTGACAGTTCTTCCTGAAATTGACATTGAGTGGTACTGTGTGAGACTTCCCCTTCTGGCCTTCAACTCCATTTTAGTGAGTCCTCCCTTTATTTATTTTCACATTTAATTGTGGTGCTAGATATATGACTTCATTTGTCAAAATTCATAGAACTACACACCAAAACAAATGAATTTTACCGTACACAAATCAGAAAATAAAAAATAAATCACTAGCACAGTATTTCATATCTGATAGGGTTAATATATCTTCATATGACTACATGGAGTATGGAAAGATTCATGTAATCTCTTATCTATTTTGAAGTCATTTTCCACTTGATTCCACATTTAAACTTGCAGGAAGCCCAAAATGGAATAAACAATGAAGCAGTCTCTTTGGGTACATACAAAAAGCTTTCCAAAAGAAAATTTTGTATCTCACATGCCAGGCAGATGTTTTGTAGGGTCAGCTTACCACAAAAGGCCCTGATGAAAAACTGAGGTATAAAAAGTAGGGGTCTGGGCCTCCCTGGTGGCGCAGTGGTTGAGAGTCCGCCTGCCGATGCAGGGGACACGGGTTCGTGCCCCGATCCCGGAGGATCCCACATGCCGCGGAGCGGCTGGGCCCGCGAGCCATGGCCGCGGGGCCTGTGTGTCCGGAGCCTGTGCTCCGCAACGGGAGAGGCCACAGCAGTGAGAGGCCCGCATACAGCAAAAAAAAAAAAAAAAAAAAAAAAGTAGGGGTCTGTAAGAGAAAGAGAGACACATTGATTCCAGAAAAGATCTACTGGTTTTTTTTCTTTCTTTCTTTCTTTTTTTCAAAGATTTCTCTTTTTTTGTGTGGTACGTGGGCCTCTCATTGTTGTGGCCTCTCCCTTTGTGGAGCACAGGCTCTGGACGTGCAGGCTCAGCAGCCATGGCTCACGGGCTCAGCCGCTCTGCAGCATGTGGGATCTTCCCGGACCGGAGCACGAACCCGTGTCCCCTGCATCGGCAGGCACAGCTGCTTTGGAAATAGTTTAGGAGTCTCTCAGGAAGTTAAACATAAAGGTACCACATAACCCAGAAATCCCACTCCTAGGTGTGTATTCAAGAGAAATGAAAACATATATCCACACAAAAGCTTGTGCATGAATGCTCATAGCAGCATTATTCATAACAGCCAAAAAAAGTGGAAACACTCAATGTCCATTAATTATGAATGGATAAGATGTGATATATTTTCAGCAATATACAGGGAAAATAAAGGACCACAATAAAAAGAATGAAGTACTGACACATTCTACAATATTGGTGAACCTTGAAAACATTATGCTAATGAAAGAAGCCAGATAAAAAGGCCATATACTGTATTTTTCCCTTTACATGAAATGTCCAGAATAGGCAAATCTATAGAGACAGAAGGTAGATTAGTGGCTTCCAAGGCCTGGGAGGAAGGGGAAAATGCTAATGGATACAGGATTTTTTTTGTGGGGGTGATAAAAAAATAAGATAATGATGATGATTGTACTAAAAACCACTGAATTGTACACTTTCAAAGGATGAATTTGATGGTGATGTGAATTATATCTTAACAAAACTGTATGAGAAGAAAAAGATGGACCAAAGACCTAAATGTAAATGCTAAAACCATAAATCTTTTATAGAAAAACATAAGAGAATATCTTTGTGACTTGGAGGTAGGCAAATGTTCTTAAAATCAACAGGTTTGGTAATACATTTATGTATTAAAATTGATAAGACCCATAATGGTGTAAGATGAAACAGAGTGATAATATAACTTCAAAGGCAGAATAAGCAGTGGGGTAAAGTGCAGCTCTGGTCAGCCGGTGGAATCTCACTGCAATTAAGCATCCATTCTACATTTTTTGCCCTTTGGATGAGAGGTGGGTTAAGGAAGAAACCCTACATTCAGGAAAACTCTTCCTGTTGTCACTAAAATGTATATGATCTGCTTCATGGAAACAGTCCAAGCCTGCCCACTCCATGTATATTTCAGAGCACAGGCAAGGTTATACCTCACTACAACAGATGTGAGTCTTCTAGACAGGGCATTCTCAACACCACCCTAATTATCAAAACCTGGAGCTTCCAGGACATGGCAGATTCTTTGTTCTTGTTTTCACCAATCCATCAAATTGACTTGGCTTCTTTTAAAAACAGTAGATCTGGGGCTTCCTTGGTGGTGCAGTGGTTGAGAATCTGCCTGCCAATGCAGGGGACACGGGTTCGAGCCCTGGTCTGGGAAGATCCCACATGCCACGGAGCAACTGGGCCTGTGAGCCACAACTACTGAGCCTGCGTGTCTGGAGCCTGTGCTGCGCAACAAGAGAGGCCGCGATAGTGAGAGGCCCACTCACCATGATGAAGAGTGGCCCCCGCTCACCGCAACTAGAGAAAGCCCTGGCACAGAAACGAAGACCCAACACAGCCAAAAATAAATTAATTAATTAATTTTTTTTTAAAAGTGGAAGAGAGGGACAAAGAGGAGGTCAAAGTAATACCAAGTGAGAAAGACTCAGCTGCCATTGATGACTTTGAGGATGGAGGAAGAGAGTGTTGAGCCAAGGAATTCTAGCAGCCTCTAGAAACTGGAAATGGCTAAAAAGAGGTCCTCCTCTCTTGCCTCTGAAAGGGAATGCGGCCCTCCCAACACCGTGATGTAGCCCAATGAGACTTGCTTCAGACTTATAACTGTAAGATGATGAACTTGTGTTAAGTGGCTAAATTTGTAGTAATTTGTTATGGCAGCTATAGAAAACTAACACAATCAGGTATTATCATTTTTATACATAGCTGGATTTGATTTACTAAAATTTTATTGAGGATTTTTGCACCTCTGTTCATTGTAGTTTTCTTTTTGTGTAGTGTCTTTGGCTATGGAATCAGAGTAATGCTGGCCTTGTAGAATGAGTTGGGAAGTTTAGGCTTCTCTCTGTTTTCTGGAAGATAAATTCTGATTTTTATTCTCGTGTTCATCCCTGCTGTCTTTCATTCTTCTGTACTTCTAGTGTGGAGTGGCCTCCTTTAAGTCCAGTTGTATTCATATATAGTCCAGGCAATTATCTAACCACTTTGCTATATATTCTGTGCCTGCAGTTTTCATATGAAATACATGCTATTTTATTATCAGTTGCCATTTTTCCTTTATAGTACATTTAAACTTATTTTAAAACTTAGGTGTGCAAGTGTAATGTGTATGAATTCCATTACAGGGAGTCAAAGGAGCACGACAAGACATTTGTTATAATAAGGGAGTGTTAGGCTTGAAAGGCTTGAGAACCATGATATAGAAGCTTTTTTTCCCTATTTCAGAACTTTCCCAGTTATTACAGGTGCTATTAGATAAAAAGGTAAAATCTGTGAATGAGCCTGCAGGCAGGTCACATATTACCACATCCACAATAAAAACCAAATAACCACAACAGTAAAAACACCTTCTATCTCACCTGCAGGGTAACTTAACACGACTCTTCTAGCCACCAAACACAGGGTGTCCAGCCATAATGCTCACATATATGCCTGGTAATCACAGGTTTCAATCCACGAAAGTAGACGTGCAAAAAAGTGTAACTTGCTCCCCCCCTCCCCCCCCCCTGCAGCTGAGCTCAGTCCTGCTGGCGTCCCAACTCTGACCTGGAATCATTTTCTCTCTTTTCCGTGTATAGGCTTAACTCTATGCCATGATAGTAAAAGTTTCTGTGTGCCTGCAATTGTGACCTAAAAATGACAGGTGGAGGTGGTCACCTCCAGGTGGAGGTGGATTATATTGATCTAGGTGGGATCAGAGACATGAATATGGGCTATAAACCTTTTTCGAGGTCTAAGCTGTCCTTAACTATACACCGAGCCTCTTACCATCTTAATGATGTAAGGTTATCATTTTAATTTTTTCGTTATTGTGTTATACTTCATACAGTGGTGTCCTTAATATACATCAGTGTGGATCACTTAACAGTAGAAAAACAGGGAAATTCTTTTTTTAGTTTTAAAACTAAAATTCATATTTTTTTCTTTTTTTTTTTTTTTTTTTTTTTAATTTTATTTATTTATGGTTGTGTTGGCTCTTCGTTTCTGCGCAAGGGCTTTCTCTAGTTGTGGCAAGTGGGGGCCACTCCTCATCGCGGTGCGTGGGCCTCTCACTATCAGGGCCTCTCTTGTTGTGGAGCACAGGCTCCAGACACGCAGGCTCAGTAATTGTGGCTCTCGGGGCTAGTTGCTCTGCAGCATGTGGGATCCTCCCAGACCAGGGCTCGAACCCGTGTCCCCTGCTTTGGCAGGCAGATTCTCAACCACTGCGCCACCAGGGAAGCCCCATATTTTTTTCTTTTAAAATGCATATATTTTCTGCTCCTTCCCTCATTCTTAGGAGACCAACTCCAGCAGTCTGCACCTACCTAATCTGCTATGAAATTAGGAAGCCAGCCATCATATGTATTATTAGAATTGTGTCTGAAACCAAATGGGCCCTGAGTTAGGATCTGATTGCAGGGACTTGGTGATGCCTATTGTGGTCACTCAGGGCATTTATTTTGATTTGTTTGGTTGTTTGGTCTTGTTTTTTAACCCTAGTTCATGGCTGATCAGGAGACGTTGCGTTTCCCAGGTACTGGACCTCTCTCTCTCTCTCTCAGCGTCCTTTGGTCTCGCTTAAGTGCCTCCACTTAACTACTTGCCTCTCATTGGGCAAGGGACCCAGGCTGCCTGCCACACATTCTCTTCTCCTCCAGCTGCCTTCACTCCCAACAGCTAGCACTGTCTTTCCCTGCCCTTGGGATGGCCAGGGTCACCTGGACTTCTCTTCCCTCTCACTGACCCCTTTATCCTGGTCAGAAGGCGTACTGCCCACCTCACGTGGTCAGGAGGGCCAGGAGTCTGAGAACTCAGAGTTTGTTTCACTCTGCCTTTGGACCAGGTGTTATCTGAAGATCTGAAGGGAATCTTGTTCTTATACCTTTATTAAGTATGCATTCAATATTTGAAATTCTTTTAATAAACTTCTTACTATTTAGTGTGTTGAAGTTTTTTGGTTTGTTTCTGCCATTAAATGTTTCGCTCTTCTGTTCTTTTTTTTTTCTTCTTCTTCCAGCTTTATTGAGATATAACTGACACACAGCATTGTATAAGGTGTATGGCATAATGATTTGAATTACATACATCATGAAATGATTACCACAGTTAAGTTTAGTTAACATCCGTCATCTTGTATAGGTACAAAATAAAAGAAAAAGAAGAAAATATCTTTTTCCTTGTGATGAGATCTCTTAGGATTTACTCTTCTGTTTTTCTTCAAAGAAGATTGTACTAATCAATGTTCTCATGACCTTTTTCTTGGTCTCTCCTGCCATAATTAGACAATCACATACTAGTGAGATCCTTTAGCAGTTAGCAAACTTCAGAGAAGAGCTTTGGGGAAACAAAACTGCCTGTCCACTCAGTTTGGTTTATTGATTTTTTCCAAGTAACCCTAAAAGCAAATCTTACTACTTATGAAGTAGAGATCGAGTAAAATGTTGTTTCTGCTTCAAGGGTAAATTCAGAACATTTAACTTGTGTTGTAGATTTGGAAACATAAAGACAAATTAAAGTAGTTGATGCTTGCCCAAATAGAATATGTGAGCTTTCTCTAGTATCATTCTCTCCGAAAAAAACATTGACCTCAATTCCCATCTTTCTCGCCATACAAGTAGCCCACTTACTATTTTGCAGCCACAGTTTTACTTTTTTCTACCTCTTGATGATATTTTCACTTCTCTCCTGCTGTCTTTGAACTTGCCAGGCTCTAAAGCACTTCTGTGATACTTTTTTCATCTATCACTTCTTGATTGGCATTAGTGACAGATAAATAGCTATCTAGTAAAAAATTATCTGGCCACCTTAAAGGGGTTTCAAGTCTGGAAGGGGAGCCAAGTAATTTGTGAGTAAACTATGATACTCCATAAAGGTGCCAAAGCATTTTAGTTTGCCCTGAAATTCATAACTTTATTAGCTTAAAAAAAAAAACAAGGGGCTTCCCTGGTGGCGCAGTGGTTAAGAGTCCGCCTGCCGATGCAGGGGACACGGGTTCGTGCCCCGGTCTGGGAGGATCCCACATGCCGCGGAGCGGCTGGGCCCGTGAGCCATGGCTGATGAGCCTGCGCGTCCGGAGCCTGTGCTTTGCAACGGGAGAGGCCACAACAATGAGAGGCCCACATACCGCAAAAAAAAAAAAAAAAAAAACAAGCATTCTTTCAAGATCGAACTGCAGGAAAAGCAAGGAGAGCTTTAGTTGTAAGAAAGGACTGAATAAACATTTGGTACTTTTCTTGACCCTAAATATTCCAAACAAAGGGCTTCTGTGCTACTTGTTAGGGGATCCAGAATGTGGAGATCAAAGCTAGCATTACCCTTGCCATCTAAGTGAGAGTGACTCAACATTTTGTGCTTACAACTTTCATTTAAGGATCTCCAAGATCTGTGAGTACCTATGATTTAAACTTCAGAAAAAAGTTCAGTTATTTGCCTACCAATATGTAATAAATTAGGACACTGATTTCCAGTTCCCAGTTCCATTTTAACTTTTTGAGACCAAATGTTTTCAATCTTTGAACAGACTTTTGAGACTTTTCATCCTTAGTAAGTTTTAAAGGAGAAGTTAAAATCCCATTGGTATCTCATCACTATAAACAATGACATTAGTCCCGTTAAAATGAGGAAATCTTTTACTACAGCCCTGTGTAATTTTTTTTTTCTTTTTAACCCCCATTCATTCCTGATTTTGCCCCTCCCCTGCATCCATCTTTCTTTATCTTTAGCTCTTTTGGTGGCTGCATCAGTTATTTGGCGTCTGGCTGCCAATTCCATTCCACCAGAATCCCCCTTAATGCTGCTAGCTCGGCAGGAACACTCCCCTTGCTGTTTCTTTTAATCAAGATGTAAAGTCTGATTGTGTCTGACTGGGAGTTGGGGGGTCAGAGCGCTGATCTGCCCTGAATGCTGCAAACCATTTAAAACCCCTACAAATATTCAGATGAATATCTGAATAAAGATTCAGTTTCTGAAATTTAATTTGAATGACAGGCTATGGCCATTGTACCTCTTTCTTTGATAATTGATATGCTTTATTTAAATTCATGGAAAAAGAAAGGAATCGTAACAAAACCCCTCACAATGCATCGTGTTTTTATGACGCTCAAGAAATTACATACAGAGAAGAGAATGCTCCTTGGAAGGGTCTATGCTTGAAATACCTTCTTACAAAAGCATGGCATTTCAGAGTATGGTTATAAAACCTAAATCTAGCATCTATTTAATAAATACCCAGCTAGGAGCCTGTTCTGCTCTGCATACTTTGATGCTGCTGCTGCTGGTGGTTAGCATCTTTGAAAATTGCTAATATTTATTAAGCACTACTTCTGTGCCAGGCTCTGTGTTAAGATGGGTATTGTTATTATCCTCATTTTTCAAATGGGGAAACTTAGGCTCAGAGAGAGAGTGATTTGCCCAAACTCACAGCACTTAATTCCTATCCCTTGAGTACACTTCAATAAAATTAGAAATGTGACTGTAGTAATGATAAGAAAAAAATAATATTAGTCATAAAACAGACAGCTTTTTGTTTATAGCTAGTCATCGTTCGGCTCAAGTTTTCCTTAAGCTCAGAGTGGTTCTTAAGAGTACGGTTAGGGGCTTCCCTGGTGGCGCAGTGGTTGAGAGTCCGCCTGCCGATGCAGGGGACGTGGGTTTGTGCCCGGTCCGGGAAGATCCCACACGCTGCAGAGCAGCTGGGCCCGTGAGCCATGGCCGCTGAGCCTGCGCGTCCGGAGCCTGTGCTCCGCAACGGGAGAGGCCACAACAGTGAGAGGTCCGCGTACCGCAAAAAAAAAAAAGAGTACGGTTAATTTAGTCTTTAATTAAGAAGCTTGACACAGAACACCCGCCATCTAATGTGTAATTGAATCAGGCCCTTGAGCCTCCTGCACCTCGTGCCTGGGTTCTCCTCTCTCTGATGGTGGTTGGCTCTACCCCGTCATGCTGGTTACAGCTTCTCTGAGAGGCCTAGTCACCAGTTACCACGAGTAGAGAGATCCTACCTCTTTTTCTACTCACTCCATGTGAAAGGACCTTGTCTGTCTTATTTTCTGCCATTTCCCCAAAGCTAGAGTGGTCCATGGGCCATGAAATCCAGAAAGATTTGTTAAAGGGGTGAGTGAGGACTCTCTCCCCATCCAGGACCGTGCTTCCTCAAATGCTCTCCAACAACCCCTTTGACTTTGGGTAACTGATCCAGATTGGACAAACAATTCTGGTATTTGTGGGTTGGATTTGTTTAAATCCTCATGGGGTTCCAGGAGTGCCTCTTGCCAACATCCTGTAAAATAAGCAGCATCTGTGTGCAGAACAGCTTCCTGAAAGTTAAGGTCATGGGGTGGCTGGAGGAAGGCTCAGAAAACCCTATGCAGTCATCAGAGTTAATTTTTAGTGTCTCCAGTCTCCATTTTTGGTGGCCTTTTCTCCATTCACTTATTTGTTCCCCCCTCTCCACCCTCAAATCTCGAGCCTTCCTCTTTGGCAGGTCCTGTGCTAGGTCTTGGGGAATGCAAAGAAGAATGAGACATTGTTCTTGTCCTGGAGAGCCAGAGTCCTCAGGGAAGACAAACCACGAATAACTAATTAATACCATACAGTGATAAGTGTGATAGAAAAGTATAAAGTGCAGGAGGACAGTGAAGAGACAGAGATTGTCTGGGGGGAGTAAGTTAAAAACAGCAATGTGACATTTAAGTTAAGCAGGAAGGATGGGGAGGGAATTTTAGGTAAAGGAGCCAACATGTACCCAGGCAACGTCAGCACGTTGTATTCTTTTTTTTTTTTTTTTTTTTTTTTTTTGCGGTACACTGGCCTCTCACTGTTGTGGCCTCTCCCGTTGAGGAGCACAGGCTCCAGACGCGCAGGTTCAGCGGCCATGGCTTACAGGCCCAGCCGCTCTGCGGCATGTGGGATCTTCCCGGACCGGGGCATGAACCCGCGTCCCCTGCATCGGCAGGCAGACTCTGAACCACTGCGCCACCAGGGAAACCCAGCATGTTGTATTCTAACAACAAGAAGTAAGTTCTCTGTGACTGAAGTACAGTGCATGCTTTGTGGGGAAGGGCAGGTGCTGATGCCCCAGAAGTAGTTTGGAGCCACATATGAAGGATTCCATGTGTTGGACTGAAGTTTGAACTTTTTCCTGATTGGAAAGCAGTTAGAGGTCTTTAAACACGCTTGTGGCCTGATTGGCTTGGGCTTCACAAAGATGCCTCTGATAGCAATGTGAAACATTCTGTATGTTACCCCAGGAGTCCAGGTGAGACCAGGGCTGGACCCAAGGCAACGGGGCTGGAGAAGGGGGAGGTGGATTGGAAATCCATTTTCATGATCAACTTGGCAGAAGTGAATGTGTTATATGTAGAGCAAGAGGGAAAGAGAAGAACATCAGACTGTAAATTGAATGTCTGGGTAGATATGTTCTCTAGAATCTTTCATTAGGAGAAGATTGAATTTACCTAATCCTTTAGATGACTACTAAGACATACATTAACTCTCCAATTTGCATTAAGTAAAAAATTAGTCTAAAAGAATCAACCATGAGTAACAGGTCCTTTATTGGACAAAGAGTCTTCTTGGTCTCTGAAATCCTATTGTATGCTCATCTGTCACACTCCCATGGGTGGCCTGTTCAGAGGGAAGTCCAGGCCCTGGTGCAAGGCTGCTGGAGCCTTCCTTGCTTTTCTCTCCAGGATCCCCATGTCAGAGTGAGGAGCTGTCTTGGGTAAACCAGGGTTGAAGGATCCGTGGGGGCAGCAAGATGGAGATATACACTGATGGTTCAGGGCAGCCTTCTAAAGCCAAGCCACAACATTACCCTGTTTGGGGAGTAGTCCTAATAACTAATGCTGTTGTCATGGTTCCATCTTAATTTTTATCAGCTGGATGCGAATGAGGCTTCACTGTCATATACTTAATGTGTTTGCTTGGATCTTTGGCTAACCAGTGTTTTTCATGACTTTTTGACAGCTATTTTTGTTCAATAATGAATAATAAAGTGAGATTTACCATCTGTAGATGACATTTGTTTTATTTTGACATTTATTTTCTATATGGCAAAGATTTTTTTTAAATTTATTTTTTATTGAAGTATAGTTGATTAACAAGTTGTATATATATATATTTTTTTCTGCTTTATAACAAATTTAATCAGTTATACATATACATATGTTCCTATATCCCCTCCCTTTTGCGTCTCCCTCCCACCCCTCCAGGCGGTCACAAAGCACCGAGCTGATCTCCCTGTGCTATGCGGCTGCTTCCCACTAGCTATCTACCTTACGTTTGGTAGTGTATATATGTCCATGCCGCTCTTTCACTTTGTCACAGCTTACCCTTCCCCCTCCCCATATCCTCAAGTCCATTCTCTAGTAGGTCTGTGTCTTTATTCCTGTCTTACCCGTATGTTCTTCATGACATTTTTTTTCTTAAATTCCATATATATGTGTCAGCATACAGTATTTGTCTTTCTCTTTCTGACTTACTTCACTCTGTATGACAGACTCTAGGTCCATCCACCTCATTACAAATAGCTCAATTTCGTTTCTTTTTATGGCTGAGTAATATTCCATTGTATATATGTGCCACATCTTCTTTATCCATTCATCCGATGATGGACACTTAGGTTGTTTCCAGCTCCGGGCTATTGTAAATAGGGCTGCTATGAACATTTTGGTACATGACTCTTTTTGAATTACGGTTTTCTCAGGGTATATGCCCAGTAGTGGGATTGCTGGGTCGTATGGTAGCTCTGTTTTTAGTTTTTTAAGGAACCTCCATACTGTTCTCCATAGTGGCTGTACCAATTCACATTTCCACCAGCAGTGCAAGAGTGTTCCCTTTTTTCCACACCCTCTCCAGCATTTGTTTCTAGATTTTTTGATGATGGACATTCTGACTGGTGTGAGATGATATCTCATTGTAGTTTTGATTTGCATTTCTCTAATGAGTAAAGATGTTGAGCATCCTTTCATGTGTTTGTTGGCAGTCTGTATATCTTCTGTGGAGAAATGTCTATTTAGGTCTTCTGCCCATTTTTGGATTGGGTTGTTTGTTTTTTTGTTATTGAGCTGCATGAGCTGCTTATAAATTTTGGATATTAATCCTTTGTCAGTTGCTTCATTTGCAAATATTTTCTCCCATTCTGAGGGTTGTCCTTCGGTCTTGTTTATGGTTTCCTTTGCTGTGCAAAACCTTTGAATTAGGTCCCATGTGTTTATTTTTGTCTTTATTTCCATTTCTCTAGGAGGTGGGTCAAAAAGGATCTTGCTGTGATTTATGTCAGAGTGTTCTGCCTATGTTTTCCTCTAAGAGTTTGATAGTGTCTGGCCTTACATTTAGGTCTTTAATCCATTTTGAGCTTATTTTTGTGTATGGTGTTAGGGAGTGATCTAATCTCATACTTTTACATGTCCCTGTCCAGTTTTCCCAGCACCACTTATTGAAGAGGCTGTCCTTTCTCCACTGTACATTCCGGCCGCCTTTATCAAAGATAAGTTGACCATATGTGCGTGGGTTTATCTCTGGGCTTTCTATCCTGTTCCATTGATCTATCTTTCTGTTTTTGTGCCAGTACCATACTGTCTTGATTACTGTAGCTTTGTAGTATAGTCTGAAGTCAGGGAGCCTGATTCCTCCAGCTCCATTTTTCGTTCTCAGGATTGCTTTGGCTATTCGGGGTCTTTTGTGTTTCCATACAAGTTGTGAAATTTTTTGTTCTAGTTCTGTGAAAAATGCCAGTGGTAGTTTGATAGGGATTGCATTGAATCTGTAGATTGCTTTGGGTAGTAGAGTCATTTTCACAATGTTGATTCTTCCAATCCAAGAACATGGTACATCTCTCCATCTATTTGTATCATCTTTAATTTCTTTCATCAGTGTCTTATAATTTTCTGCATACAGGTCTTTTGTCTCCTTAGGTAGGTTTATTCCTAGATATTTTATTCTTTTCGTTGCAGTGGTAAATGGGAATGTTTCCTTGATTTCACTTTCAGATTTTTCATCATTAGTATATAGGAATGCCAGAGATTTCTGTGCATTAATTTTGTATCCTGCTACTTTACCAAATTCATTGATTAACTCTAGTAGTTTTCTGGTAGCATCTTTAGGATTCTCTATGTATAGTATCATGTCATCTGCAAACAGTGACAGCTTTACTTCTTCTTTTCCGATTTGGATTCCTTTTATTTCCTTTTCTTCTCTGATTGCTGTGACTAAAACTTCCAAAACTATGTTGAATAAGAGTGGTGAGAGTGGGCAACCTTGTCTTGTTCCTGATCTTAGTGGAAATGGTTTCAGTTTTTCACCATTGAGGATGATGCTGGCTGTGGGTTTGTCATATATGGCCTTTATTATGTTGAGGAAAGTTCCCTCTATGCCTACTTTCTGCAGGGTTTTTATCATAAATGGGTGTTGAATTTTGTCGAAAGCTTTCTCTGCATCTATGGAGATTATCATATGGTTTTTCTCCTTCAATTTGTTAATATGGTGTATCATGTTGATTGATTTGCGTATATTGAAGAATCCTTGCATTCCTGGAATAAACCCCACTTGATCATGGTGTATGATCCTTTTAATGTGCTGTTGGATTCTGTTTGCTAGTATTTTGTTGAGGATTTTTGCATCTATGTTCATCAGTGATATTGGCCTGTAGTTTTCTTTCTTTGTGACATCCTTGTCTGGTTTTGATATCAAGGTGATGGTGGTCTTGTAGAATGAGTTTGGGAGTGTTCCTCCCTCTGTTATATTTTGGAAGAGTTTGAGAAGGATAGGTGTTAGCTCTTCTCTAAATGCTTGATAGAATTCGCCTGTGAAGCCATCTGGTCCTGGGCTTTTGTTTGTTGGAAGATTTTTTATCACAGTTTCAATTTCAGTGCTTGTGATTGGTCTGTTCATATTTTCTATTTCTTCCTGATTCAGTATTGGCAGGTTGTGCATTTCTAAGAATTTGTCCATTTCTTCCAGATTGTCCATTTTATTGGCATAGAGTTGCTTGTAGTAATCTCTCATGATCTTTTGTATTTCTGCAGTGTCAGTTGTTACTTCTCCTTTTTCATTTCTAATTCTGTTGATTTGAGTCTTCTCCCTTTTTTTCTTGATGAGTCTGGCTAATGGTTTATCAATTTTATTTATCTTCTCAAAGAACCAGCTTTTAGTTTTATTGACCTTTGCTATCGTTTCCTTCATTTCTTTTTCATTTATTTCTGATCTGATTTTTATGATTTCTTTCCTTCTGCTAACTTTGGGATGTTTTTGTTCTTCTTTCTCTAATTGCTTTAGGTGCAAGGTTAGGTTGTTTATTCGAGATGTTTCCTGTTTCTTAAGGTAGGATTGTATTGCTATAAACTTCCCTCTTAGAACTGCTTTTGCTGCATCCCATAGGTTTTGGGTCATCGTGTCTCCATTGTCATTTGTTTCTAGGTATTTTTTAATTTCCTTTTTGATTTCTTCAGTGATCACTTCGTTATTAAGTAGTGTATTGTTTAGCCTCCATATGTTTGTATTTTTTACAGCTCTTTTCCTGTAATTGATATCTAGTCTCATAGCATTGTGGTCAGAAAAGATACTTGATACAATTTCAATTTTCTTAAATTTACCAAGGCTTGATTTGTGACCCAAGATATGATCTATCCTGGAGAATGTTCCATGAGCACTTGAGAAAAATGTGTATTCTGTTGTTTTTGGATGGAGTGTCCTATAAATATCAATTAAGTCCATCTTGTTTAATGTATCATTTAAAGCTTGTGTTTCCTTATTTATTTTCATTTTGGATGATCTGTCCATTGGTGAAAGTGGGGTGTTAAAGTCCCCTACTATGATTGTGTTACTGTCGATTTCCCCGTTTATGGCTGTTAGTATTTGCCTTATGTATTGAGGTGCTCCTATGTTGGGTGCATAAATATTTATAATTGTTATATCTTCTTCTTGGATCGATCCCTTGATCATTATGTAGTGTCCTTCTTTGTCTCTTCTAGTAGTCTTTATTTTTAAGTCTATTTTGTCTGATATGAGAATTGCTACTCCAGCTTTCTTTTGATTTCCATTTGCATGGAATATCTTTTTCCATCCCCTTACTTTCAGTCTGTATGTGTCTCTAGGTCTGAAGTGGGTCTCTTGTAGGCAGCATATGTATGGGTCTTGTTTTTGTATCCATTCAGCCAATCTGTGTCTTTTGGTGGGAGCATTTAGTCCATTTACATTTAAGGTAATTATCGATATGTATGTTCCTATTCCCATTTTCTTAATTGTTTTGGGTTCGTTATTGTAGGTCTTTTCCTTCTGCTGTGTTTCTTGCCTAGAGAAGTTCCTTTAGTATTTGTTGTAAAGCTGGTTTGGTGGTGCTGAACTCTCTCACCTTTTGATTGTCTGTAAAGGTTTTAATTTCTCCATCAAATCTGAATGAGATCTTTGCTGGGTAGAGTAATCTTGGTTGTAGGTTTTTATCCTTCATCACTTTAAATATGTCCTGCCACTCCCTTCTGGCTTGTAGAGTTTCTGCTGAGAGATCAGCTGTTAATCCTGATGGGGATTCCCTTGTGTGTTATTTGTTGTTTTTCCCTTGCTGCTTCTAATATAATTTCTTTGTGTTTAATTTTTGACAGTTTGATTAATATGTGTCTTGGTGTATTTCTCCTTGGATTTATTCTGTATGGGACTCTCTGTGCCTCCTGGACTTGATTAACTCTTTCCTTTCCCATATTAGGGAAGTTTTCAACTATAATCTCTTCAAATATTTTCTCAGTCCCTTTCTTTTTCTCTTCTTCTTCTGGAACCCCTATAATTCGAATGTTGGTGCGTTTAATGTTGTCCCAGAGGTCTCTGAGACTGTCTTCTGTTCTTTTCATTCTTTTTTCTTTATTTTGCTCTGCAGCAGTTATTTCCACTATTTTATCTTCCACCTCACTTATCTGTTCTTCTGCCTCAGTTATTCTGCTTTTGATCCCATCTAGAGTATTTTTCATTTCATTTATTGTGTTTTTAATTGATGCTTGATTCATCTTTAGTTCTTCTAGGTCCTTGTTAACTGTTTCTTGCATTTTGTCTATTCTATTTCCAAGATTTTGGATCTTGGAAATAGAATCTTGGATCATCTTTACTATCATTATTCTGAATTCTTTTTCAGATAGACTGCCTATTACCTCTTCATTTGTTAGGTCTGGTGGGTTTTTATCTTGCTCCTTCTCCTGCTGTGTGTTTTTCTGTCTTCTCATTTTGCTTATGTTACTGTGTTTGGGGTCTCCTTTTAGCAGGCTGCAGGTTCGTAGTTCCCGTTGTTTTTGGTGTCTGTCCCCAGTGGCTAAGGTTGGTTTAGTGGGTTGTGTAGGCTTCCTGGTGGAGGGGACTAGTGCCTGTGTTCTGGTGGATGAGGCTGGATCTTGTCTTTCTGGTGGGCAGGTCCACGTCTGGTGGTGTGTTTTGGGGTGTCTGCGGACTTTTTATGATTTTAGGCAGCCTCTCTGCTAATGGGTGGTGTTCTGTTCCTGTCTTGCTAGTTGTTTGGCATAGGGTTTCCAGCACTGTAGCTTGCTGGTCGTTGAGTGAAGCTGGGTGTTGGTGTTGAGATGGAGATCTCTGGAAGATTTTCGCCGTTTGATATTATGTGGAACTGGGAGGTCTCTGGTGGACCAGTGTCCTGAAGTTGGCTCTCCCACCTCAGAGGCACAGCACTGACTCCTGGCTCCTCAATTTGGGATGATTTGTTGTCTATTCATGTATTCCACAGATGCAGGGTACATCAAGTTGATTGTGGCACTTTAATCTGCTGCTTCTGAGGCTGCTGGGAGAGATTTCCCTTCCTCTTCTTTGTTCTCACAGCTCCCAGCTCTCAGCTTTGGATTTGGCCCCGCCTCTGCGTGTAGGTCACTGGAGGGCGTCTGTTCTTCGCTCAGAGAGGACAGGGTTAAAGGAGCAGCCGCTCCGGGGACTCTGGCTCACTCAGGCCTGGGGGGAGGGAGGGGCACGGAGTGCGGGGCGAGCCTGCAGCGGCAGAGGCCGGCGTGACGTTGCACCAGCCCAAGGCGCGCCATGCGTTCTCCCAGGGAAGCCTCCCCTGGATCCCGGGACCCCGGCAGTGACGGGCTGCACAGGCTCCCGGAAGGGCGGCGTGGACAGTGACCTGCGCTCGCACACAGGCCTCTTGGCGGCGGCAGCAGCAACCCCAGCGTCCCACGCCCATCTCTGGGCTCTGTGCTTTCAGCCGCGGCTCGCGCCCGACTGTGGAGCTCCTTTAAGCAGCACTCTTAACCCCCTCTCCTCGCGCACCAGGAAACCAAGAGGGAAGAAAAAGTCTCTTGCCTCTTTGGCAGCTCCAGAGTTTTCCCGGACTCCCTCCCGGCTAGCTGTGGCGCATTAACCCCCTTCAGGCTGAGTTCTCGCCGCCAGCCCCAGTCCTCTCCCTGCGCTCTGACCGAAGCCCGAGCCTCAGCTTCCAGCGCCGCCTGCCCCGGCGGGCGAGCAGACAAGCCTCTCGGGCTGGTGAGTGCCGCTCGGCACCGATCCTCTGTGTGGGAATCTCTCCGCTTTGCCCTACCCAGGTACGTGGGGAGTTTCTTGCCTTTTGGGAGGTCTGAGGTCTTCTGCCAGCATTCAGTAGGTGTTTTGTAGGAGTTGTTCCACGTGCAGCTGTATTTCTGGTGTATCTGTGGGGAGGCAGGTGATCTCCGTGTCTTACTCTTCCGCCATCTTCCCCGGAAGTCCCTGGCAAAGATTTTATAATTAGGTTTTCCCCCTGCCAAAAACATTGCTGAAAAATGATTTCCCCCCAAAAAAATGTTTCATAGCTTCCTTTACTAGTTGGAGTCATCTAATTTTTTTCCTTTTTTTTTTTTTCGGAAACCAATTGAACTTGTATTGACACCAGCTACATGACTCTGCTCAGTAGCCTTGTGGGAATGGATAAAGTGGCTTGACCCAAGATAACACTGATTGGACTTAGCAATGTTACTTTTAAATAAAACCAATCCTATTTTCCCCCCTAAGGTGTCTTAGAGTTCATAAAATGGTCACAAACTTATACTACAGATAAAACATTTAAAATTTTGATCCATGCCTTTTCTATCCTCCCACACTTGAAAGGTACCTGATGAACACCAATTTCCCAATCCTAGCATCACTAGCTTACAAACCTTAGGGTTAAAAACTCCCTTCTCATTTACCTAGTGTTCCATCAGTTTCGATATACACTAGTGTAAATACCATGACTATTTTGCATGAAGTTAAGTATTCTACAGATCCCAGAGTGATAGGATTGAATCAGGAACTCCCACCTTTTATGTGAACTTCAGTGGTACCATGGAGGCCAAGGCAATTTAATTTAGGTTAACCAGGATTTGTTTCAATTTGTAAGAGAAACATCTTGCAAGAGTTTTATTCAATTCTCTTAAAAAATGGTGGCATTCCTTTACTTTTCGCCTTTTGGAAGCAGCAGTTACATAAATGGAATGGTAGATTAAGTCTAAAAATGTGGGCCCTAGTCAACTTTCATTATTTTCCTGCATATGATCATGATAAAGGATCACGACATCCTTCACATTTCCAAGGAAAACCCAATTTAAAGTTTGTCCTTGCCAAACTCCATAGAACAGCCACTTTAGAGGAAACCAGCAGAGCATTGTATTATCCCAGTAAAGCTGTAGATTTCATCATGTGCACCAACAAATCTACATGGCTCGTTTCTGCACTCCTCTTTTACAGAATTTTACACCTATTGTACCAAATGGCATTTTTAAAAATTTATTTATTTTATTTTTTTGGCTGCGTTGGGTCCTCATTGCTGCACGTGGGCTTTCTCTAGTTACGGTGAACGCGGGCTACTCCTCGTTGCGGTGCGTGGGCTTCTCACTGCGGTGGCTTCTCTTGTTACAGAGCACCGGCTCTAGGCGTGCGGGCTCAGTAGTTGTGGCATGTGGGCTCAGTAGTTGTGGCTCGCAGGCTCTAGAGCGCAGGCTCAGTAGTTGTGGTGCACAGGCTTAGTTGCTCCGTGGCATGTGGGATCTTCCCAGACCAGGGCTCGAACCCATGCATTGGCAGGTGGATTCTTAACCACTGCACCACTGGGGAGTCCCCCAAACAGCATTTTAAACACAGACATATCAACTCCCTAATAAAGCAAAAACAAAGGCATTTCCCTTATTAGAAACAAGGTACACCATCACTTAAAGTCTTCAAACATTATTGCACTTTAACTTTCAGAATTTGACAATGCATTCAGTGAACAATCTGCACACAACTAGTTTTAACAGACATTAAAAAACACTTTTAAGCAGACATGGATGTCCTAAACTGTTTATTAGGTAAGAATTTTACAAACATTACTTATATTAGCGGTAGCGGTGGAACTGGAGAGTATTGCGCCTTCTCAAGGCTGCACAGCGAGAACCACCGATCGTGTTGTGGAACTTGTGGCCCTTGCCGAGGCCGCGGCTCTTCCTGCCTGCAGATGTCAGCCCCAGCATCTCCCTGTGCTTGTGGACTGGTTTGGTGATCCACTGGGTGTCAGGGTGTCTTCTGATAGCTTTATGGAATGGATCCATGAGGATAACCTCAAAAAATTTGTACGTAGAATCTTCACCAACCCAGTAAGAATTCAGGACCCTCAGGGCTCCACAGTGGCGTCCAGCTCGCTCCTCAGCAACAGACCGAAGGCTCTGAGCAAACGAGCTGGTTGACACCATAGTGGACAGGTGTGCTGTAGGCGGCACCCTTAGGAACTGGGTGTTTGCGGCCACCGCAGTGCACACGAATCCGACATAGGGCATAACCTTGTTTGGCCTTGTAGCCCAGCCTGCATGCCTTGTTGGGCCAGGTGGGGCGGGGCGCCCGGAGCAGCGCCGAGAGCTGGCCGTACTGCCGGCAGCGCACCCTGAGCAAAAGCGCATCGCGTCCGACTGCTTCCTCCTCCACAGCTCCTGGAGGCACTTGTAAGCGCGCATCTCGGCTCACCTCATGGCTGCCGCCAGACAGAAAGGCGAGTCGTCTTATTTCAATGTGGAAGTTTTTTCATAAGTCAGCCAGGAAATGAAACCTGAAAATTTTCTCTTGAAAATTAATTCTTAACAAGAACAAAAATTAACTTTTGCCCAAAGGAAAATTAGGAGAGAAAATGAAAAGAAACATGTTTGAAATGGTGGTGGTTCCATTGTCTTTTTGAACTTGATGTCAGACTTAAGTGAACGGTATTGGAAGCCCCCTTCTCTACCTTGTTTCAAATGAGCTGATTTTATTCTTACTGTTACTCCAATCAGTTTTATGTCCAACTCCTTGAAATACCTGGGCAAATGCACTAGAACCAATGGACAGCACCCTGTTTCTCAAAGGCCTAAGTCTGTGGATTTTTGCTGATAAGTGGAGACCATCAGCTAGTGCCGCCTGGCCAGGTCCCTGGCAAAGCTGAATTGTCCTCTTCATGCAGTGGCTTCTGCAGTTGGCTTTGTGACTGGGGGCCCAAGAGAATGAGTTGCAGGTGTGTCAATTAACAGTGCTTTCTCCCTGGAGTGCTCTCAAAAAAATGATGGAGGAAGCCACATCAATAACAGACGATAGAATCGCTTATCATGGCTAATGGGAAAAACATCACAGAAGCTAATGCAAAAACAGTCACACGCACTGCTTCGGCACCTCCCAAATAAGATGTGGAAACACCTTCCAGCTCCTATGGTAGCAGCCGTGGCCAAATTCTCGTTACAGCCCAGAGTATTTTCCTTCCTGAGTCATACCTCAAGAGCCTAAGATCAGATTCCAGACCCACCCCACGCTTCTCCCCATCACCTCCACTCTTGTTTCTACCATCTTCATCATCCACCCTTTCTGTAATGAGCACTAACAAATAGGTGGAGCTGAAAGAGACATTATCTAATATTTCAAAGGAGTGTTATCTATAAAAAATGGAGACAAGAGGCCTCTTCTACAAGCCCTGAGCCAGTATCATGTATAGCAATCCAGACAGCACAGGGGAATGATAGTGCTGTCTTAGCCATTCTTGACTTCACAGGTAGAGTGTAAACACTTCTTTGCAGTGTATTTTTGTATCACATGAACAGCACCTTTTAAGTTTTGATACAGTGGTTATTGGTGACTGATACTCAGTGGAGTGTGAGGAATTCCCTTTGTCTAAAGATGGTGCCCCCTGTTTTGAGCGTGCAGGTCTGCTCGTGTGAAATAGAATGTGTATTTAATAAACTGGCTTGGGTGACCGTTTGCTTTGTCAAGAAGAGATGTGAGGTTTAAGAAAAGGTTCTTGTCTGATAGCAAATGATGTGATTGTCACCCACCTGTGTTGAAGAACTGCTACCTTCCTCTAATGTAGCTCAAGACCCTTCCTTCTCCCCCTCATGAAGCACAGAGAAGAACTGAAGACCTGGTGTGTTAAGGGCTTGATCAGAAGCCTCCTTGACAGTAGAGCCTTGAATTTCTTACCCACCAGCAACAGAGGCTCCTCGTAAGGGAATTATCATCACCTTGAGATAGCTCTCCTGCTGTATCATGGCAAGAGTGTAAACTTAGCTGAGATTGACCATGCTTATGTTTTTCATAGAGAAGTAAAGTTTTATATAGATATAAAACTCACTCTATACCAGGGACCTCAGGAGCAGGGCACTCTGGGGGCAGGAGGAACCTGGGAGTCACACAGACATTGTTTGAATCCTAGCTTTGCCACTTATTAGCTGTTTGGCATTTTCAAGTCTCTCTCTCATGACAAAATAGTTATAATACTAGACTATTTGTATTGTTATAAATATTAGCTACCATTTATTGAGCACTTAGATTGTGCCAGGTACCCAGCCCCAAACCATTATTATAAATGATGTCACTTAATTCTCACCATAATACATGAATGAGGTAGGAATTATTATCGCTACATTAAAGACGAGAAACTGAGGCAGTGTATTGCCCTGAGTCACACACCTAGTGAGTGACTGGCATCATGCTTCAATTCCAGGTCTATCAGACTCCAGAGTCTGTGATAATGTGAAATTAAAAGGGTGCCTGGTGCAGAGTGGGTGCTTAACAAATACTGGTTCTTTTTCCTTCCATGAGCGTCCTTTGGCTTTGATAGAGCTTGATTTCTGTGTCAGATTTCTTTATACATAACGTTCTATAGAGCACATCTGTCATACTGCCCTCCTGTGGTTCATTTGGATAACAGTGGCTTTTAGAAAACATTTAATCGGAGTGTAATGCACATGCAAATAAGTGATATTTAAAACATATCTCTAAAGTCACCTAAGTGTATGAGCACTTTTAGAGATAATATGATTCTACAACCTCAGTATGTAAGAAATATGACTTTTTACTTTCTACAGTCCAACTTAATTTCTAACTCTGAGCCCCACCCAGCTGGTAAGATACTGAAGTCACTTTTGTATCTTCTCTGGCTTCCCCAATGTCCTCCATTCCCTTGGCTGTCTTGGGAGAGAAACCTTCTCTTCCCTGGTATACAGTATACGATGAAGCTTTGTCCTGCTATCCTGTCAAGAAGGGAGGAATTTTTCTTGCAATTATTTTTTCCATCCAACTGTTCTGTGTACAGAGACATTTAACCCACTGGCGAAGTCTTCAACTTTCACACTTAAGAGTTCAGATCACCAGGGAGTCAAATGTTAATTCTGTTACCAGTTTAAATGTTAGAAAAATTTTCCAGGAAGAAAATTAAAAGGTTCGCTATCCCCACTAATTAGGAGCCTTAGGTTCCTAAGCGAAGCTTATTCAGAGGTGTCTTTTCATGTACGGGGAGGGGCTCCACCTACCTGGGTTCACTCTCCTGTGTTACACAAAGTTGCATGCATGCATTTGAATCCTAGTCGTTGCTCAGCACAGGGCTCTATCCCAAGCAGTTCCCCTCAGGGGCCTTCCTTGTTTTTCAGTGGCCCTCTCCATGGAGGATTTAAAGGTCTAGTGTCAGACATGTGCTGTGCTGAGCCCTGGTTATGTCTGTGGGATGGAGGGTTGTTCTGGGTGGGAGGAGGGTAGCTGCTATGGGAGAGGGGAAAGAGGAATCTTCTTTCTTAGTTCCTAAGCACCATTTAATAATAACATGCATCCAAGTCTTCTGTTCTTAAATGTATCTAATAGTTAGCCTTGTCCTCATGCCATGACCTAATTGTGTTTCAGATAACGGTGGGCAGACACTGGCAGGGGGCAATAACTGGCCCCTTCGAGGAAGAAAGTGGAGCCTGTGGGAAGGAGGCGTGCGAGGGGTGGGCTTTGTAGCCGGCCCCTTGCTGAAACGGAGGGGCGTGAAGAACCGGGAGCTCATCCACATTTCCGACTGGCTGCCGACCCTGGTGAAGCTGGCAGGGGGCAGCACAGAGGGCACCAAGCCTCTGGATGGCTTCGATGTGTGGAAAACCATCAGGTACCTGCCCACCTGTCTCTTTTCCCTCCCAGGACAGAAGCTCTAAGAACAGCTTGACTTGATTGAGAAGGATCGCTTTTGCATGAATATGATAGTTCAGCTTGCAAATAGATGATTAAAAAAGAAGAACTGCCTTTAGAAATACTGTAATTATATATGTATATATTTTTAAGTTCTGGATTTGAGATTGGGGGCCTGTGTTTTCTATGAGGAGCAAGATCGTCCTCAGTGGCTCACCCTCCATGAGAGGTCTTTAAAGTGGAAGCTGTGCTAAGAAGTAGGATAGGGTATTGTTTGCTTCCTGCAGAGGGTCAGGGGACCTGCCCTGTTGCCTGCTAGGAGAATGGAGGACCAAGCACGGGGAAGAGCTGGAATTTGAGTGGAGGAGCAGCTGTATACCCTTATTACACAATAAGTATCTAATGAGCACCTACTATGTACCAAGCCCTGTTCTAGGTGTGGAGGAACTAGGAATGAACAAGACAGGCACCATCCTGGCTCTCATAGAGCTTCTATTCTAGTTGGGGAGTCGGGGGGGTGGGGGGTAGGAATAAACAAGTAAACCCATAAATAAGTAGATGACGTCCCATAATGATCTGCACTAGGAAGGCAGTAAAGCAGTGTGTTGTGATACTGAGAGCTGGCAGATGTGAAGGAGGTACACAATCTGGGGAGCAGAATGCAGACTCAGCTTTGGAAATGGTGGCAGGGCCTTCCTGTTTAGCCACCGCCATGCTGAACAGTGGCCCCCAAAATGGGGAGGTGTACACACCTGCAAGGGTGCAGGAAGAAAACTTTAGAACTTGTATTTGTAGTTAATTTTATCTCATCTTTTTTAAAGTATATATTTTATAAGATATATTAGTAGATTAGTACATATATCCAATTGATAAACAAATATAAATATACATATACTGGAGGTATTGTTTCTACTGATGGAGTGACAATGTCTAGTGTAATAGTTTTAAACCTCTGTTGGGTGTTACAGCAAGGGGTAGTGGCTGATTGACTGGTCCCCTAGTGACCAGGGGAAAATGACCTCCTCTGTTTACAGTTTGGATTTTCCCCTTAGATATAAGTGAAATTAAATAATTGAACTAGAGAATGGCCATATTTATTTATTTATTATTTTTCTCTTGCTTTTTTCTTCAGAAAGCTTTTTTCTCAGCTTGAAATCTGCTAACCATTTATATTTTCTTCTAAGTGTTGTGGTTTGATTTTCTTCCATGTAATTCTTGAACTGTTGTGAAATGATTTTTTTTGTTACGTGAGGTCAATATCTAAATCAGAGGAATGGGGTTTTTCTCAGATTTTTGAATCACACAGCTCCTTGAGACTCTGAAAGCTATGAGGTTACCAAAAAATGTACCTAAGCATATCTACAATAATTTAGATAGAATTTACTTTTATGATGTTAGATACTGATTACACATTCTTTTCTATGTACACATAGAAAAATATGACATTCTTTGAAAACCTTTGCCTCTCACTCATTTTTAATGCAAAAATTAATACCTACTTTGTGATAAAAAGGAAATAAAAATTTCCAAGCAAAGCAAAACTTGAACTTCACCTTATCACCAACTTCCACCATGAAGGCTGTTGAAGTTTGACTTACAGAAGCAGGAGAAAGTTTTGAGTGTTTTGATATGATAACATATGTGTCAGGCTCGCCATCCAATCAATTTTGATTTTTTTGTTTTGTTTCGTTTTGGTGGCAAAAAAAAAAAAGCACACTTGGCTTATTGTGGCTTATAAAAGCACACATGAGTGGGCTTCCCTGGTGGCACAGTGGTTGAGAGTCCGCCTGCCGATGCAGGGGACATGGGTTCGTGCCCTGGTCCGGGAAGATCCCACATGCCACGGAGCGGCTGGGCCCGTGAGCCATGGCCGCTGAGCCTGCGCGTCCGGAGCCTGTGCTCCGCAATGGGAGAGGCCACAACAGTGAGAGGCCCGCGTACCGCAAAAATAAATAAATAAATAAAAGCACACATGAGCAAATGGAGCTATCGTGGCATACTTGGCCAAATGAGGGTAGGCTTGAGTTGAGAAACAGTTGAATTTATTTTGAATAATTTCCTCTGTTCCCAGATCCACTGAGGTTCTGATCTTTGGCAAAGTGCAAGTCATTGATGTTCATCCATATCACCAATTTTGGACTATAAACCCACATTTCAATCTTAAAATTATCTTCGTCAGAAGTAACGTTTAGGAGTTTGGCACATACTTGCTTCTGCGTGCTGAGGAATTAGAAGAAGTTTTGCCACCCTTAACTCCAGATTGCAGAAGGTCTTTCCTCAGTGTCAGAGGCATGCTGAACTCCTAGTGACCCATCTTGAATAGAACAGGAGCTCTGCGTCCTTCATCAGCAGACATAATGTTGACTGCAGGGCTGTAACTAGAATATTACAACCAAAACTATTGTCCAAGTACGTGAAACCATGAGAGAGTGGCTTTCCTTTTCTATTTGAAAAAAGTACAATTTCTGCCCAATGTCTAATCAAGCATTTCAAGACTTTCCTCTGGAAATTCAGCAAATTTCTGTTTAGTAAGTGAAGACCTGCTCTCATTCTGCTCCATTTTCCTGATAAAAGATCCTGAAAGCAATGATTCAGCCCCCACTGCCCTGATGAAATTGATGCTTCTCACAACACTAGGCAAGCATTCGTTCAGTACCAGTGGCAGAGCCTTTGGCACCCATGCCGGCCGATGCAGAAAGCAACCAGTCGCATTGACGTCAGGAGCTTCTCTTCCAAAGCAGCAAAAACAAATGGAGAGCCAAATGTCAGAGATTCTCAGTCTATGCTCAGAGTTCTCGACCTTCTTTTCAGTAAGGTATTTACTTGGAAATACCATTTTCAAGATGATGGTAGTTTCTGAAAATTTCAAAAAGGTCTCATGAAATAGGAATGCCAGTAATGGCAGTAACAGAGTCGGCTATGCTAAGAGCATCCGTTTCACTAGTTGTGTAGTTATCAGTTCCTCTTAGGTCTGCTCCAAAATATTAAATTTTAGAAGAAATAGCCATTCTGGAGTGGGTGACATTCTTTGCAGTCTGAGTTCCTTGACTGCTTCAGCTTTTCATCTGTTCGAAGCCACAGAACATGTTTGTCAATTCTAGGGAACATGGCTTCTCCAAGTTCTTTCTGACTCTGTATGGTTTCTCTGCTTTTCAACTTGATAAGCAGCCTATAGGTTGTTTCAAGACACTTCGAAGGATTTTTAAACTTACTTTATATTTCATTAAATTTATATAACCAAAGCAGAACCCCTAATCATAATGGTAGGAATGTTTTTCCTTTCTAATCAATGGGAAACTCTTCTAGATGTTATAACATCACAGTGGGGACTTCCCTGGTGGCACAGTGGTTAAAAATCCGCCTGCCAGTGCAGGGCACACGGGTTCAAGCCCTGGTCCAGAAAGATCCCACATGCCGTGGAACAACTAAACCCATGCACCACAACTACTGAGTCTGCGCTCTAAAGCCCGCGAGCCACAACTACTGAGCTTGTGTGCCACAACTACTGAAGCTCGCATGCCTAGAGCCTGTGCCCCGCAAAAAGTGAAGCCACCACAATGAGAAGCCCACGCACCGCAACGAAGAGTAGCCCCCGCTTGCCGCAACTAGAGAAAGCCCAGGTACAGCAACGAAGACCCAACACAGCCAAAAATTAATTAATTAATTAATTAATTAATTAAAAAACATGACAGTGGTGACGAACAAATACTACCTGATGTGAAATATCTTAAAAATTTAGTGTGAAACTATACTTTCCCCACCTATGGTTTCAGTTTCAAGAGGAATTTTGAAGGAAAGATAAGTCACTTTTCACCCCATTTTCACAAATACTGTGAAGCCCAATGAAGTATAATTCTTTTTTTTTTTTTTTTTTTTTTTGCGGTACGCGGGCCTCTCACTGCTGTGGCCTCTCCCGTTGCGGAGCACAGGCTCCGGACGCGCAGGCTCAGCGGCCATGGCTCACGGGCCCAGCCGCTCCGCGGCATGTGGGATCTTTCTGGACCGGAGCACGAACCCGTGTCCCCTGCATCGGCAGGCAGACTCTCAACCACTGCGCCACCAGGGAAGCCCTGAAGTATAATTCTTAATGAGCCAAAGTTTAAGAACCTTTGAACTAAAATGATGCTTTATTTCAAATTTTACCAAGACAACCCAGCCTGATTTTTGAGTAATTATTATTGAATAATAATTTCATTATTATTATTATTGAATATTTCCTTTTTCACTGATTTTTAGTACCACTTTATGTTCTAAGTTCTTATTAGTGCTATGATCTGTCTTGGTGCCATGTATTTTAGTCCACTGACTTAGCTGTTCTTGTGTTAGCACCTCACTGTTGTAATCTGTAATCTGTTGTAAACATACCTTTTAGAGTATATTTAAATACCTGGCAGAAATAGCTATTCACCTCCCCATTGTATTTCCTTTACAAAATTTTCTTGACAAGTCCCACTTTTTAATTTTTTCTGATGAACTCTGGAATTATTACATTACAAGAAAAGCTTCTTAAAAATTAAATGAGCTTAACCATGAAAATTAATTTGGGAAGAATGGAGATATTTAGTCTTCTCACCTGGACACTTAAAGTTGCCCTCTGCTTGCTGATGTTCTTTTCGTTGTTGGGTTTTTTTTCTTAATTATTTTTTCTCTACGTATTTCATTTTGGATAAATTCTGTTAGTATGCCTTCAAGATTATTAATTTTTTTCTCAATTCCTAATGTTCTATTAATTCCATCCAGTATATTTTTCTTTTTTTAATCTATTTTTAAATGTGATAAAATACACATAACAAAATTTACTATCTTAGCCATTTTTAAGTGTACAGTTCAGTAGTGTTAAGTGTATTCACATTGTTGTATAACTAATCTCCAGAAACTTTTATATCTTGCAGAACTAAAACTCTATATTTATTAAACAACAGTTCTCTACTTCCCCCTCCCCCCAGCCCCTGACAACCACCCTTCTACTTTCTGTCCCTATAAATTTGACTACTGCAGATACCTCATACAAGTGAAATCCTACAGTATTTGTCTTTTTGTGACTGGCTTATTTCATTTACCATAGTAACCTCAAGGTTCATTCATGTAGCATGTACCAGAATTTGCTTCCTTTTTTAAGGCTGATTAATATTCCATTTATGTGTATACCACATTTTGTTTATCCATTCATCCATTCTTGGACAGTTGTGTTGTTTCCACCTTTGACTATTGTGAATAATGCTGCTATGAACATAGGTGTACAAAACTCTCTTTGAGACCCTGCTTTCTATTCTTTTTTTTTATTATTAGTTCTGCTTTATAACAAAGTGAATCAGTTATACATATACATCTGTTCCCATATCCCTTCCCTCTTGCGTATTCTTTTAGTTATACCTAGAAGTGGAATTGCTGCATCATATGGTAATTCTATTTCTAATTTTTTGAAGAACTGCTGTACTGTTTTGCATAGTGGCTGTACCATTTTATATTCTCACCAACAATGTGTAAGAGTTCCAGTTTCTCTTCATCCTCAGCAGCACTGATTCTTTCCTTCCCTTTAAAAAAAAATTCATAGTAGCCATTCTAATGGATGTGAAGTGATGCCTCATTGTGGTTTTGATTTGCATTTCCCTTGTATTTAGTGATGTTGAGCATCTTTTCATGTGTTCACAGGCCATTTGTGTATCTTCTTTGGAGAAATATCTACTTGAGTCCTTCATGCATTTTTTTTCTTTTCTTTTTTTTTAACATCTTTATTGGAGTAAAATTGCTTTACAATGGTGTGTTAGTTTCTGCTGTATAACAAAGTGAATCAGTTATACATATACATATGTCCCCATATCTCTTCCCTCTTGCATCTCCCTCCCTCCCACCCTCCCTATCCCACCCCTCTAGGTGGTCACAAAGTACCGAGCTGATCTCCCTGTGCTCTGCGGCTGCTTCCCACTAGCTATCTATTTTACGTTTGGTAGTGTATATATGTCCATGCCACTCTCTCACTTTGTCCCAGCTTACCCTTCCCCCTCCCCGTATCCTCAAGTCCATTCTCTAGTAGGTCTGTGTCTTTATTCCCATCTTGCCCCTAGGTTCTTCATGACCTTTTTATTTTTCTTTTTTCTTTTTCTTCTTAGATTCCATATATATGTGTTAGCATACGGTATTTGTTTTTCTCTTTCTGACTTACTTCACTCTGTTTGACAGACTCTAGGTCCATCCACCTCACTACAAATAACTCAATTTTGTTTCTTTTTATGGCTGAGTAATATTCCATTATATATATGTACCACATCTTCTTTATCCATTCATCTGTTGATGAACACTTAGGTTGCTTCCATGTCCTGGCTATTGTAAATAGAGCTGCAATGAACATTTTGGTACATGACTCTTTTTGAATTATGGTTTTCTCAGGGTATATGCCCAGTAGTGGGATTGCTAGGTCATATGGTAGTTCTATTTTTAGTTTTTTAAGGAACCTATTTTTAGTTTTTAAGCAAATATTTTCTCCCATTCTGTAGATTGCCTTTTCATTCTAATGAATGTCCTTTGATGTATAGTTTTTTTAAAGGATTCATGAATTTTGTATATTTAAAATATTTGAATGCAAGTTATTAGCTTAATATTTGTGAATCTTGTACTAGTCATCAATAATCTTATAAATCATGCAATTGAAAATATTCAGAACTTATAATAATCACTTATTTATTTAAATTAAAATATACTTGACTTACAATATTGTGTTTCTGGTGTACAGCAAAGTGATTCAGTTACATATTCATATTTTTTCAGATTATTTTCCATTATAGGTTATTACAAGATATTGAATATATTTCCCTGGGTTATGCAGTAAATCCTTGTTGCTTATCTGTTTTATGTAGAGTAGTTTGTATCTGTTAATCCCATACTCCTAATTTATCCCTTGCCCCCTCCCTTCCCTTTGGTAACCATAAATTTGTTTTCCACGTCTCTGAGTCTGTTTCTGTTTTGTATATAAATTCATTTGTATTATTTTTTAGAATCCATATGTAAGCAATATCACATAATATTTGTCTTTCTCTGTCTGACTTACTTCACTTAGTATGATATTCTCTAGGTCCATCCATATTGCTGCAAATGGCGTTACTCATTCTTTTTTACAGCTGAGTAATATTCCATTGTATACATATACCACATCTTCTTAAACCAATCATCTGTCGATGGCCACTTGGATTGTTTCCATGTCTTGGCTACTATGAATAGTGCTGCTATGAACATTGGGCTGCATGTATCTTTTTGAATTAGAGTTTTTACCTTTTCAGCATATATGCCCAGGAGTGGGATTGCTGAATCATATGGTAGCTCTACTTTTAGTTTTTTAAGGAACCTCCATATTGTTTTCCACAGTGGCTGCACCAGTTTACTTTCCCACCAACAGTGTAAGAGGGTTCCCAGAAAGGGGAACCACCATTTATTATTAGTAGACTTTTTCATGTTAACCATTCTGACCAGTGTGAGGTGATACCTCATTGTGTTTTTATTTGCATTTCTCTAATAATTAGAAATGTTGAACATCTTTTCATGTTCCTATTGGCCATCTGTCTTCTTTGGAGAAATGTCTATTTAGGTCTTCTGCCCTTTTTTTTTTTTTTTTTTTTTTTTTTGTGGTACGCGGGCCTCTCACTGTTGTGGCCTCTCCCGTTGCGGAGCACAGGCTCCAGACGCGCAGGCTCAGCGGCCATGGCCCACGGGCCCAACCGCTCCGCGGCATGTGGGATCTTTCCAGACCGGGACACGAACCCATGTCCCCTGCATCGGCAGGCGGACTCTCAACCACTGCGCCACCAGGGAAGCCCATTCTGCCCATTTTTTGATTAGGTTGTTTGTTTTTTTGATATTGAGTTGTATGAGCTGTTTTTATATTTTGGATATTAACCCCTCATCAGTTGCATCATGTACAAATATTTTCTCCCATTCTGCAGATTGTCTTTTCATTTTGTTGACGATTTCCTTTGCTTTTAAGTTTGATTAGGTCCCATTTGTTTATTTTTGCTTTTATTCCTTTTGCCTTGGGAGACTGAGCTAAGAAAATACTGCTATGATTTATGTCCAAGAATGTTTTGCCTCCATCCAGTATGTTTTTCATCTCACATGTTCTAGGTTTTCACTTGTAGAAGTCCAATTTGGATCTTTTATATCTTTTTTATATCCAACATTCTAAATATACAGAATATAGTTTATAATAACAGTTTTAATGTCCTCTGATAATTCCAACATCTGTGTCAGTTCTGGGTTGGTTGTGATTGAATGGTTACCTCATTATGGGTCATGTTTCCATGACTTTTAATCTTTGATTTGATGCCAGACATTGTACAATTTACCTTCTTGGATATTTATTTACTGTTATGAATCTTCTTGCTTTGTTCTGAGATGAAATTAAATTAGTTGAGAACACTTTGAGCCTTCTGGGTATTACATTTATGATTTATTAAGCAGGTCCAGAGCAGTGTCCAGTCTAGGGCTACCTATTCTTCACTGCTGAGTCAAAACCTCCCTAGTAATCTACCAAGTGCCCTGTGAATTTTAAGTTTTTCCAATCTGGCTGATGGGAACAGATACTATTTTTCCCAACTCCATGTGAATGTTGGGCACTGGTCCCTTTAATCCTTTCAGTTGGTTCTTTCCCTAGTTTTGGGTAGTTCTCTCACATACATCTTATCAGTGCTCAGCTAAATATTCTGAGGGGGCTCTCTGCAAATCTCCAGGGTTCTCTTTCTGTGCAACTTTCTCTTCTCTGGTACTCTATCCTATCAACTCTAGCTCCCTGGGTCTCCCTGGGCCCTCAGCTCTCAAATCAGGGAGTCCATTGGCTTATGCCTCAGTTCCCCATCCCTGTACCAGGGCTTAGAATCTTATTATTCTCAAAGTAGTAAGCTAAGGCAATGATAAGACTGCACCTCCTTTGTTTCCTGTCACTCAGGGATCACTGTCCTTTGCCTGATATCTCATCTTTTGAAAACTGTTGTTTCATATATTCTGTCTGTTTCTCTTTAGGTTGTTTTAGGTAGGAGGGTAAATCCAGTCTGCCTGTTACTCCATCTTGCCTGGAAGCAGAAATACCCAAAGAAAATTTTATTGTGCCTTTACTTTTTATTTATTTATTTATTTATTTATTTTGCGGTACACGGGCCTCTCACTGTTGTGGCCTCTCCCGTTGCAGAGCACAGGCTCTGGACGCGCAGGCTCAGCGGCCATGGCTCACGGGCCCAGCCGCTCCACGGCACGTGGGATCTTCCCGGACCGGGGCACGAACCCATGTCCCCTACATCGGCAGCCGGACTCTCAACCACTGCGCCACCAGGGAAGCCCTATTGTGCCTTTACTTTTTTGATCAATATTTTCCTGTTTATTTTCTACTTTCCAGTGCTTTTTAATTCAATCTGGGATCATAGACCCAGCTTTCTGAAATATAATATTGTAAATCTTATAACTCTTCTCAAGAGTTTTTCTTCTGCATTCAACTTTGTAATCACATATAGAGAAAGTATGTATATTGATCTATATGTTAATTACTTTTTATATTACAAATACTCCTTAACTTTCACATTCTCAGTTCCTAATTTTAATTAATCTTTTGATCAGTTGGTTAATACTTTAATTTTCATAGAGGCACATAAATGATAAGGTTTTTAAAAAAATCTTTGCATATGGAAGAATATCTTTCTATTACCTTCAAACAAAAATAATAATTTGACAATGAATTCTTGTCAAATCCTTTCTCCTTATGATTCTATAGACACCACTTTATTGTCTTCTAGTAAGTACCTTTACAGCAAAGTGTACCAAGTTTACCTGCAAACACAGAGAGAGCTGAGATTACAATCTTGGTATATCTGACAAGGTAGAATTTATGTCAAAATTATTGTTAAGAATAATGGTGGAAATGGTGCAAATGGTGACTTCTTCTTTGACCCATGTGTTTAAAAGTGTGTTGTTTATCTTCCAAATATTTCAGGTTTTCTCTGTTAGATTATTGATTTCTAGTTTAATCCTTATGTTGTCAGAGGACATACTTTTTATTATTTCAATCCTTTTAAATTTGAGACTTGGTCCACTTTCTTGGAGTCTATGCCATGTAGTCTTGAAAAGAATGTGTATTTTGTAGTTATTAGGTGTAATATTAGGTTTTTCTTTGTGATCCAATCAGAAAATATTTTATTTCAGTAGATGAGTTTTTATATATTGCTATAATTTTTATTCTTAGCTTCATTGTATTGTTATATTTATTTTTTATCTTTGATCTTATATTGGTTCTTTTAATATTTAGAACAATGTGTAGTTTATTCTAGTGTCATCATTATACTAATATCTTTATATAATTCTCTAGTCCCCTTTTAGGTTCTGCTCTTTGGTTTGTCAGCTTTAAATGTCATCTTCGACTCCCACTTATTACCTATAAGGAAATCAACAACTTATTCAATTTTACCCTTTCTCTTGCCTTTCTCTTTCAGTTTTATTTTTAGTTCTGTTATTTCTACTTTGTCAGATCATATAATATATAATGCTGTTCTTCTATCCTTGTCCACAAGTTTGTTTTTGTCAGATCTATAGTAATATATTCTGTGCTAACCACTTGTCCATTTCTAAATGTTCTCAATTATCTCTTAGTTGGAGGAATTCATTCTTTAATAGATTTCTCAGGATTCTTTGGATTTTTGCCCGTATATTAAAAACGTTCCGGGGCTTCCCTGGTGGCGCAGTGGTTGAGAGTCCGCCTGCCGATGCAGGGGACACGGATTCGTGCCCTGGTCCGGGAAGATCCCACATGCCGCGGAGTGGCTGGGCCTGTGAGCCATGGCCGCTGAGCCTGTGCGTCCGGAGCCTGTGCTCCACAACGGGAGAGGCCACAACAGTGAGAGGCCCGCGTACCGCAAAAAAAAAAAAACATTCCTACAATTTTGATAATAGCAAAGCAGTTCAACTGATATAAAATCCTTGTCTCATACTTTCCCTTCCTTGAGTTTCTAGAAAATGTTACCCCATTGTATACTTGTTTTGTATGTTGCTGTTGATAAATTTAATGTTACCCTGATCTTCTTTCTTTTTTTTTTATACATTTATTTACTTTATTTATTTTTTTTGGCTGCGTTGGGTCTTCATTGCTGCACGCGGGCTTTCTCTAGTTGCGGTGAGCGGGGGCTAATCTTCGTTGCACTGTGCGGGCTTCTCATTGTGGTGGCTTCTTTTGTTGCGGAACACGGACTCTAGGTGCCTGGGCTTCAGTAGTTGTGGCACATGGGCTCAGTAGTTGTGGCTCGCAGGCTCTAGAGTGCAGGCTCAGTAGTTGTGGCACACAGGCTTAGTTGCTCCCCGGCACGTGGGATCTTCCCAGACCAGGTTTCTGGAGGTCTGAAAGATTTTTATTATCACTATTATTATTTAAAGTCTAAGACTTTTTTACTAGATATGTCTCAAAAGTGACCAAACTGGGTCAGGTTCCCAGATGCACAGTAGGGTACACTCAGGTCTTTTATTTCAGAGTTTATTTTAATTATAGATTTAAATTGACATTCTATTGTGTTTCTTTTTCAGGGACTCCAATTACAGATATTATTGAACCTTGTTTGCATATCTTTTGCTTCTTTCAGTTCCTTTCTGATCATTTTTACTTCTTTTTTTCCCTTATTTTGAATTAATTAGCTTCTCTCTTTTCATTTTCATTCTCTATATGCTTTCATATACTTTTAGTTATATATAATGGCCCTTCATTTCTGAGATTTTGTTTTCTCTTTCAGTTTCTTCCCCTAGTTTGGTGTCTGAGTTTTTAAATGTTTGATTCATGGTAACTTTTTTTAATATCAGCATTTGCTGATTTAGTTATATTTAATTCATGTTGAAATATTATTTAAATGTTTTCTTCTGCTTTGTGACTTTTTTTCCATATGGGAGAATATTTTCATTTGTCCAAATTTTGAATTCTCATTTGCTATTTTTAAAAATTTCTATGGTAATTTTGTTTAGATGCTGAGCTCTTTTTGTCATGTTTGTGTGTGTTAGCTTTTCCTGGACTCACAATAGCAGGTGATCTGTGGGGGTGGGGTTTGGATAGTTTAATTTATTTCTTAGTTCAAGAGCCCCTTCTTATGTTGCTCCAGTGAAGTACAGTTTCTTTAGTAAATGCTGCCACCTTCTTTCTGGTCCACCTTCTTATGATTCTATGATAGATACTGTGTCATTACAGGAGGACCATGATCTTTTGCCTCGGCCTCCTTTCCCTTTACCATCCATCTTCCAGAAGACACCTGTTCTTCAACTGCCTCTCTCAGAATTGGCACCTTCCTGGGACTGCCACTCTGATCCTGCACATTTTCCAAGCCACTTCCTTATGACTCCCCGGTAGCCAGTCATCCAGTCCACCAGGTACCAGATCTTTGGTCACTCAGGGTGGGGCCCTCTTTCTGGGTTTATTTAATCAGATATGATCTGAGTCCCTTCCCCTCTTGTACCCTGCACCCTTTTTGGCATGATCCCAGCCTGACTCTTCCCTAGGGTGGGCACTGGCACTGACCCTTCAGGTCTTAGATGGTTATTTCCTCATGTCCATCCAGGTTTAAATATGTTTTCTCTCCTGTTTATGTTGTAGGCTTGGGTGTTGGGTGACTTTACTTTCTTTCCTTTTCAGTACATTTTTTAAGGGAAGCGGGTGGAGAGATTCAAATGTAGATGGCCACCATTATTCTATGGAAATCTGGAAATTCACATGTTCTTCAGCTTTTGCTCCAGTGTAAGAAAAACAGCACTAGAAACTGGAGATGGAGTATTATAAAAATGGCTTATGAAATAAAGATGGTAGGGAACACCAACCAGTAGCCCTGCATTCAAAGTCTATTTGTGTAGTCACTGCAGTCAAGTAAATATACATATATATATATATATTTTTTAAGTTAAAGCAAAATGTTTCCTACTGTATAGCACAGGGAACTATACACAATATTTTGTACTAACCTATAAGGGAAAAGAATCTGAACTGGAATATATGTATATATATATGGCTGAATCACTGTGCTGTATACCTGAAACTAACATGATATTGTAAATCAACTATATTCAATTTTAAAAAAATGTTTAAGAAATGATGTTATTTTTTTGATTCCCTACTTCACCCTTTTTGACAAAAGAGCTTCTACACTATGTCCATAGTTACATAGTGCTCTGAGGGTTGTTTCAGACGTTTTCTGTCTGGCTGTATCACATTCTCGGATGTGACACATCTGTCTAGTTTCTTTTGTTTCCTCCCAGGTTGGTCTGGTGTTTGCTGTCTGGAGGGACATAGAGAGGGAAGAAACTGGCAGTAAGAGAGGAAAGACATGATGGGCTACCTCTGGAAGACAGCTAAGAGGAGATCACTGCCCACTTTTGGTTTAGTGCGGCTCCTGAGTTCTATAGCTAGAGGTAGACAAAGTGAATCCATCTTTTTCGATTTTCTTTCGGACTGGGTTTTGATTCTTACATTAGAATCCAAGAATATGTTTGTTAATCTCTTCAGCATTGACATTAGTGAAAATCCCCTCAAGACTTTGGCATCTGGTCTTCTCTTTAGTTTCCAACACTGTTGCCAGTTTTCATCATTTTGTAATTCTTCACAGATATTATAATGGAAATTGGAAAAAAGGCACATTAGGTTCTGCTGATTTGCCCTGATACTAACCCAGAAGTTCTACCAATTATTTTTTAGTAATGAATAGGAAAAGATTGTAATAAGGGCATGATTCAGTTGTTAATAATATTACATATTTCTCAAGCAGCCTACTTTAAACATTTAATGATTCCTTAATAAAAAGGTACATGAAAAATTTCTCTCATATAAAATTCTTACATCAGATCAATTTAAGTTACATATTTCCTCACCAAATTTAGTCAAAAGTTTATAATTTCCATGGCTAAACACTTTATTCATGGTAATGTTTGCATGTTAAAATGACTTTTGAAGGAGCATGGAATTCACACAAACCCAGTATCACCTTCACCCACATAACAAAGAAAATAAGTCCTGTGGGGAATTTCACTAGTGTAATGGTTGAAAATGTGAAGTCTGTGGTTAGATCTAGTTCAAATCCGGTCTCTTCCCTTTATTACTTGTATGATCTTGGGAAAGTTACTTTACAACTCTTAAGTATCAGTTTCCTCATGCATAGAATGTAACATTAGTGCTGCCCACCTCTAGGCACTTGTGTGAAGATGTACTGAAAGAATATGTATGAGACACTTAGCACAGTGCCTGGAACATTGTAGCAACTCAGTAGCATGAGGGGAAGATGATAAGGATGATGATGATGATGATGCTTACAAAAGGTAAACAGGGTGGATGTTACTCTGTGGGTGTTTCTTGAAGTTTTTAGTCAGTAACTTTTTTTTTCAAAATTTCATCTCAGGAACCATTGCCATGGCTACTTCTGTTTCTAAAAATTTGATACTGCCTTCCAGGGTGTGTCTTTTTTCATGACAGATGGTCAGCAGCTAGTGGTAAAAGAAGTGCGGAGTATCATAGTACTTCATTTATTTATGGGGAATGTTTTACTGCCCCACCCTTCAACTAGTTGGAAAATGAAAGTCAAAAACTGGAAACTCTATTTATAAATGGACAGTGCTGTGATCTCAGTGTCTGAAACTGTAGACGTTTAGAAAATATTTATAGCATATTGGAAACTAGTTACTGATCAGTGCATCCTTGCCCCCTTTTTAAAAAAAAAAACTAACCCAGAAAACATGAAATTTGGGTAAATTAAAATTGAATACTGAAATGGCATCAGGGACAATTAACTATGTATCATTTTATGTAAGTCTTTAAGAGAAGAGAATGGAGAAAAATGATTAACTCTTTTGTTAATAGAGGCATTTGAAGTGAATAGAGATACTTGTTAATTCAGCCTTAAAAATAAGCTGAACGGGGACTTCCCTGGTGGCGCAGTGGTTAAGAATCCGCCCGCCAAAGCAGGGCATACGGGTTCAAGCCCTTGTCTGGGAAGATCCCACATGCCGCGGAGCAACTAAGCCTGTGCACCACAACTACTGAGCCTGCGCTCTAGAGCCTGTGAGCCACAACTACTGAGGCTGCACGCCACAACTACTGAAGCCTGTGCGCCTAGAGCCCATGCTCTGCAACAAAGAGAAGCCACCACAATGAGAAGCCCACGCACCGCAACCAAGAGTAGCCCCCACTTGCTGCAACTAGAGAAAACCCGTTCGCAGCAACGAAGACCCAATGTAGCCAAAAATAAATAATTTTTAAAAAAAGAAAAAATAAGCTGAATGAATGGAAACATTATACATTTAAAAATATACTGAGGCCATGTCTACATTTTTTTTTTTTTTTGCGGTACGCGGGCCTCTCACTGTTGTGGCCTCTCCCGTTGTGGAGCACAGGCTCTGGACGCACAGGCTCAGCGGCCATGGCTCACCAGCCCAGCCACTCCGCGGCATGTGGGATGCTCCCGGACTGGGGCACGAACCTGCATCCCCTGCATCGGCAGGCGGACCCTCAACCACTGCGCCACCAGGGAAGCCCCCCATGTCTACATTTGACCAAGGAGGCAGTTTAGCATACTGGTTAGGAGTGGGGAATTCAGGAGTTTGCCTGAGTTCCAAACCCAATTCTGTCACCTACTCAAACAGGTTATCTTGGAAGTCACTCAACTGCTCTGTGCCAAGGTGTGTCTATGTCATAATGTCGAGGATTAAGTGAGATAGTACATGCAAAACATTTGAAATGGTGTGTGGTACATAATAAATGCTCTCTAAATTCTAGCTACTATTATTCTAACTATCTTGGCCAAAACAAACACTCTTCCCCCCCCCGCTTATTACTCCAGTTTGGTTGTTATGAACGTGCATGAGACAAGCCCATTTCACCGGTTTAGAGGTAGGTCTCTGCATTAAGTGGTCAATGTGAACATCTTACAGTTCTTTTTTGTTGCATAATTCTTACCATCATGGTTCTTACTGCCATGACCATTAATGTATGCCAGGGCGGGTAGTGAACATTTCAGGGAGGAAGGGTCTCTGAACAGTCCCCTAGGTGCCTACGTTAAAGAAGCGGATTAGAGGGCTCTGCTTCCTTCCTATCAGCCTGCAGCCCAGACTTTTGCCCTAATTAAAACACCCATTACGTTGCCATAATAAAACCAGGGCACTTCATGAACCTGTGTGATTATTGAAAAATCATTTTCCAGGAGCATCATCAGTCATTATTTAGAGATTGACATTTTGCAAGTGGAATCAACAGTCTAATGAAGAGAATATTGCTCACACAGCTAAACTATACCATATGCTTAATCCAAAAAATAGGGGAAATTCATAGATAACAGATTGCAATGTATCTTTTTTATGTGCAGTTCGTGAGTGGACTGTGTGACTTGGCTGTATTTGGCACTGATACTTTTCTAAAAAGAGACCCTCACATGGAAGAGAATATCGTAATACATCTTGGAAATTAAAGTTATAGCTACACCAGTGTATTTCATAAGGGGAACTCTTGCCAGCAAGAGGGATGGATAGGAATATTAATGTTCCATTTTATCTACATATTATTCTTGTATCTGTATCTAGGTTATAGTCTTGTATCCGTGATTATATTCTTTCCATGTTTACAGAGTCAGGATCCAAATTTTGCAACAAAAGGTGTTGTCATTGTTTTTAATCTATCAGCTTATTTAGCACTTAGTATATAGCCCAAGCACTTTACATATGTTTCCCCATTTAATTCTCATAACAACACTGTATGTAGGTGTTTTTTATCCACCTTCTGCTAGAGAGAAAAACAAGGCTCAAGTTTATATAACCTTGTGGAGTTGAGAAGCAGACCCTGAAAGGTTATGCTCTTAAAGACAGCGCAGGGCTGCATGTGAGAGAGTGAGGCCTTTGGAACTGGTGGGAAAAAAGACCATAAACTGTTGAAGCAATTGACATTGTCCACTTTCTAGTGCTTCAGTTGTGTGGAAATGAAACTTTGGAACAGTATGATATACAAAAGAATCATGAAATTCCACAATAATTGTAGCATTACCTGTAAATACATAGATACATGTAGAAGATAAAAGTTAACACACTATAATATAGCAATAATCAATCCCATGAACATTTTATGAGCTTCATGAGGCCACTATTTATTCTACAAGATTGTGATGATCACAAAGTTGATATTTCTGAAAAGTGTTATGAATATAGAAAACACACTTTTTCCCCCTCCAGCTCACTTTTTTTTTTTTTTTTTTTTTTTCGTACGTGGGCCTCTCACTGTCGTGGCCTCTCCCGTCGCGGAGCACAGGCTCCGGACGCGCAGGCCCAGTGGCCATGGCTCACGGGCCCAGCCGCTCCGCGGCATATGGGATCCTCCCAGACCGGGGCACGAACCCGTATCTGCATCGGCAGGCGGACTCTCAACCACTGCGCCACCAGGGAGGCCCTCCAGCTCACTTTTGTACACACACCTTTGAGGAAGAAATTGTACCATCTGCTAAAAGTTCGTGTTCAAGGTACTTATACAGGGACATATAAAGAAAGTGAATGTAGGAAGTTGTCAATAGATTTCTTAAGGTATTTTCTGGCACACTGACTTCCTTTCAAGAGGAAGTCATTATCGTTATATATGGACTCATTACATAAGCACCCTAAAAGCTTAGCACCCATCTTTTGCTCTACAGAAAAAAAAATCAAGAATTTAGAACGTACAATCAAATATGGTGACCTTATATAGCAAGGCTTGAAATTAGCGATCCTCATCCCAAGCTGTGTGTTAGAATCAGCTGCATTTGTGTGTGTTTGTTATTGAAGTACAGCTGCTGTACAGTATTATGTAAGTTACAAGTGTATACTATAGTGACTCACAATTTTTAAAGGTTATACTCCATTTATGGTCATTATAAAATATTGGCTATATATTGTTGTACAATATATCCTTATAGCATATTTTATACATAATAGTTTGTACCTCTTAATCCCCTACCCCTATATTGCCCCTCCCCGCTTCCCTCTCCCCACTGGTAGCTGCTAGTTTGTTCTCTATATTTGTCAGTCCACTCCTTTTTTGTTATATTCACTAGTTTGTTGTATTTTTTTAAATTGAAGTATAGTTGATTTACAATGTTGTGTTAGTTTTTGGTGTACAGCAAAGTGATTCAGTTATATATCTATCTATAGATAGATAGATAGATAGATAGATTTTCTTTTTTAGATTATTTTCCATTATAGGTCATTATAAGATATTGCATGTAGTTCCCTGTGCTATACAGTAGGACCTTATTATTTATCTATTTTATATATAGTAGTTTGTATCTGATAATCCAAAACTCCTAATTGATCCCTTCCTACATATTTCCCCTTTGGTAACCATAAATTTGTTTTCTACAAATGTCTGTGAGTCTGTTTCTGTTTTGTGTATAGATTCATTTGTATAATTTTTTAGATTCCACATATAAGTGATATCAGATATTTGTCTTTCTCTGTCTTACTTCACTTAGTATGATAATCTCTAGGTCCATCCATGTTGCTGCAAATGGCATTATCTTTTTTTATGGCTGAGTAATATTCTATTGTGAAATATATATATATATGTGTGCATATATGCCACATTATATAAATATGATATGTATACCACATCTTCTTTACCCATTCATCCATCAGTGGACATTTAGGTTGCTTCCATGTCTTGGCTATTGTAAATAGTGCTGCTATGAACATTGGACTGCTATCTTTTTTTTTTTTTTTTCTTTTTGCGGTATGCGGGCCTCTCACTGTTGTGGCCTCTCCCGTTGCGGAGCACAGGCTCCGGATGCGCAGGCCCAGCGGCCATGGCTCACGGGCCCAGCCGCTCCGCGGCATATGGGATCCTCCCAGACCGGGGCACGAACCCGTATCCCCTGCATCGGCAGGCGGACTCTTAACCACTGCGCCACCAGGGAGGCCCGACTGCTATCTTTTTGAATCAGAGTTTTCATCTTTTCAGGATATATGCCCAGGAGTGGGATTGCTGGATCACATGGCAACTCTGTTTTTAGCTTTTTAAGGAACCTCCGTACTGTTTTCCATAGTGGCTGCACCAATTTACATTCTAACCAACAGTGTAGGAGGGTTCCCTTTTCTCCACACCCTCTCCAGCATTTATTATTTGTAGACTTTTTAATGATGGCCATTCTGACCACTGTGATGTGATGCCTCATTGTGGTTTTGATTTGTATTTCTCTGATAACTAGCAAAGTTGAGCATCTTCATATGCCTATTGACCATTTCTATGTCTTCTGTGGAGAAATGTCTATTTAGGTCTTGTGCCATTTTTTGATTGGGTTGTTTGGTTTTTTGTTATTGAATTATATATTGAGTTTGTATATTTTGGAAATTAAACCCTTGTTGGTTGCATCATTTGCAAATAGTTTCTCCCATAACGTCGGTTGTCTTTTCATTTTGCTGATGGTTTCCTTTGCTGTGCAAATGCTTATAAGTTTGACTAGGTCCCATTTGTTCCTATTTTTATTGACTTGGGAGACTGACCTAAGAAAAGATTGGTACGATTTATGTCAGAAAATGTTTTGCCTATATTCTCTTCTGGGAGTTTTATGGTGTCATGTCTTATATTTAAATCTTTAAGCCATTTTGAGTTTATTTTTGTGTATGAAGTGAGGGTGTGTTCTAACTTCATTGATTTACATGCAGCTGTCCAGCTTTCCCAACACTGCTTGCTGAAGTGTTGCATTTTTTAAAGATTCCATATAGAAGTGATATCATACAGTGTTTGTCTTTCTCTGTCTGACTTTTTTCACTTAGCATAATACCCTCCAAGTCCATCCATGTTGTTGCAAATGGCAAAGTGGCATTCTTTTTTAAGGCCAAATAGTATTCCATTACATATATACACACCACATCTTCTTTATCCATTCATCTGTTGGTGGTTACTTGCTGCTGTCAACATTGGGTGTATGTATCTTTTTGAATTAGTTTTTTTTAATATATATCCAGGAATGGAATTGCTGGGTCATATGGTACTTCCATGTTTAGTTTTTTGAGAAACCTCCATACTGTTTTCCACAGTGGCTGCACCAATTTACATTCCCACCAAAAGTGTATGAGGGTTCCCTTTTCTTCACATCCTCACCAACATTCGATTAGTGTTCTTTTCAATGATAGCCATTCTGAGAGGTGTGAAGTGTTATCTCATTGTGGTTTTGATTTGCATTTCCTTGATGATAAGTGATGTTGAGTATCTTTTAATGTGCTTGTTGGCCATTTCCTCTTTGGACAAATGTCTATTCAGTTCTTCTGCCCATTTTTAAATTTGGAGAATCAGCTGCATTTTTGACAAGGATGCCAAGATAGTTCAATTGGGAAGAAGAATCTTTTCAGTAAATGTTACTGGGATAACTAGATATTCACATGCAAAAGAATGCAATTGGATTCCTACCTCACAGAATACACAAAAATTAACTTAAAACGGATCATAGACGTAAATGTAAGAGCTAAAAGCATAGCAATCTTAGAAGAAAGCATAAGAGTAAATCTCTATGACTTTGCATTAGGCAGTTATTTCTTAGATAAAATACCAAAAGCAACAGAAGAAAAAATAGTTAAGCTGTACTAAACCAAAATTTTAAACTATTTTTCTGCAAATGATACTATTAAGAAAGCAAAAAACAGGGCCTCCCTGGTGGCGCAAGTGGTTGAGAGTCCGCCTGCCGATGCAGGGGATACGGGTTCGTGCCCCGGTCTGGGAGGATCCCATATGCCGCGGAGCGGCTGGGCCCGTGAGCCATGGCCGCTGAGCCTGCGCGTCCGGAGCCTGCGCGTCCGGAGCCTGCGCATCCGGAGCCTGTGCTCCGCAACGGGGGAGGCCACAACAGTGAGAGGCCCGCATACCGCAAAAAAAAAAAAAAAAAAAGAAAGCAAAAAACAACCCACAGAATCAGAGAAAATATTAACAAATCATGTATCTGATACAGGATTTGCATGCAGAATATATTAAGAATTCTTGCAACTCAATTATAAAAAGACAAATAGCCCACTTTTAAAATGAGCAAAGGATCTGAATAGACATTCCTCCAAAGAAGTTATACACATGGTCAATATGCACATGAAAAGGAAAATGTAAATCAAAACCACAATGAGATACCACTTTGTATCAGCTAGGGTGGCTATAATAAAAAAGATAGACATCCGTAATCATCACTAATAAGAGGATGTGGGGAAATTGGAATACCCATACATAGCTGGTTGGAGTGTAAAATTAGCAGGTCCTTAAAAATTTAAATATAAAGTTACCATATGATGTAGCAAGTCTACTCCTAGATATATACCCAAGAGAAATGAAAACAAATGTCCATACAAAAACTTATACATAAATATTCATAATAGCCGAAAAATGTAGAAACAACTCAAATGTCCATCAAATGAGTAGATAAAGAAAATGTGATACATACATACAATAACATATTATTCAGCCATATAAAGGAATTAAGTACTGATACATGCTATAAAATAGATACACCTTGAAAACATTATGAATTGTATAGTTGGTAAGTTATATTTCAGTGAAGCTAATTTGACAGAAATCAGCTTGGGTACTTTTATAAATCTTTATGCCTAGGCTGAATGTAGATCAATAAGGTCACTCTCTTATGGTGGAACTCAAGCATCAGTATTTTTTAAAGCTCCCCAGGTGATGGCATTGTGTAGCCAAGGTTGAGAATCATTGCTCTAAAATTAGCTCTAATCTAAATGAGTTTCTGATTTAGGAAACTCCAGAAGAGTTCAGATCTGAGGTAAGAAGACTCTAGATTTCCCCATCTTGCTACTCAAAGTGTGGTCTTCAGACCAGCAACATCAGTATCACTTGGGAACCTGTTAAAAATGTAGATACCTGGGCTCCCCTCACCCCCCGGTCTCTGTAAATCAGAATCCACAGTTTAATGAGATCCCCAAGTGATCTAAATTTTGAGAAGCACTGCTCCAGGTCAGTGGTTCTCAATCTTGGCTGAATGTTGAAATCATCTGGGAGTTCAAAAAAAATATTGACACCTGGGTTCCACCCCCAGTGATGCTTCTGGTATGAGGTACAGCATCTGTATTTTAGAAGTTCCTCAGGTGATTCTAATGTGAGACAAAGAGAATAACTGATGTAAACATACTGTTTGGGGGATATTTAATGGTGAAAAGAAGAAAAGATAGTTAAAAATAAAATTTATTTATTTAGTTTTTGACATAAAGGTAGAGGAACATGCATAAGCAAGTGGAAATTATTGATGACAAAAATTTGCAGAGGTGTGGGGAAGGAACGGGAGTACAGCAACAGTAGGGAAGGTTTTCCCTAAAAAGATACAGGAAAAGAAAAAAAATGATCAAGCATTTTCCCCTCCAGGTACAGGAGTGTGATCTTGTATATGATTATTAGAGACTACTCAAATTTAAGTGGCCAATGGTTTGTGAGTTCTTTTTTTTTTTAAGGACATTTTATTTATTTGTTTGTTCGTTTATTTATGGCTGCATTCGGTCTTCATTGCTGCGCACGGGCTTTCTCTAGTTGTGGCGAGCGGGGGCTAATCTTTGTTGCAGTGCGCAGACTTCTCATTGCGGTGGCTTCTCTTGTTGTGGAGCACGGGCAGGCAGGCTTTAGTAGTTGCAGCACATGTGCTCAGTAGTTGAGCACGCAGGCTCAGTAGTTGTGGCGCATGGGCTTAGTTGCTTCGCGGCATGTGAGATCTTCCCGGACCAGGGCTCGAACCCGTGTCCCCTGCATTGACAGGCGGATTCTCAACCACTGTGCCACCAGGGAAGCCCCTGTGAGTTCTTAAGGGAAGACTGTTTTTAAACTGCACTGGAAAATATGTGGCTACTTACTGAACTTACCTTTCTTATAATATATTAAAAAAAAAGAGTGTTTATTAATCCAGTGGTAGATATTCCTTCCCAATAACCAGAGTACCAGTGTCCCAGTATTGGTGTCCAGTTTCTCAGTTCTGGGGAAATTGAATTCCTACAGATGGTGGGAGCTGAGCTGAGTCAGGGGTGCTCTTCCTGGGTGTGTCTTTTGGGCTTGAAGGATTCCCCTCACCAACAATGGGCCTCACCTTGTAATGACCAGTGCCTCTCTACCCGTAACTGGTCTTTGCAGAATCACTTTAAATACTCTGAAGTGTTCCCTAGGCAAAGTTATGAAGCTTTGCGGAGCGGGTCTTTGCGATCTCTCATTTCATCCCACACCCTCCCCATCCCTCCCACCAGCCTTATTCTGCACATGTTCTTCTCCAGGTGACTTGGGTCCACTTCTCTGTTCCAGCATCACTATACTGTGCCTTTGTCTCCACTGAAATTCGCCACGTGGAGTTGATGTGTGTAGTGTGTGTGCGCGTTTAAGTGCTTTAGTGAGTCTCTGCTAACTTGGTGCGTAACTATTAAAGGAAACCCACAGTCTCTTCTCCCTTCTTTCCTCCTTCCTCTTCTTCCTCCTCCTCATCTCCCTTTTCTCCCTCCCTCCTTTCTCCCTAACATCTCTCTCTCTTTCCTCTTATTCCCTCCATCGCAGGCACTGGGGCTCTGAACCCTTTACCAAAATGAAAAGAAGTGACGTAAGTGGTGAGACATGAGAACCCAGTGACCCTAAAACCATTACTGTTTTTGCTAAAGGCAAGCCTGATCTTAAACATACAGGAAGATTTCTACACTCCTCAGAGGGAAATTACATCATCAGTTATTATCAGTATGTGATAGCACATACGTGGGTAGCATACAATTAAATTCCAAAAATCAACTAATGCATTTAAATACTGCAGAACTACCTTGTAGTTCTGGATAGTTTTCCTGTCTTTAAACTCCCAAACTCTGTAAAATATCTGAGTTTTCTCTTTGTTATACTTTTTAATGTCTTTATGGAAGCATAGAAATTTTCACAAGTTCTATACTTTAAAAAAGCTTAAAATTTTCCTGATTACAATAATAATGCATGCTAGTTGTAAAGCACTGTAGAAAACAAAAGTCTTTTGTAGCCTCACCCCACCCATCCCCCTATCCCAGCTAACAGTTTGGTGTATATTTTTCCATATTTCCATTACTACCATCTTCCCTTCCCATGTATATATGCCTCTTTTAAAAAAATTCACCTGGAATTATTTCTAAAATCCATCTCTTTCCAAAGGACTAGTTCCAGGGAATTGGTACATGACCTTGTCTAGGGATTTTAATAACTTCTAACATTTTGATGGGGAGTAACCCAAGATTTATGATACTTTATTCAGTTCCCTTAAATATACATTTGGTTTTCTTGATTTATTTAATAACTTGGAGCCCCTAGGGTGTTTGGTTATTGTTTTAATCACTTGTCTTCTATTGTATTTCCTTGGCATATATCTCCAACCACATCCTTGTCAAAATATTCTGATTCGTACATTTTAAAAAGTAGCATCACAGCATACTTAGGAAGGTTGGTTGGCTTTTGTTTACAAATCATGATGATTCTGCCTGTGATGATTTTTCCCAGCAAATAATTCATCACTGGGATTACTTTAGTGTTCAAAATTCATCTCATCTTATTAAGTTCCCTTATTTTGCAATATCTGTGGCTCTTCTGAATAATGAAAAAATGAAATAAATGAATGATATACAGATAAACTTTCTTTAAAAGTTATTAGAAAAATATGTTTTATTTAACCATGCCTAATACTTTGGGGGTATTCCAATGAGCTCTGCTTTTAAAGATGAGAAATTTGGGGGTTCCTCCTTCTTTCTTGCCTTTTTTTGGATGGAATGAATTTTGTTTTGTTCTTCCGTGGTCCAGAAAAGCCCTATCTTTGTTTTTAAGTTACCTTAAAATTTTAACATGCAAATTTTACTTAGCTAAATCTAAATTTAATGAACAGCTTTACCCTCTTCCAAACAATACAAAGACTTTAAAATGCTTTCATTCTGATTTCCCCTCCTGACTTACTTGCTATTTTTATCATCCAGATTTTAGCTCTGTTTGCTTGTTTTTAACCCCACAAATTAGACACCATCATCATCATTCTGTTGATTTTCTCACATTCACCATTTTCTCTGCTCATCATCCCTACTTGCATTCAGAGCTTCCAGGATCAAACCCTAGTTCCTGTCATTTTGGACCGGTTGACAGTCTCATGGTATACAGGTAGTTAGTTAAATGCCTCAGGAAGAAAATGAGGAATCCAGGGAAATATTGCCCCCCCATAGTGCTGCCCCCAGGCCTAGAGGCATCCCTGCATATTTCCCTCTCACTCTCTAGTTACTGGGTTTTATGGAATAGAGAGGAAAAAGGAAATCTTTTAGAATTCTAAAGTTAAACATATTCACTTTAGAGGACTGTCACTTATTCTGAGATTGTATTCATCCTACCTTTTGTTGCTACTACAATTACCTTTATTTTATGGTAATGGTAGTTGAAAGTTTTTTGGGTTTGTTTTTAATTCATGAATTTTGTTTTAACATTTCCTTACTTGGCAAATACAATGTTGCCAATCACAATCCAGATTTTTTGAAAATTTATGGGTCCTTGAAATGCCAAGCCACTGCTGTAGACAACTAGCTGTGAGTTTGGGGTGTGGACATTGAACCACCTGAAAACATGTCCTCTTATTTTCAGGGGCCTTATTGGTTATTCCTATGTGGACAAATTCTATGGTGTTAACGGTACTTTTGCAACCTTTTATTGGATTATCAAGTAGTCCAACGATTGAAATTATATCTAACAACTTCTTGCATAAGGCTGAGTCTATATTAGCAAAATGACATGGGTGCCTCATGCACACCTGGCATACATCTGGTGATGTTTATGCTCCCAATTTTTAAAAAACACCCACTACCCATTGTTTGGCCAGTAACTTACTATGGGCCTTTCTCATTTGTAACATGAGGGCGTTGGACTAACTGATCTCCAAGTTCTTTTCAACAGTAATGTAGGTTGTGATTGTATTTGCACATACAATTTTTAAAAATCTTAAAGAAGTATAACTATTTCACATGTATTTGTATTACATACAAGTTTCACGTTGTAAATTTAGATGTGGAAGACATTCGTTTTTCTCATGCAGGCTAATATTTAAAAGTCATGTTGCATCTGTGATATGGGCGCTTCCATCTTGGCAGATGCTCTTTCTTCATTTCCCTGTGAGTGTTCAGCATGAAGTCTACACTGGATGACTTGAGTTCTCATTTCACTGCTGTAACGAATGGTCATGTTTAAGTACAGCCAGATTATTTATTGCAAAGGATCACAGGACTCATTTTTTAATTGTCACGTGCTTGACCTTGAAGTTGTTATGTAAACATTCAGTCACTGTGACAATATAGACAAGTGAAGACTACTTGAAGATGCCCAACCACACATGGTGGAGGCCTCTGAATTCATGACCAAGTTGTTAACTGGCAGGTTTGTTATTTCCTGTAAATGTGAGAAAAGGAAGTATTAAAATCATTGATACCCATTTGAGAGAGGAAATTAACATTTTCTAAACAATTCTTTTCTAGTGAAGGAAGCCCGTCCCCCAGAATGGAGCTGCTGCACAATATCGATCCAGACTTCGTAGATGTTTCACCATGTGAGTACCTTGTTTATTGCCACTAATTTCAATACTGCTGGCTCACAAAGACAGTTTTATTACCTAGTGTCTCTCTAGCCTAATTCTCTTTCTCCACTTGAGTTTGCTATAAAGGTAGACAGTTCTCCATGGCACCTGTTGTACCAATCTCACTGTGGCTTTGGTGCCACAAAGGGTGAATGCTGCTGAATGGCTTACATGACCTTATAAGCCATTTCCCTCTCCATGACTCAGTTCTCCCATCTATAAAAGGAGGACCCATGGGATCTCTGAGCCTCCTTCTAACTGTAAGTGTCATGCTGTTGTTGCCCTGTTCTTACCTGAGAGTGTCAGAGCCTCCTTCTAGAAAACTCAAGGTCAAATAAGCCACCACATCATCTGATCAGCCTGGTCAGGTGCTGCCCAGACCTGCTGAGTCTCATAAACCCATGATTTCCCTGGCAAGGCTGCAATTTAGCTTGATTCTGCCTACGACTGAAATTAACCCATAGGGAACCCTATTAATTCCTGCAGGGAAAGAGGCCATGTGGTGCTTTCACATCCCCACAGGTTGTAACAGTCCTATATAAATACCATGCTGGTGGCCCTGATGCCCCTACGTCATGAGTTTGGGCCTGGAAAACCTTAACTGTTAGGCCCTTTGCCCAGGTTCCATCATAAGGCCTCATCGTGGGACTGTCTGCAGAAAACAGTGCTCTTATACTCCCTGCATTCACTTGAGTGCTCACATCCCCTCCTTTTAGACATACTGCTACCCCACCATTCAGGCTCTTCTTACTCTTTTATCCTCTCCAATCTGTGTTATAACCTGCCTTAAGATTCCTCCTTCTGGAGAATGACCCCCAGTAATTCTGAGTGTGTCTTCGGGCATCTGAGGTCCAGCTCACCTCACCAGCCTCACTCCAGGCCCTCCTTGCCATCTTCTTGCCCTACTAGCCACTTGCCATTTTCAAGCATGCAGATCGTCATACTTATGTCTTGAACATAATTTTCCCTATACCTGAAACACCTTTCCCTGCCTCTCCACAATTTTTCCTCATCCCTTAAAACCCAGCGCAAATGTCCCACCTCTGTGAATGCTTTCCAGAAGCCTGGAAGAAGCAGTGCTCCTTCCTCTGTGCACCCTTCGTATGTATCTCTGTATAGTGTTCACCAAATTCTCCTGTATGTGCCTGCATTTCCCACTAAGCCGAGAGCTCCCGATATCAGGGTCTATGTCTTATTTATCTTTACATCCTCATAAGTTAACACAAACACCTGGCACTTGGTAGGTACTCAGTGATGATTACTTAATGACTGATTGGACAGTTGGAGGAGAGTTGAAATGGAATAAAGACCACCTAGAATCACTAGACCTGGAAAGGAAAGTGCCCTAAGATAGGTAGGAATGGCTACAGGATGGAGAAATTTCTACTTTTATTGGAGTAAACAGACGTCAGTGAGAGAGGCAAGGGTAGTAATATGTCCGATAGGGTAGCCACGAGCCCTGTGTGACTACTGAGCACTTGAAATATGGCTAATTGTGGATCAAGATGTGCTGTGAGTATGCGCACATCCGATTTTGAAGACTGAGTATGAAAAATATAAAACATATATACGTTTATTACTTGTTGAAGTGGCAATACTTTGGATATATTGACTTTAAATATATTGATCACAATTTCATGTTTCCTTTTCCTTTTTTAATGTGCTTAATAGAAAATTTAAAATCACATGTGTAATTTGCATTGCATGTCTATTGGTCTAGAAGAATTGTTCTAGAAAATGCTTGGAAGTGATTTGATCAGCTGTGTGAGAGGATCATAGACCTATGATTAGTTACTGTGGAGCTACGTCCATCGTTTAAACTTTTCTCTGCCCCAGCACACCTAGGGATATGACACATTCCAGTCTGTAACCGGCTCACGGCAGAAGTGATTGCTAAACAGGAGCCAGTCATATCAGAATCCCTCAGGGTGGCCAGAAGCGAGGCAGGCACAGTTTTTACAGCTTCTGTGTAATTTAATGCACTGCAAAGCCCAGCATAACCTCCAGGGATGTGCTGAATATGCTGCCCACATTACAGTGGTTTTAAGCTGTCCTCATCCACTAAGTTCCATCTACAAGTGAAAAGCCTTAAGCCCCCTTCACTCACTAAGCTGCATTTTGTCATGGCATCAGAAATGGGAGCTTGAAAACTATACACCCATGTGACCCGACCACAGTGCTGCTTGCTGCGGGCTTCTTAGCATAACCTGCTGTGATTTTTTGCGTCCCCTCAAGTGCCTCTAGCAAAGGAATAACACAGGCAGAAAGTTTCACCGGTGTAAGAATTGGGGCATGGAAATCAGAAGAGAGAACTGTCTTCGCCTTGCCCCTCGTAGACAGTAAGGTCCTGAGCAAGTCCCTTCACTTTTCTTCCACTTGGTTTCCCGCATGTCAATTGCTGGACTTCACTGGGACCCTTTGCTGCTGTCACAAATTCAGAGACACTTTCTGGCTGCCTGCTGCTCCTTCCCCCCTCCTAGGAGTCCACTCCAGGCCTTCCTGTTGGCCTTTCCTGCCAGCCTGGGGACTCCTGCTCTAACCCTGAATGTAATGAGGGACGTTGTCAGGCCCTGCCATTGACAAAGAGCCACATTCACTGTTGGTTCACAAAAACAGGGTGTCCCCTACTGTGTGTACCTGTGGGTGGCAAGGTGCCACCTCCTCCGTATGCGTGGGCAATACTGGGGCCCTTTTCTGCCTGGTTTTTATATCCATTTCACACCACTGTGTGGCAGAATTAGGAAAAAGGGGAGTTGTCTTTGGGGTCCTGTACCTCCAGAGGATGGTGATACAAGCCCAGTTCCTTTTCTAAGCAGTTAGTTTGTGAGGGAAAAATTAAATCCAGCTATAAGAAAATATGTATTTATAGGACAGCCAAGTCTGCATGTTATATTCACAGAATATGTTTTATGACTACGTTCTAGAGGCTGTTGTGGAATAAAATCAGAAAGCAGCCAATCTAGGGTATCAATGAAGGATTGACAATTGAGTCTGTGTTATCACAGAAACAGTTCTTTGGTTTCTAACTCCAGCACTTCCCAGATGATGTGTACCTACTTATGGGAGAAGAGAGTCATATTCCACCTCCACCTTCCCCAAAGCCACTTCGTCACTTCCTCATCTGTGAGGTGAAGACTGAATTAAGTGACCTCTAAGGTCCCTTCTAGCTTCAGCATTCTGTGGGTTTCTGTATACACAGGATCTCAAGGGAGCAAGCTGCTTCCTCACTCTCTCCTTTTACACCCTGCTGGAAAAGGTGCGCGTGTTAATAAGCAGTGGTGTAGCCAAAGACATGGCTGTAAATAGATGAATACACGTGATAATGTTAGAAACATTATAAGCACTAGAGTAATGTGAATATTATATGATTTTGCTGTTACTACATCCTGCCCAACTTTCTGATCCCCATTCTAGAACATCACTGCATCATTCCAGTTTTTCACCTGCACTGTCTCCTTTAGCTGGTCTTGTTGGCAGTGGTGGACCAATGTCTCCTCCTGTCATGAATTAGAGGAATCGATGTTAGACTTTTCCCAGGGAAGCCCTCCCTTCCATGTAGGACCAGATCCCTCAAAATCTGGCCTCTTGGGTTTTAACATCTATACCACCTCCCTCTTATTCTAAGAGTAGAGGGCACCCGCAGAGGCCCTTCCTACTTGTGGAGTTAGGGTTTTTTCATGGCCACATACTCTTGGTAGGTTGTGGCTTGGGTACTAATAGTAAAAATATTTCCAAAAAAGACTAGTGTACACACACGCACACATACACAAACACACCCCAGAAGTCATAGGATCTCCCGTAGACCAGGAGATTCTACAATAAAGCATAAAGATGTCTCGAAGAACCGTAGATCCTACCCATTGGAATGGCTGCAGGCAGAAAGGAAGGAATGGAGGAAGGAAAATAACAACTATTGATGAGGATGTGGAGAAACTGGAACCCTTGTGCATTGCTAGTGGGAATGTAAAATGGTATAGCTGCTGTGGAAACAGTATAGCAATTCCTCAAAAAATTAAAAACAGAACTATCGTATGATCCAGCAATTCCATACCTGGATATATACCCCCAAAGAACTGAAACCAGGGACTTGAACAGCGCTATTCACAATAGCCAAAAGGCGGAAGCCACCCAAATGTCCATTGACAGAGGAATGGATAAATAAAATGTGCAACATACATACAATGGAATATTATTATTCAGCCTTTAAAAGAAAGGAGATTCTAACATATGCTGCAACATGGTTAAAACTTGAGGACAGTATGATAAATGAAATAAGCCAGTCACAAAAAGACAAATACTGTATGATTCCACTTACAGGAGGTACGTAGAATAGTCAAATTCAGAGACAAAAAGTAACATAGTGGTTTCTAGGGATTAGGTGGAGAGGGGAATGGGAGTTGCTGCTTTTTAGTGGGTATAGAGGTTCAGTTTTACAAGATGAAAAGATTTCTGGAGATGGATGGTGGTGATAGTAGCACAACAATGTGGAAGCGCTTAATGCCACTGAACTATGGTGGTTAAGATGGTAAATTTCATGTTATGTATATTTTACCACAATTTAAAATATTAACGGTAAAATGTAAAATCCAGAAAAAGCATAGAAACTCCATGAAGACAGGATCTGTACCCTTTTCATTTACTGCCACATTCCCAGTGCATAGCACAAGGCCTACCATCATACTAAGTTCTCAGTAAATATTTGTTAATGATGAACAGGTCAACAGGTTAAAGTCTGTTTTATTGTCTCTTCGACTTGAACCTAAAAGTGCCTCCAGATGGCAATTCACACTCTCCTCTTAAACCCTGAACTCCCGTCCTACCTTTTGTGCCTAAAAAAAAAATAACACTCACAAGCTACTTTTTATTTTAATTAACATTATCACATACAGATATTTGAAATGATTTATTCAGCATATAAATGCCCACCCTCACCCTTCTCCTAATGGAAAATATCAGATGATGTGGCATTTTCCCTGCCCTCTTCATTCCTTTCCCCGAGACCTCCTTGATGGACAAATACATATTGACAAAGCCCCTGCCCCAGTCCCAGCTCAGCCTGACTTCCCCTCTGAGTTGAGGGCGCTGCTGCTTCTTCCTGTTCTTTGTGCTCTGTTCCCACCCCTGCCTTCCTGGAAGGCTCCCTTTCATTGTTGCATCGGTCACGGGCTCTCTCAGTGCCCCCAAATCTGGCTCTACTTTTATCTCCCCCGCCGCCGGCCCCCATGGCCAGTGTCACACACGTGGGCTGTAATTGCTTTCCTGTGTGCTTTGAGGAAACTTTTTATTCATCTTCAGAGGCTTTGTTCTCAGGTGACCTCGCATGGACATGTTCTCACATAGTATCTTTTTCTTCCTTCCTTCCTTTCTAAGATCCTAAGGTTTATTCTCCCCCTGTGGACACCCCACCCCCACCCCCGCCCCGCCGCATTTCTAGCAGGCTGACCTGACTCAGTGTCTTTCTTCAGCAGTACAGAGTGGGCCGTGGAGGAAACCTGGGCGGGAGCCTGAGGGAAGGGGACGGTACCGTTTAAGCTGATGTAATGGGAAAGCCTGAAAACATCCAACGTGGTGGGGAGCAGCTGTGATCCCAGATTAGGCTCCGAGGTCCTACAGGTGTGAATTCCGCTCAGCCTGGTTCTGAGGCACTCCAGCTCCAAGCTCTGTGGCTCCCCTCGGTTCTAGTCAGCCTGCCTCAAACCAGGAGGAGAAATGACTTCAAAGGCATTAGTTTGCCTTAGAGAAAATATATATACTCATCTTACAGGCCCCAGGCTTGACCTGGGCTGTTCTGAGGTAACGATGCTACCACCTCCATCTGTGAGCACAACTCACCTTGGAAGTCAGACGTGGCGTTCTGTGAATCGTCAGAATTCTCACGTCTGTCCAATTGTGTAACGTGTACGTCGATACCCTACCCACATGCACACATAGAAAGCACTTAGACTCTGCTGGCAGAAGCTTGATTAGAGATGAAGGGCCCTGACAGATGTTAGCATTTTCCACACCAAAGGCCAAGTCTTCAAAGTGATTCTGTACAGCATTGTTACTATTTCATTGAAAGGGCCTCTTCTCTTTAAAGGTTATAATGGGATGTTATTTCTGCTCGTGATTACAGGGTGAAAGAACAGTCTTCGCTCCCTCCCCTCTCTCACGCATGCATTTTCTGTGCTGAAATTGCCAGATCCATACTCGAGATCCAAGAGTCGTCCAGGTTTGCATGCTTGGCACTGCTCCGTGTTTCCTCTTAAGAGCAAATTCAAATCCATTCCCTGACCTTAGGTTGCCATTTCTGAGATGATTCATTCAGGAGATACTGCCTGCCCACGACATGCTAGGTACAGTTGTACGTACTGGAAATCACGTAGGCTTTAGGTTTTGTTGGGAGAGAACACAAACACAGCCCCTCACTTCCCTGCTTGATGGCTGTCAGTGGTTACCAACTGCCTACAGCCACAGGCAGACTCCTTAGCCTGCCTCTTACAACCTCTGTCTTTCCACCGAAGCAACCCCTCAGCACCATTGCAATGCCCTCCGCCATCTTCCTCTGCTTCTCTGACCCTTCTCGGGGGCCCAGGTCACATCCCTACTGCTCCATGAAGCCCTGCCTGATCCTTCCAAACTGGAGTCCCTTGAGTTTCTCCGGAGCATCCTGAGACTCTTGCTTCTTCGTACTGTAGTTATTTATATTCATGGAGGGCAAGGTTTCATCAGTATAGCTCTCTCGATGCCTTATGTATAGGAGATGTAGACATACTGAAAGAATGAGTGCTAATACACTAGTCATTTAAGTTCGTTATCATCCACTCATTTAATTAGAATAACTCTAGCAAGAACAATAACCTTATACATTATTTTCAAAGCATGTTCATTTCTTTCTGGGCATATTTGAGAAGTCACAACACAGGATCACTTTCTGTCTTTCAGCCTGAAATGAGATGTTGAGCAGAATTTTAGAAGTTAGATGTGATACCTGAGGCCCACCAGCCGTCAGTGAGATTGCCCATTATTCCAGCCGCTAGAAGGCACAGTGGCAGTCAGTTCATCCACCCGCTTTACAATCCAGATGGAGAAACTGAGGCACCAGGTCACAAACAACTAAGAGATAACAGACCTGGAACTCGGGGCTCTCCAGGTCCAGGCCTCACATACAAGATATGATCTACTGACTTCAGGGGTCTCTTTGCTTTCTGTTCTACACTGGTTTTGATGGAAAAGTATAATCATCTCACTCAAATAACAGCATGTTGGTGGAGGACTATACATTTAAACGAGGCTGGGAAAACAGATCTCCTTGTGGCACTAACCTTGCTATTTCACATGTAACCTGACGCTGTGGATGACGGCAGCTTCTCTTTGTAAAGCTAGTTATGGAAACCCGGTTGGTGCCTTGTAGTAATTACTTTTGAGGATGGTGGTGGGGTGAGGGAGCAGGGTGTGGGGATAGGGCAGTGTAGCCTAATGGAACATACAGAGTTCCGGGGTGTCAGAAAGACCTGAATTTGAATTCCAGCTTTGACTTATTTCCTGTGAGCCGGTGGATAAGTTCTTTTTTTTTTTTTGCGGTACGCGGACCTCTCACTGCTGTGGCCTCTCCCGTTGCGGAGCACAGGCTCCGGACGCGCAGGCTCAGTGGCCATGGCTCACGGGCCCAGCTGCTCCGTGGCATGTGGGATCTTCCTGGACCAGGGCACGAACCCGTGTCCCCTGCATCGGCAGGCGGACTCTCAACCACTGCGCCACCAGGGAAGCCCTGGATAAGTTCTTTGAGTTATCTATTTCATCACCTATAAATTGGAGACAGTTATAGCTATCACCTGTAAGTATGTCCAAACAATAACTAACAGCCTATATCCTGGCTGTTGGATTGGAGGTGCAGTGTCTGCACCTTTTATGTTATGTATTTCTGCAGTTTTATTTTTTAGTAATGAGCATACATTACTTCCATAATCAGGAATAAAGCCATAAAGATTTATTTCTAAAAACCAGCTTAGAGGGTTCTTATGGGATTGTAATATCTAGAAGGTTGCTGGGTTCTTGGTGAGTGGAGGTATGGGCCATACCAGAGTTCTTGGTCCCTATGCCCACCTGTCCTGGGTCAGAGAAGCTAGCATGTGACAGCATTTGTCCTCAGCTATTAGCCCTGATACCCTGACTGCCTGAGTTCCATTCTTTCTCTCTATCAAATATAGGAGCTCATTTTACAGCTTGTCACAAAGTTAGCAGAATTTTGTGTCTTCTCTAGCTGCCAGTATTTTTCTGTAGCAGCTCGTCAAATTTTCCTTGGTCTGGGTTGGTACATACCCTCAATCCCAGAGCCTAAACACAGATAACTTTTCTCCTTTTTAATTTTCAGAAGGAGGCTTTTATTCTGCCTCCTTCACTTTGGGGAGTACTAAATGGGTTTGGAAATGTGGCCTTTTTGATGCCGAAGGCAGTCCCACAAGCCTCGTTTCCCATCCGCCCCACTTCACACAGTGCATCTCAAGTAACATACATCAAACCTTCGCTGTTAACACTTGGTGCTGGCGTACTGGCTTTCGTCCTGAGAAAATAAATAAACCAAACCAAACCCACAGCACTTTAAAAACACTAATTAATCCTCACCACAGACCTAGACTACACAGAAATGGCAAATCCCACTGCCCCAATTTTATGTTTGGAGAAATCAGGGTAAGCACCTTTTTTAAGGCTTCTCAGGGCCAGATAACAGAAACTGACTTGAAGGGCTTGGACTGGGCCTACCTCTGGGAGAAGGGCATCTGGCCATGTGCATGTGGTTACTTGCCCAAAACCCCATTTACACATCAGCTTTTATTTCTTCCCTCAGGGTTATGATGATGCCAAATCCTCTCATTTCCAACTGACTGCTTATTTATTTGGTTACTTTTCTTTAATTCTGGTAGAGCTTAGAAATTTTAGCAATGGCTTCCAAGAGTGGCCTGACGATTCTAGTTTATTAGAAGGTCTATGCTGATTTTGATACTCAACACAGAAATAGACTACCGTCCAAATAGTCCCTTTCAGGTCCAGCCCCTGTGCCCACTCCACCCTCCACACGGGGAGCCTTCTTTGTACCCAGGTCTCTTCAAGATTTGGGGATGTCCAGACTGTCTCCTTTCTCTCCCAGTCTAGACCAGACATCTTCCTACCTCAATTCCCCAGTCTTACAGCCTGTAAAGGTAAAGATATATACCGTCTTGAAATTGTCAACCGTAGAATTCTGGAAAAACATAAAACCTCAGTAAATTTTATGGGACAAATCCAGTGGAATTGAAGTGTATTAAGTCCACTTTCTAAATGTTGACTAATCTGGTCAGATTTTTTATGGGCTTTAGGGTGCTTATGTATAAGGCTGAAATGAAACTTTTTAAAACATTTCTGAGAAGTACGCTGCAGAAAGCTGAGGACATGGTCTGCCTTAAGTAACCCATAATGTAAGATGTTAGTAATCAGGCATTTATAGAATAAAATCTGCTACCACTGGCAGCAAATACCTAGAGAATAAATACATGGTCCGTGCTTCTGAAGAGCCTTTTGAATCAGTGGAAAAATATATATGCCCATGCAATGGTATTAGCACAATTATAAAATAAAGTAGCAACAAATGATAAGTGATAATAAATCAAATACATAGGCATAAGGAGAAATGAAGAAATAATGAGAAGCATTTGGGGTGATTAAGGTAGACTTCCTCAGAAAGTATAGTTTTAAATTTATTATTTCAACAACTTTGGTTTTATCTTTCTTGATTTTAATGTGAATGAAAGAAAATAATAGTTAACATTGTATTAATTTTCTATCAGTGCTGGACCAAATCACCATAAATTGAACGACTTAAACCAACAGAAATTTATCTAGGTTAAAATATGGATCTCACTGGACAAAAATCCAGGGTGTCAGCAGGGCAGCGTTCCTTTCCGGAGGCTCTAAGGGACAATCCATTTCCTTGCCTTTTCCAGCCTCAAGAGGCTGCCTGCCTTGCTGGGCACGTGGCCTCCTTCTTCCATCTTCTCCTTCTTCCATCTTCAAAACCAGTGGTGAAGAGTTGAGTCCTTCTCAGAGCACATCACTCCAGCCTTGCTTCCGTCATCACATCTCCTCCTCTGACCTCTTGCATCCATCTCTTCCACTTAAGAACTCTTGTGCTTACATTAGTCCCAGCTAGATAATCCAGGATACTCTCCCTATTTTAAGGTCACCTGATTAGCAACCTTAACTCCATCTGCAGTATGAATTCCCCTTTGCCATCTAACCTCACATACTCACAGGTTCTGGTCACTTGCTTACAGGTGATATCTTTGGGGGACCATTATTTTGTCTACCACAGATAACTACTCTGTTGCACTAGACTTGATGAAAAATACAAAGAGTGCTTATAATCGAGTTGAAGAGAAGAACAAAAACATACAAAAAGTTAAAAGAGAATCAAATACAGTTGAAGTCAACCGTGGTAGAGATGTTACCAGTTCTGCTTGATTAACTGCCAGATCATTGCCCCAGAGTCTGATAGAGAGCTGCTGTGCAAGGCTAGTTCGTGAAAGGAAGGGAGCCTTGCTCTGAACATGGTTGTAAGATTCCCTGAGGTGGAGATCAATCTCAGGATGAAGAAGTGTGTCAGTAAAAGGGTGTGTGAGTAAAATAGTTCTGGGGGCAAAGGGAAGGCAGGAAAGAAGAGATGAAAAAGATAAATAAGGATAGGGTGTTAGACAAAGGAGATTAGCCTTGATCCTGTTTGCAGTGGGAAGCTCCCTGTTTGTTTTTTACACAAATAATACATGGGAGGGTTTTTGTTTAGAAAATTTGAAAAATATAGAAACGCTCAGGGATAAATGTAAAAATCACTCTAATTCCACTATGCTGCCACCCCAAAGTAAGCATTGTTAATATTAATGTTTGGTGTGCTTTCCTCTTCTCTCTCTCTCTCCCCTCCACACCTTCACTCACAGACTGACATACACATACGCACACATTCTTAAAGAATGCAGATCATCTGATATATTATTTCATTACCTAATTTTTTTCTTACTTTTTTAATATTATCATTTTATTTTTTTAACATCTTTATTGGAGTATAATTGCTTTACAATGGTGTGTTAGTTTTCTGCTTTATAACAAAGTGAATCAGCTATACACATACATATATCCCCATATGTCTTCCCTCTTCTGTCTCCCTCCCTCCCATCCTCCCTATCCCACCCCTCTAGGTGGTCACAAAGCACCAAGCTGATCTCCCTGTGCTATGCGGCTGCTTCCCACTAGCTATCGGTTTTACATTTAGTAGTGTATATATGTCCATGCCACTCTCTCACTTTCTCCCAGCTTACCCTTTCCCCTCCCCAAGTCCTCAAGTCCAATCTCTAGTAGGTCTGTGTCTTTATTCCCATCCTGCCCCTAGGTTCTTCATGACCATTTTTTTTTTTTTTTTAGATTCCATATATATGTGTTAGCATACTGTATTTGTTTTTCTCTTTCTGAGTTACTTTGCTCTGTATGACAGACTCTAGGTCCATCCACCTCACTGCAAATAACTCAATTTCATTTCCTTTTATGGCTGAGTAATACTCCATTGTATATATGTGCCACATCTTCTTTATTCATTCATCTGTCAATGGACACATAGGTTGTTTCCAGCTCCGGGCTATTGTGAATAGAGCTGCAATGAACATTTTGGTACATGTCTCTTTTTGAATTATGCTTTTCTCAGGGTATATGCCCAGTAGTGGGATGGCTAGGTCGTATGGTAGTTCTTTTTTAAGGAACCTCCATACGGTTCTCCATAGTGGCTCCATAGTATCATTTTACATTCCCACAAACAGTGCAAGAGGGTTCCCTTTTCTCCACACCCTCTCCAGCATTTATTGTTTGTAGATTTTTTGATGATGGCCATTCTGACTGGTGTGAGGTGATACCTCATTGTAGTTTTGATTTACATTTCTCTCATGATTAGTGACGTTGAGCATTCTTTCATGTGTTTGTGGTCAATCTGTATATCTTCTGTGGAGAAATGTCTATTTAGGTCTTCTGCCCATTTTTGGATTGGGTTGTTTGGTTTGTTTTTTTGTTTTTGTTTTTGTTTTTGTTTTTGTTTTTGATATTGACCTGCATGAGCTGCTTGTAAATTTTGGAGATTTATCCTTTGTCAGTTGCTTCATTTGCACATATTTTCTCCCAGTCTGAGAGTTGTCTTATCATCTTGTTTATGGTTTCCTTTGCTGTGCAAAAGCTTTTAAGTTTTATGAGGTCCCATTTGTTTATTTTTGTTTTTATTTCCATTACTCTAGGAGGTGGATCAAAAAAGATCTTGCTGTGATTTATGTCAAAGAGTGTTCTTCCTATGTTTTCCTCTAAGAATTTTATAGTGTCCAATAAATCCATTTTGAATTTATTTTTGTGTATGGTGTTAGGGAATGTTCTAATTTCATTCTTTTACACGTAGCTGTCCAGTTTTCCCAGCACCACTTATCGAAGAGGCTTTCTTTTCTCCACTGTATATCCTTGCCTCCTTTGTCATAGATTAGTTGACCATAGGTGCATGGGTTTATCTCTGGGCTTTCTACCCTGTTCCATTGGTCTATATTTCTGTTTTTGTGCCAGTACCATATTGTCTTGATGACTGTAGCTTTGTAGTATAGTCTGAAGTCAGGAAGTCTGATTCCTCCAGCTCCATTTTTTTCCCTCAAGACTGCTATGGCTCTTCGGTGTCTTCTGTGTCTCCATACAAATGTTAAGTTTTTTTCTCTAGTTCTGTAAAAAATGCCATTGGTAATTTGATACGGATTGCATTGAATCTGTAGATTGCTTTGGGTAGTTTAGTCATTTTCACAATATTGATTCTTCCAATCCAAGAACCTGGAATATCTCTCTATCTGTTTGTACCTTCTTTAATTTCTTTCATGAGTGTCTTATAGTTTTCTGCATACAGGTTTTTGTCTCCCTAGGTAGGTTTATTCCTAGGTATATTATTCTTTTTCTTGCAGTGGTAAATGGGAGTGTTTCCTTGATTTCTCTTTCAGATTTTTCATCATTAGCGTATAGGAATGCAAGTTATTTCTGTGCATTTATTTTGTATCCTGCAACTTTACCAAATTCATTGATTAGCTCTAGTAGTTTTCTGGTGGCATCTTTAGGATTCTCTATGTATAGTATCATGTCATCTGCAAACAGTGACAGTTTTACTTCTTCTTTTCCGATTTGTATTCCTTTTATTTCTTTTTCTTCTCTGATTGCCATGGCTAGGACTTCCAAAACTATGTTGAATAAGAGTGGCGAGAGTGGACATCCTTGTCTTGTTCATGATCTTCAAGGACATGCTTTCAGTTTTTCACCATTGAGAATGATGTTTGCTGTGGATTTGTCGTATATGGCCTTTATTATATTGAGGTGGGTTCCCTCTATTCCCACTTTCTAGAGAGTTTTTATCATAAATGGGTGTTGAATTTTGTCAAAAGCTTTTTCTGCATCTATTGAGATGATCATATGGTTTTTCTTCTTCAGTGTGTTAACATGGTGTATCACATTGATTGACTTGCGAATATTGAAGAATCCTTGCATCCCTGGGATAAATCTCACTTGACCATGGTGTATGATCCTTTTAATATGTTGTTGGATTCCGTTTGCTAGTATGTTGTTGAGGATTTTTGCATGTATATTCATCAGTGATATTGGTCTGTAATTTTCTTTTTTTGTGGTATCTTTGTCTGATTTTGGTATCAGGGTGATGGTGGGCTCATAGAATGAGTTTGGGAGTGTTCCTTCCTCTGCAGTTTTTCGAAAGAGTTTGAGAAGGATGGGTGTTAGCTCTTCTCTAAATGTTTGATAGAATTCACCTGTGAAGCCATCTGATCCTGGACTTTTGTTTGCTGGAAGATTTCTAATCACAGTTTCAATTTCATTACTTGCGATTGGTGTGTTCATATTTTCTATTTCTTCCTGGTTCAGTCTTGGAAGGTTATACCTTTCTAAGAATTTGTCCATTTCTTCCAGGTTTTCCATTTTATTGGCATAGAGTTGCTTGTAGTAGTCTCTTAGGATGGTTTGTATTTCTGCAGTGTCTGTTGTAACTTCTCCTTTTTCATTTCTAATTTTATTGATTTGAGTCCTCTCCCTCTTTTTCTTGACGAGTCTGGCTAAAGGCTTATCAATTTTGTTTATTCTCAAAGAACCAGCTTTTAGTTTTATTTATCTTTGCTATTGTTTTCTTTGTTTCTGTTTCATTTATTTCTGCTCTGATCTTTATGATTTCTTTCCTTCTGCTAACTTTGGGTTTTGTTTGTTCTTCTTTCTCTAGTTCCTTTAGGTGTAAGGTTAGATTGTTTATTTGAGATTTTTCTTGTTTCTTGAGGTAGGATTGTATTGCTATAAACTTCACTCTTAGAACTGCTTTTGCCACATCCCATAGGTTTTGGATCGTCATGTTTTCGTTGTAACTTGTCTTAAGATATTTTTTGATTTCCTCTTTGATTTCTTTAGTGATCTCTGTATTGTTTAGCCTCCATGTGTTTATGTTTTTTACATTTTTTTCCCTGTAATTCATTTATAATGTCATAACATTGTGGTCAGAAAAGATGCTTTGATATGATTTTCTTAAATTTGCTGAGGTTTGATTTGTGACCCAAGATGTGATCTATCCTGGAGGATGTTCTCTGTGCGCTTGAGAAGAAAGTGTAATCTGCTGTTTTTGGATGGAATATCCTATAAATATCAAGTAAATCTAGCTGGTGTATTGTGTCATTTGAAACTTGTGTTTGCTTATTAATTTTCTGTTTGGATGATCTGCCCATTGGTGTAAGTGAGGTGTTAAACTCTCCCACTATTATGGTGTTACTGTCAATTTACTGTTTTATAGCTGTTAGCCATTGCCTTATGTATTGAGGTGCTCCTATGTTGGGTGCATATATATTTATAATTGTTATATCTTCTTTTTGGATTGATCCCTTGATCATTGTGTAATGTCCCTCCTTGTCTCTTGTCACATTCTTTATTTTAAAGTCTATTTTATCTGATATGAGTATTGCTACTCCAGCTTTCTTTTCATTTCCATTTGTATGGAATATGTTTTTCCATCCCCTCACTTTCAGTCTGTATGTATTCCTAGGTCTGAAGTGGGTCTCTTGTAGACAGCATATATATGGGTCTTGTTTTTGTATCCATTCAGCAGGCCTCTGTCTTTTGGTTGGAGCATTTAATCCATTCACGTTTAAGGTAATTATCGATTTGTATGTTCCTATTACCATTTTCTTAATTGTTATGGGTTTGTTTTTGTAGGTCCTTTTCTTCTCTTGTGTTTCCCACTTAGAGAAGTTCCTTTAGCATTTGTTGTAGAGCTGGTTTGGTGGTGCTGAATTCTCTTAGCTTTTGCTTGTCTGTAAAGCTTTTGATTTCTCCATCAAATCTGAATGAGATCCTTGCCGGGTAGAGTAATCTTGGTTGTAGGTTCTTCCCTTTCATCACTTTAAATATATCATACCACTCCCTTCTGGCTTATAGAGTTTCTGCTGAGAAATCAGCTGTTAACCTTATGGGAGTTCCCTTGTATGTTATTTGTCATTTTTCCCTTGTTGCTTTCAATAATTTTTCTTTTTCTTTAATTTTTGTCAGTTTGATTACTACGTGTCTCGACGTGTTTCTCCTTGGGTTTTTTTTGCCTGGGACTCTCTGAGCTTCCTGGACTTGGGTGGCTATTTCCTTTCCTATGTTAGGGAAGTTTTCAGCTATCTCTTCAAATATTTTCTTGGGTCCTTTCTCTCTCTCTTCTCCTTCTGGGACCCCTATAATGCAAATGTCAGTGAATTTAATGTTTTCCCAGAGGTCTCTTAGTCTGTCTTCATTTCTTTTCATTCTTTTTTCTTTAGTCTGTTCCACAGCAGTGAATTCCTCCATTCTGTCTTCCAGGTCACTTATCCGTTCTTCTGCCTCAGTTATTCTGCTATTGATTCCTTCTAGTGTGTTTTTCATTTCAGTTATTGTATTGTTCATCTCTGTTTGTTTGTTCTTTTTTTTTTTTTTTTGCGGTATGCGGGCCTCTCACTGTTGTGGCCTCCCCCGTTGCGGAGCACAGGCTCCGGACGCGCAGGCTCCGGATGCGCAGGCTCAGCGGCCATGGCTCACGGGCCCAGCCATTCCGCGGCATATGGGATCCTCCCAGACCGGGGCACGAACCCGTATCCCCTGCATCGGCAGGCGGACTCTCAACCACTTGCGCCACCAGGGAGGCCCTGTTTGTTTGTTCTTTAATTCTTCTAGGTGTTTGTTCTTTAATTCTTCTAGGTCTTTGTTAAACATTTCTTGCGTCTTCTCGATCTTTGCCTACATTCTTTTTTCGAGGTCCTGGATCATCGTCACTATCATTATTCTGAATTCTTTTTCTGGAAGGTTGCCTATCTCCACTTCATTTAGTTGTTTTTCTGGGGTTTTATCTTGTTCCTTCGTCTGGTGCATAGCGCTCTGCCTTTTCATCTTGTCTATCTTTCTGTGAATGTGGTTTTTGTTCCACAGGCTGCAGGATTGTAGTTCTTCTTGCTTCTGCTATCTGCCCTCTGGTGAATGAGGCTATGTAAGAAGCTTGTGCTGTTTCCTGATGGGAAGGACTGGTGGTGGGCAGAGCTGACTGTTGCTCTGGTGGGCAGAGCTCAGTAAAAACTTTAATCCTCTTGTCTACTGATTGGTGGGGCTGGGTTCCCTCCTTGTTGGTTGTTTGGCCTGAGGCGACCCAGCACTGGAGCCTACCTGGCTCTTTGGTGGGGCTAATGGCAGACTCTGGGAGGGCTCACGCCAAGGAGTACTTCCCAGAACTTCTGCTCCCAGTGTCCTTGCCCCCGTGGTGAGCCACAGCCACCCCCCCACCTCTGCAGGAGACCCTCCAACACTAGTAGGTAGGTCTGGTTCAGTTTCCTGTGGGGTCACTGCTCCTTCCCCTGGGTCCTGACGCGCACACTACTTTGTGTGTGCCCTCCAAGAGTGGAGTCTGTGTCGAAGTCCTAGTCCTGTCGAAGTCCTGCAGTCAAATCCCGCTAGCCTTCAACGTCTGATTATCCAGGAATTCCTCCTCCCATTGCCAGACCCTCAGGTTCAGAAGCCTGATGTGGGGCTCAGAACCTTCACTCCAGTGGGTGGACTTGTGTGGTATAAGTCTTCTCCAATTTGTGAGTCACCCACCCAGCAGTTATGGGATTTGATTTTATTGTGATTGTGCCCCTCCTACCTTCTCATTGTGGCTTCTCCTTTGTCTTTGGATGTGGGATATCTTTTCTGGTGAGTCCCAGTGTCTTGCTGTCGATGATTGTTCAGCAGTTAGTTGTGATTCCAGCGCTCTTGCAAGAGGGAGTAAGCGCACGTCCTTCTACTCTGCCATCTTGAACCAATCTCCTATGTTTACTCTTTTAGTAACTTTCAAGTATACAATACAGTATTGTTATCTATATTCACCATACTATACTTTAGGTCCCCAGAACTTCTGAATCCTGTAATTGGAAGTTTGTACCTTTCAATCACCATTCCCATTTCTCCTACTTGGTTGGAAGCAGCAGTCCTCACCTTATAATTTTCAAGGTTAATTTCTTTTTAAAAAATTTTTATTTATTTATTTTAAGGCTGTGTTGGGTCTTCGTTGCTGCGTACAGGCTTTCTCTGGTTGAGGCTAGCAGGGGCTACTGTTGGTTGCAGTGCGCAGGTTTCTCATTGCAATGGCTTTTCTTGTTGTGGAGCACAATCTCGAGGCACGGGGGTTCAGTAGTTGCAGCACACGGACTCAGTAGTTGTTGCACGTGGGCTCAGTAGTTGTGGCTCACGGGCTTAGTTGCTCTGCAGCATGTGGGATCTTCCCGGACCAGAGCTAGAACCCATGCACCCTGCATTGGCAGGCGGATTCTTAACCATTGCACCACCAGGGAAGTCCCAAGGTTAATTTCTTAACATATCACCAATGCATTTGAATTTTTTTCTTTTAAAAATAAACTTATATAGCTTGTTTTGCTGTTTTTGGAGGGAGGGTCTATGGAGATTTGTAGTTCACCATACTGCCAGAAATGAACATTTACTATGAGGCATCAGTTAGAGAACTATTTTTTTTATTCAGTTAATATTTTCAGCATCGTGAATTGAATTATTCATTCTTGTTCACTGTCTTAGTTTTGGTTCACAAAAAAGTAGAACATGAGACAAAGACTTGCATGTAGTCAGTTTACTTGGGAAGTGATCCCAGGGTGCAGGAGTGAAGAACAAATTTAATTTTATGTAAATTACTTATAGATTTCAATGTTCCCTTCCTTTTACTATAACTAATTTTATCTTGAGATAGAAATTTCATTTTGATTCTTTTTTTGGTTGGTTTAGGTACATCTTTGAATTATCTTCTTTCCATGGAAATTTCATGGGTGGTGTGCTTTCTGAGGCCTTGAATATTTGAGAATCTTTCTGTTACTTTCATGCATAATGACAACTTTGTTGGTAAATAATTCCAAGGTCACAATTTTTCCCCTCACAATTCTTTAGACATTGCTTATGGTCTCTGACATTTGTTATTACAGAAAAGTAACCTCAGTACACCCTGATAGCCTTGCTTTGCAGGTATCCAGTTTTTCTCCCTCTGCCTAGATAATTATAGTGTTCTGTCTTTGGTACTGATAGTTAAAAATATATATATCACCAATGTATTTTGGATTTAGTTCATCAGCATTTCCTGGTACACAGTGAGCACTGCACAAGTCAGAGTTTGTTTGTTTGTTTGTTTTAAACCCCAGGGAGGTTTTTGTTTGATCTGTCTTTGGATTTTATCTCTGTTAAATGCGCTCTGGTCTTTTGGGCAGTAACACGACTTACATGTGTGTTAGATAAATTTTTCCTTCATATATATGTTTTTTCACTTCTCATTTTTATGTCTTTGCCCTTTTCCCCTACAGTCTGGGGTGAGTTCCACTTTGCTGATTTTATTTTATTTTTTCACAGATCTCATTCTACTTCTCTTTTATGCTTCCAGTGGCTTTTCAGAATGTAAGATGGCAATTATCTTTCCTCACTGCCTTTCTATAGGCTTCCCAGCTCTTTTTATTAAGAAAAATTACCAGGTTTATTGTTATATCTTTTGCTTCTTCCTTCACAGTGTTAATATTTCACTTGATTGTATGAAGTACACAAAACTGATGCTGACAGCTTCCTCTTTCTCTTCAGTAAATAGTTTTCAGGTATGCCGTGCCTCTGCCTCCAGTGATATGTTTATCTCCTTCTTTTATGTTGTGAAATAGTTTCATATTTCTGTATATTTTAATACGTTCCATGTTGGCATTGTTTTGTTACTGAGTGTAAATTAGCTGGTTTTTGCTAAAAATGGCATAGGTGGATTGTCTTTGGGTTCCATCTCTGTATGTTGTTAGAATAATCTCAACTATAAAAACAGAAGAACTAGTTTACATGAGATATAGAGAACTAGTTCAGTGATCTAATAGCCAGTGGCTGAGGAGGAGTGATCTGGTGCACTGAGACATCCTAATAAGGGAAAATAATCTTTAGGTGATCTCTCTGTATTTGATGTAGCCATTGATGTGGAGTCATTTTTTGTTGTTGTTGTTTGTTTTTTTTTGTGGTACGCGGGCCTCTCGCTGTTGTGGCCTCTCCCGTTGCGGAGCACAGGCTCCGGACGCGCAGGCTCAGCAGCCATGGCTCAAGGGCCCAGCCACTCCACGGCATGTGGGATCTTCCCGGACCGGGGCACGAACCCGTGTCCCCTGCATCGGCAGGCGGACTCTCAACCACTGTGCCACCAGGAAGCCCCTGGAGTCAGTTTTATGGTCATTTCTCATCTACCCAGATTCTGTTCCAGGTATGCAGGTTCCTTTCCTTGTGCTACTGTACCCCATATTAGGATGGACCCCCTGCATGCAATCTTCCCATCTAGTGTGCTAGAGATGCTCTTGGGCTTCCTGGCATAGGTGATTTCTAATACTCTTGACCCATAGTAATCAAAGAGGTTCTCACTTGGAGGCTTCCATTCTGTTCTTCTGAACTGCCCTGATTTCCAAGTTAGAAATGTTTGTTAAAGTCTCCTAGTGTGTCTCTTACTGATCTCCTGGGGCACTGGACTATTTTCTCAGGAAAGGAGCTGTCAGCCAGCTTTAACTCCTCCCTTGAAAATGTGAGGGGTGTTAGATACCTGTGCTAGTTGCCCCCTTTCCTAAATGTGTCCACATAAGCAGTTTTGAACAGGGTACACACATGATTTAAGTAAGGGAATTGAGAGAAAGCACATGAAGGAAAATAAAGAAAAGAAACGAATGTTGACAATGCACTGTGTTCTAGGCTCTCTCTAGGCACCCTCCCTCCCCTCCCCCATACCTGCATTTCTTTTCTTTAGAGTGCATATCACCATCTGGCATAATTATATTTTAAATACTTATTTGTTTATCATCTTCCTCTCCCATTAAAATATAAATTCCACAAGGGCAGACAGTTTTGTCTTTTGTATTCATAACTGTCCCCAAGTGTCTAGAGCAGTGGCACAACAAAAAGCAGTGGTCAGATACATGTCCTTCTTTATTTAAAAACAGTGGAAAAAGGAAAGACTTGGGAAAGACTTAAATATCTTGTAAAAAGAGATTAGATAGATATCAGAGTACTTGATTTTTAATAGCTAATGTTTGTTCATAAAGTAAGACAAAAACCTTAGATTTGGCTTAATTGATGGTAAATAAGAGTCTGACACTAGTATAATTTATAATGACTTAAACAGGAAGTCACAATTATTTTGACCACTTAGAAAAAATTCGTTTCAGTGCCTTTCTTCTATATCATTTTGTAAAAACTCCTTCCAGATAATAATTTGGTACTTACCTGACTTTTAGCTCTTTTCTCAAAAGAGAAAATAAGAATAAAAGAAGAAAGAGAAAGAAACTCAGCTCAAGTACCACCCTCCTTTATAATCATTTGCCTGAGGTGTAAGAATTATTTGTAAGATATATATTTCATTTAAAGAAAGTCGAGGGTTAGATTTTGGTTATTTCTTGGACAAGTTAGAATGTAGTACCTGATTTCTGTTAATAACTAATGTTTAAAAATTTTAATGTTAGAGACAGAAAAATCTAAACTTCTCTCTTTTTTTCTAATTTCAACCATATTTTCAAATTTATGTGAGGTTATTTTTCTTAATCTTTCTACAAGTTATAAAGGGTCACATTTATTCTTCATTGAGTGCAATACATTCTTTTAAAATGAAAATATTGACAGTGGAAACCAAACTAGAAAAGAATGGAAAAAAATGTACATAAATCACCAGACACTTGGAAGAGCATGTAAGCAAATCTAAGAACTACATGTTTTTCATATTTTATATTTTCCCTTTAAAAAAATTCACTTTCCAAATTGTTGATGGTTTGGCAGCTCCAAGGATGACATCAGCTCTTCCATTGTGCAGTATCTGCTTTCTTTTAGATAACTTGATGGCACTTCATCAAGTTTTGTGATAGGGTTGAATTAAAAACCAACTGGGTTATAATTCAAAAAGAGTCATGTACCACAATGTTGACTGCAGCCCTATTTACAACAGCCAGGACATGGAAGCAACCTAAGTGTCCGTGGACAGCTGAATGGATAAAGAAGATGTAGCACATATATGCAATGGAATATTACTCAGTCATAAAAAGAAATGAAATTGAGTTATTTGTAGTGAGGTGGATGGACCTAGAGTCTGTCATACAGAGTGAAGTAAATCAGAAAAAGAAAAACAAATACCGCATGCTAACGTATATATGGAATCTAAAAAAAAAAAAAAAAAAAGGTTCTGAAGAACCTAGGGGCAGGACATGAATAAAGACACAGATGTAGAGAATGGACTTGAGGACATGGAGAGGGGGAAGGGTAAACTGGGATGAAGTGAGAGAGTGGCATGGACATGTATACACTACCACATGTAAACTAGATAGCTAGTGGGAAGCAGCTGCATAGCACAGGGAGATCAGCTCCGTGCTTTATGACCACCTGGAGGGGTGGGATAGGGAGGGTGGGAGGGAGACACAAGAGGGAGGAGATATGGGGATATATGTATATGTATAGCTGATTTACCCTGTTACAAAGCAGAAACTAACACACCATTGTAAAGCAATTATATTCCAATAAAGATGTTTTAAAAAAAAAAAAAACAGGGTTTGAGTTTAAATTCCCCCAACTGCTAAACCAAACATATTCTTGAGCTTAGGCCTGCTTGTAAGCACTCTTGAAAACTTATATTGCACATAGGCTGCTTTATTTCTAGAAGCAGAAGTAAGCAAGTGAGAGAAAAACACACTCCTTAAAGTTCCCGATCGTATCTGTCAAAATGCACTGTATTATCAGTGGAGTACTCCAGCCGTTCAGATGCTTTCACACCAAGCATCCTCTTTTCTCTCATTTAATCTGACCCCAAATCAAAAGGATAATCATCTTGGCATTGTTTTTCCACCTCAGACAATCACAGATAGTTACCTGAGCTCTAGTCTCTCTCAGCAGTCAGGATTAGCTTCTGACCTAATCACCATCAATGAGGTGGTGATGAAAAGATTCAACTAGAAATTAGGTTGTTAATGGGGAGGAAAAAAGCAGTCTGTGAACAGTACTAACAACTTTCCTGCATCGCCTAAGAAGTCATCTGTGACCACCAGGTGACAACACTTGGATTCCAAAAGTCTGGTCTGTTACCCGAGTCTAAACCAGAGCTTCTCAAACTTGAATAAGCACATGGATCACTCGGTTCAGTTGGGCTGGGCTGGGGCCTGAATTCAATGTTTCTAACAAGATCTCAGGTGGTGCCAATGCTGCTGGTTCTCTGACCATCCTTTGCATAGCCAGTCCCTAGGCTTGGAAGGACTTTTACCGGATTTGAAGTTCAAGATTTACAATTTAAAATATTTGCATGAATATTTGATTTAAGACTAATTAAATATTGTCATGAGATATGCAGTTAAAGACAGATACGAGACCTGAAATCTTAGAACTGTTTTTATAGGTCTTTATAAATTTCCCCCCAAGTTCCTATTTAGGCTAGTTGGATAGCAATTTACATTGTCTTTCTCATTATCCAAATGCCAAATTGTTTTCTGATCCTAAAGTAATCTGGTGTTTGATGAAAAAAATTCAGAATATATTCAAGCCAGTGAGGCGTGAAGATTTTAGAACTTATCTCAGAAACTTGGCTCCTTTTCCCCTTTGTTCCTGATGTTCTCATTCTGTCAACATTCAGGAAGAAAACCCAAGCTTCCAAAAAACGGTAGTAAACTGAGCATATACCACCCCAGGAAGTGGTTCCCAAGTCAAGAATGGGGTAGCCAACTTCTTTCACCCAAATTCTCTGAGACCCTGCCTTGGTTGTGGGTTCTGACTCCTTCTAGGTATTGCTCTGATCTTGCAGACTATTGGGGATGAGTACAGAGAAACTCCAGTGAACCCCCAGAGAGACCATGTGGAGAAACTCGGTGGCTAAGGGTGCTGTGTGGAAAAGAAGATGCCCCGTGCTCGTGCCTTTGTAAATGACTGAGAGGTTACTCGGGTGTGGGTTTGGACATGCATGCATCCATGTGACTGGTCAAAGCAGGGGCTGGGAACCCTGTCACTCTGTCACTCTGCCTCCAAGGAACACAGAGCATCCTCACCTAGTGTCGTCATGTGAGCTTGTCATGCATCCTGGACTCAGCAGGTTCGTTTTCTCTTATCACCTCTCAAAATTAAAAACATAGGCATGTCTATAATTTCAGAGCATCTGAAAAACATATCATCACTTACCACATTTGGAGGGAAAAACGGTAGAATCTGATGTTCCTATCATATTGTGAAGAAGAAAACCTATGCTTTTTTTCCCCATGAGTTGATGCCTTTGTTTGGAACATCCTAAGAGGACTCAGTATAGTTTATCTTTCAAGTGTTTAGAGATGAGAAACAAAACATCATATGAAAACAAACATTTCTCATATTTAAGAGAAAAAACACAGAATATAAAATTTTATATTCAGTATCATCTCAAATGTACACGAAATATAGGCATCAAAATAGGATTAGAAGGAATATGCCAAAATGTTATGATGGTCCACTAGCTTTGGAGAGTGGAATTATGGATGATTTTTATTATCTTTCTCATTCTGTTCAGTATAGGCCACATTTTTTTACAAGTTATACTAATACTTTTGCAATTTAAAGAAAAAAAAGGAACAGAGGAAAAGGAAACAAAGCAACACTGTGATCAGGCTGACAGTCCCTGAGCCTATACCTCCTTGCACCAAACACGCCTAAATCTCTGTTCTGGGACTTGGGTCTGTAGTTAATTGTTTGATGTTTCTATGTGGTATAGATCTGTGTACTGCCTTGGTGACAGGAATAAATTAGAATGTCTCTGTAAAGACCAAATTCATCAATTTTCCAAAATCTGTATTTGATTAATTCTACAAAGGTCCCGGTCAAAGTTATTCCTCAAACTTTATTATTTTAATAAAGAAGCCCAAAGTTTCCATGTGTGTCAGGAAATTCATTATCACTGTAAAATAGCAAAAGGTCACAAAATGTCTCCTTCCACAATCAAATAGCATGTAAGAAAAATTTCTTTTTCTCAACAATTCATTACCCCAGCAGAACCAAGAGAAACCTCTGACATTTGCTTCAGGGGAAATAAATGTTCCATAGATCATGAAGAAAAATGACAAACAAATTAATGAAAAACAAATACTCTCCTGCAGTATCCCCAGCCATGCCAGACCAAACACAAGTCAAAGTCAGCTTTTATTCTCAGGTCTTTCCAACTCTGAAGAGTGACAGTTTCCATAATGGCATCAGCACTTTACTTACAGAAAGCTGTACACACACCAAAGAAACACAAATTAAAGAAACGTGCGGTGGAAAAACAGAAAGAGAAATTCTGTCATTTCATGCATATTTAACTGTAGTGGGAAAGTCATTGCTGGCAAAGCATTATTGGACTCTTAAGCTAATAAGTGGAAGCATTCTAGAAGTTACCCCCCCACATAATGCTTTATACAAAATTGTAACTTGACCGAAGTCAGCAGTGCTCAATTTTCCCACATCCTAAAAATTCCTTTCTTTAATTCTGCCTCATTCTAGCCAACTTTCTCTTCATCTTTAAACTTTGTCAAGGAGTAGCGTGCATGTACTTTCTCCATATCTTCTATTTCCATTCATTTACAAGCTATTTAATTTTAACACAAAGTATATTTTCATTTTTTAAAAACACAAGCAGTACAAATAAAACCAAAATTTACTGTGACCCCTCCAGCCCCAGGCCCCTCCCCAGACATGACCGCTGCTAGCAGTTTTGTCCTTCTAGACCACTGAAGATGTACATACTTATATAATATGGATTTATGGAATTATGTATGTGTGTATATATAGTACTTTTTTTACATAAATGATATCATAAAATGTACTTCTTTGCCACATTTTTTTTTTTTTTTTGGTACCCAATGATCTACCTTGGAGATCTTTCCAGGTCAGTACGTATAAAGCAGTGGTCTTCAAATGGGGGCAATTTCTAGAGACATTTTTGATGGTCACAGCCTGAGTGGAGATGCTCCTGGCATCTAGTAGGTAGAGGCCAGGGATGCTGCTAAACATCCTACAATACACAGGCAGCCCCCAAAACAAAGAATTATTCACCCCCAAATGTCAATAACGCCGAGGTTGCAAAACGCTGATATGAATCTACTTTATTCTTTTAACTGCTGTATAGTATTCTGTAGTTTCTTTCACCAGTCATGTAACAATGTACATTTAGATGAATTTTTTAAAACACGCTTATTTATGCCCATTAGTGAGTGTTTCTCCCACTTACTTTTTACCCAACTGCAATCTGCCTTCTCCCTCAAATACCCTCTAGGTCACCAGTAGCCTCCTAATTTCTAAATCCATTGGCTCCTTTTTGGGATGAGGTGACTTGGCCTTTCCGTGACATTCATCTGGGCTCATCTCCCTTCTCCTGGAAGCATGCCGGCTGCCCTCCAGGCACCGTGCTAGCCACTGGGGATGTGAAGATGGACTGAGAAGGTCCCTGCCCTGGAGACCCTCTGGTCTAGGGGACAAGCACATACACCAGCTGCACAAAGTGAGACACTCCCGAATCAGGGTATATGCTGAGTTTGCTGAGTGACTGAATAAGTGATTAGATAAAGTGTCAAAGATTTTAAAGGACAATAGAAAATGTTTTCCCTTCACGGTTCTGAATTTACTGCATATTTGATCTTCATGACTGCTTCTTCCACCACATAGATTTAAAAAAATAAATCAGGAAAAATGCTTTCCTCACATGTTCCCACCACCACTCTTTTTTTTTCTGCTTTGAAACAGCAACTGCATTGTTTCACACTTGCTCTACAGGGAATGCACTTGGCCTTGGCCAAGGCAGAGAAAAGATCAAATTAGAGAGCAAGCTGGCTTGCCGCTGGACCAGGCGGGAAATGAGACTGGCTCGCCCTCCCATGCATCTGGAGCCTCCTTCCTTTCCCCCCACCCCCGCTTCGTGCTTTGCACCTCCTGGGGCTGTGAGCCCTTCCCTCCTGTGAGGGGTCTCCGGGAGTGGGCTGAGTGCAGCTGCCGCCTGGTCCTTGTTTCTCTGGATCAAGGAACCTTAAGCCCCTACCTGAAAACTGACAGCAAAGCAAAGCTCCACTATAAATCCAGTTCAGTGCTCAAAGTGGGCTCCTTAAGCAAGGACTGAATGGTCCCTGGGCAGACCCTGAGAGGTACAAAGATAAAGGGGACCTGGCCCTGCCCCAAGGAGCTGGAGGGAGCTGTGGGTAAAGAGCATGGATAAACAGCCACTTAGAATGCAAGGCAGAATACAGTTAGCCCTAAAAATAGGACTGAGCCAAGTTGCTTAAGGAGAAAGAGGGGATTAGTTATGATAGGGGATCAAGCAAGGCACTTGAAAATCATTTCCCCTCTCTCTTAGAAATACAAGCAGCTTTGTTTGATGAATTCTTTCAATTTAAACACAAGGGAGGTAGGATTCCAGAAAGAAAGGATGAAGTGTCGTCTGGAGAACTAGATTCTAGAGTGCCGGTCTGCACATCACCATGTAGTTTGCGTAAGGCCCCTGAACCTTAGACGTGGGAGTTTTTAATCTCAGATATTTATCTCAAGACTCAGTAAAAAACATCCAGGATGGTGGCTGTCTTTGCCCCAAATACTCAAGTCTAAGAAGCCCTGGTGGTATGTCAAGGATCTTACTTTGACTCATTTCCATTCAAGAGCATTTTCTGCAAGTCACATTATCTAATTCTTAAAGGCACATCCACTGCATTGCTCCAGATCTGTGTAGATCTGTAGACCACTACAAGAGGACAGAGGTGACTTTTTTTTTTTTTAACTTGAAAGATTGCAAAGGGACAATGAGGTTTTTAAAAGAGCCATGTCCAAACCCATCTTCGTGGAGAGCTCAGGGGCATCCTCTTTTGCCTCCCCCATTTTAACTTACCCCATCCCAGTCATGGTGGGGTTTTTTTTTTGTCTTTCTATCCCACAAAAGTTATTGTTCAGATGTTGGTCTTGGTCGTTTGCCAACCAATTTTAAAATAAAAGGCACTGCGCATAATTTTCAAAAAAAAAAAAAAAGTTCTGTATTTGTATTTCTAATTGCTTAGGTTGAAGCCGTGTGGGGTCCTGAGTGCATAAAGGAGAGAGCTGGAGCACAGAGTCTTTCACTGTAAAGTACAAGCACAGCTAGACAGAGGGCAGAATGGAAAATTTGACAGATGTGCAGGTTTGGGGAGGGCAGCGCTAAGAGGGAAGAGGATGAAGTAGTTGGTCAAGTGGGTCAGTGAACAAGGACAACAATAATAAGAACCAGAGCTGGAGTTTGTTTTTGGTCTATGAATGCGCATTCTTTATCTCCCAAGTAAAGAAGCAAGTGAACTAGGGTTGGGAGGCATGTGGAACACTGCTCCAGACACTCCCAGAGGGCTGCTGGGTTCACTTCCTGTTGCTGTGTAACAAATGACCACAAATTTCCCAGCTTCAAACAACACCCATTTATCATCTTCCAGTCCTCAGGGTCAGAGGTCTGGGCAGGCTCAACTGGGTTCTCTGTTTAGGGCCTCGCCAGGCTGCAGTCCAGGTGTGGGTCAGGCTGGGCTCGCACCTGGAGGCTCTGGGGAAGAATCTGCTCCCAGGCTCTTGGAGTTCTTGGCAGAATTCGGTTGCTTGTAGTTGTAGGACTGAGGTCCCTGTTCTCCCTGCAGGGCTGTTCCCAGCTTCTAGAGCCCGTTCTCACATCTTTGCCCTGTTACCCCAGAGCCAGAAAGAATCTTCCTCTTGTCGAATCCCTCTCAGGTCTGGAATGTCTGATGTCTCTTCTGCTGTGAGTCAGAGAAATGTCTGTTTTTAAAAGGCTTGTGATTAGGTTAGGCTGCCCAGATAATCTTCCTATCTTGAGGTCACTGATTCGTAACCTTCATCACATCTGCAGAGTACCTTTTGCCACGTAAGTCGCATAATCACAAGAGTAACACCAGGGAGTGAAGGTCATGGGGCTGAGAATTCAGCCAACCACAGCTGCCCAGGGTATGGTTCCATCTGACCTTGAAATGACACCTGGAGATCCAGGACCTAGGGCCCCGAAAACCCGTGACTGAGGGTGGTGGTGGGGAATGGTGAGCGACACAAGGAAGGAAATATCCTCCAGGAGCCAAACAGAGAAGGACTTTTGGAGGCAGAATCAGAGGAGGAATTCAGCTCCTTTCATCAATAAGCGTTTTTGCTGAGAAGTTTCTTTGCGAGGCACTGTTAAGCGTTAGAATAATGAAGGAGAATGTGGGGTCCCTGACATTTAGGAGTCCACAGGCTAGTGAGATTATGAGATATCTCCTAGACTGGATATGCTGTCCTGATCAAATTTGTACCCTGAGAAATCTACATATCTTCAGGAAAGTACTTTTATATATTTTACGGACTTCCCTGAGTACCTGCTGCTATTGTAGCCACCACCAACTTTCTACTCAAGGGGGTAACTCAGGCCCTGAGAAGCAGGGACTTCAGAACCAAGGTTGTGGTTCTGAAAGGGACCTCAAGGCCTCAGGGGGCTCCAGCAGAAGTGGCAGCAGAGGTAGGGACCAGAAGCTTCACATTATAGGGAAAGGGCCTTCATGGAGAAGAATGGGTCCCAGGAGGCTACCTTGCTCAGATCAACCATAAACTACCGAAGATGGATCATTCCCTATATTATTTCAAAACATCTCCAGAGATAAGAATTCCTCAGTCTCCTTCATAAGGCTAAAGTTCTTTACCTTTTCCCAACCTGTAAATTCTTTTCCCTTTGTTCATTCCTCTGTGGAAATAAAAAGCAAGTGCTTCACGCTAGTTTCACAATAATATGTTATGCAGCTTTCTTCTGAGCATTCAGATGAATAATGTTTGGAACTTTCCTTATTACTTAATAGCATCTGGACCTGAGCAAAAAGAGTAAAGTCAGGTAAAAATGGAGCTCTAGAAAAACTCTCTTCAGGAAAATGTGGGAACAAGGATAGTAGGCTCAGATGCTTTCCTCCCCCTTTTTTGACAGGCTACCATGCACAATTTCTCAAGTTGCTAACTGCATAAGGGCACAGCCTGTCTTCCATCTGCCAAGTTATGCTTCCTGGCACAGAAAGGGTGTCTTGTTCTAATTTGAATAATGTACTCTGTAAACTTGTAGAGCCCTGTTCTTTGCACCTGCTCTCTCCTTATCTTGAGCTTGTGAGTCACAGTGAAAGGGGTGAAAAGTAATCAATCTCTTGGACAAAAAACAGGGAAGGAGCATTGGAGACAAGAAGGAAAGCCAAGGAAAAAATTCTTGGGGAAAGGTAATAGGGAAAGGCAAAGAGGGGAAAGGGAGGTGACCATAAGACCTCCTAATCAGAAGTTTAGGAAATATGGTTTGCCCTGTTCAGCAACCATAATACTAGAAAATAAGCATTTTCTTTAAAATAACACTTCATATTCAGTCAACTTCATGAAAAGATAATTGCATTGTGATTAAGCTTACAGACATAAAATTAAGCCTAATGCCTTTAATTTCACACTTTTTTGGTTTGCTTTGTTTTTGCTGTTGTTTTGGTTTGGTTTGGTTTAGTATGGGGTTTTGGGGTGCCTTTGTATATTCAACAGATATTTCTTGGTACTGATTATGTTCACAGCACTCTCCTAGTTCTTATATGTAATCCTTGTATATAGTGGTCCTCAATCTTTAGAGTGCATAAAAATCACCTGGGCAGCATGTTAAAAATGTAGCTTCCTGGGCCCCCTCTCCATATAGCTGCAGGATCTCTGAAGCTATGGTGTGGTCAAACACTCAGGCAGTTCTAATGATACAAGGATAACACTGACAAAGGTTGCTGTAGGGAGGTAAAGAGTATAACCCAGAGTTCCTTGTCCGCAAAGAGCATGTATGAGTCAGGGAAATAAAATGTAGATATATTTCAGTGGATGCTGAAGAGCTAGATGAGTAATAGAGAAGACAGATAATAGGGAGATGTTATATGGGGAGAAGAAGAATATTCCTAAATAGAGTTCTCAGGAGACTTCAGGAAAGAGATTGGATTTCAACTGGGCTTTTAAAAGAGGGAGAAGCCATTTCAGGTGGGGAAAACAGATTAATAAAGGCACTGCAATTTCATGCAGTGACAGACAGCTCAAAGCAACTTAGGGGACACGGTATCTCCTCATTGCATCGTTGGTGATCCCTCTTGAACCACAACCTCATTCTTCTTCCTTATGAGGTTGCTTTTAAGAATCCTTCATAAGAGGTTGCACATGTACATCTAAAGAGAGATTAATCGGAATAAAGACTCAGACATAGAGAATGGACTTGAGGACACAGGGAGGGGGAAGGGGAAGCTGGGACGAAGTGAGAGAGTAGCATTGACATATATACACTACCAAACATAAAATAGGTAGCTAGTGGGAAGCAGTCGCATAGCTCAGGGAGATCAGCTCGGTGCTTTGTGACTACCTAGAGGGGTGGGATAGGGAGGGGGGGAGGGAGACGCAAGAGGGAGGAGATATGGGGATATATGTATACATATAGCTGATTCACTTTGTTTTACAGCAGAAACTAACACAACATTGTAAAGCAATTAAACTCCAATAAAGATGTTTAAAAAAAGAGAGATTAATCAGTATTTAAATATATGCATGAGTTATGTATAATGACAGCCTGATTTAAGTGTCTCTAATGTTGAAGAACAATATGGATTCCAAATGGCATCTGATTATTAAATTCAGATGCCAGAGCCTTTCATTAACAATGAACTTTTTATTCTGTGTAGTTCGTTTTTTCTTTATATGTTCCTTTGGAAGTGGCAGGGCTACAGACATCTCAAACTATACTGCCAATCAGTGAAATAAAGGAAGTGGTCACACAATTAGATGTGAAGACACGCTATCAACCTTTTGCAATGTGGAGACCTTGTTTATTCATACAACCCATATTTGGAGTTCATTCTTTTTAAATGGATTTAAAAATCCCAAGTGTTGTTACTGAAAAGTGTTTGATACTTGTGTTTTACAATTCTTTCTCACTCAAGTAATTTTGAATATCAGAACACAATTTCAGAAAATATATTTAGTAAAATCAGAAGGAAACGAAGAGCGCTCTCTCTTTTGCTGATACTCACAATAAATACAAAATGAGAAAAATAGGTATTTGTATAGTATTGCATGACTCTATTATTTAGAGTACAAATCATTGCTGTGGCTTTTTTAAAGTGATAAATAAATGTTGTGTGGCTTCTGCTAGAGACTGTATCTAAAGTTTAATATGTATAACTATGGATAGAAAAACTATTAGTGGAAATACATTTATTTATTCTTTAGATGTACATTCATAATTTGCAAACATTTTTTTATCACCATCATCAATTATTATATTCATGTGTGCCCAGGACAATTCTGAGCCTTCTAAGCTGCAGCTAATGCTACGTTGTGTGAGTGATATTTTGTGTGTGTGTGTGGTGTGTGTGTGTGTGTGTGTGTATTTGAAAAAAACTTTCTGTGACTTTGCTTCTAGAATGTGACCATATCAAATATTTGGGATTACTTTAATCATATTAGGATTAATTTCTACCAAATTGATCTTGGCTGTTATATTGCCATTCCCAATCTAGTACATATATATGTGTATGCATGTGTGTGTGTGTGTGTGTGTATGTATATATTTTTTAACACGTAGATCATATTTGAAGTTTCCTTGAACAACTTTCCCAGCCTGGTTTCACATTGGTTGTTCATTAAGGAGTTGATCTGCTCTCTCTTCTCCTCCTCACTATAAATACTTTTCTACTTTTCTCTCAGGCCAGGTGGGTGCCCCCCAGAACACTATGCTTTCCTTCCTGTCTTGCTGCCTGTGCTCTTGTTTGTGATTCTTCTGTGCACTTCCCAGGACCTAGCAGACAACAGAACACTTGTCTGCTGCTCTCTAAGTTCTGACCCATGCCTCGAGTAGGGCAGCCTTTGAGCCCTTTCCTATCTCCAAATTGATGAGCTTGTGGATCCCAATATGTAGACACACACGCATGGGCCCCTGGTGTACTCTTTCCTGCTCACAAGGATGTCACTTTTTCTAATTGCTTGAACAGTTAAGTGGATCTCAGTTCACATCTTCCAGGCAGTACTTGGCCAGAACTTCTGAATATTTAATCTCTGATGCAGGTTTAGTTCAGTTGGCTGATATCCTTCCAGTTTAAAAAAAAATTGTGGATGAAGTGTGAATACACTGTTAGGTTTTTCATCTGCATTAACAATTAGTATTTCCCAGATATTAAGTTTCTGCTTTTTATATTGCGTTTTTAGGGACATAGTATGGTCAAGAGTCTGTACTCATTGCTTCACACAATATGCAGTTCCTGAGATAATTATATAATTCTGAATGTTGATACACCCATAAGAGAGTTTGCTTTTCCTTCTCACACATCTGTTTTGCTTTATGCAAGAGAAATTTCTCATGCCAGAATGACTTTCAGTGGATATAGGCAATCTGCTTTATGTTGAGCCTCTGCAATTCACAGATGCAAATGTTTAAAAAGCAGTGAAGTTAACGTAGTTATTTCTTCATCTGAAACGTCGCCAGTCACTACTTTTGTCCTTTAAAAAAATCTTATTGTGTTATAAATCCATTGTGTGTAATTCTTATAGCCTTGCCTCATAATTCTCATATAAGAACTGAATTAACTCTTTAGTGGCCTCCTAGGATGAATTTCAAGGTCCCACTAGTTTATATTGCTAGTTTCACTGTGTCTTCTTGATAGAACTTGGGTTCTTAGGGAGGGAAGAAGGGATGCAGTTTCATTACCCAGAATAGAATCCCACTAACCAAAAGAGCCACCACTAAAAGTTTAGCCTTATCACTGTGTGCCCTCCATTATTAAACCAACAAATACGAATACCCATTGCCTCACTCTGCGAGGAAGTGTGGGCAAGGCAAAACTACATGGATGCGAACCTCAGGAAATGTGCAGTCTAGCTGGACAGATGAAACCGAAAATAACAGTGCATGCTAAGGGTCAACTATCGTTCTGCTTCTGTGCTCTCGCTGCCCTGCAAGAAGGGAGAGACCTCAGCTTATCACACCCACACATCCAGACACTTGCTCCAAACCTTAAATTGAACCTGACCCTTCAGAACCTGAATTTTCCACATAAATTTACCTAACTTCTCTTGTATTGCTAAGTTGTTATATGGTATAAAGCCATCTGCATAGCAAGAAGTTTAAGTACATTAACAGTAGGTCAAAGATTCAAAGCCTTTGAGAGCTTGAGAGAAGTCCAACCACGATCATTTTCTGGTGCAATCGAACATGGGAGGGTTTGGTGGTTGAAAGTTCCTGAAACTCTCAAAGCACAGGAAGGCCGAGTACAGGTCCTGGTTGAAGATGTTTAACTAATGGAGTCCCTGGTGGCGCTGACTGTTTGCAGAAGGAAGCTCTTGTGTTTTCTGAAAATGCGTCCTCAATAAAAGCTCAAAAGCCATTCATTCCATGCTAATTACAGTTGCGTGATTGAAGGTACAGCTCTGTTGGCGTCTAGAATTAGAACAGCAGAGTGCGTCCCCCCAGAACATGAGCTCACGTGGCAAAAACAGACAAAATCCACCCCCACCCCCGCCAAACTGACTGTCGGCAGAAATCTGGGTCTGCTTTCTGAAATGGAATGTAGGTTTCCAAATTCTGTAGACAATCTCTTTCCAAAGCAAATGAGAAACAAATAACTCACAGGCACCCACTTCATTTTTCAGTTCAAAGCAAGGAGAGTTTTCACTATGCTGTTTCTGTCTTTTCACAACTGAGTTCTCCCCAGAATCCTTGTACCAATGGTACTAGAAATTCGTGGGATCAGAGATCTGGTTTGGGACATAAATGGAATCACTTCCATTCTTATTTCCCCTCCTGTCCTGACTTCCTGCATAGCAGGCTCTGTCTTCCTCTGTCTCCAAAAGAGAAATGACTATCCTACTCTGAGCACTTGACGGACAGACAGATTAACGTGCATTCTGCCTCAGGGAGATCTGCAGGGGCAGGGGGCAATGAGGCATAGGGCTGACAGGAAGTTGGAGAAGTGGATAGAGATTAGGAGAGCAAGTTTGCTAAGGGTAAGCTGGGGTGCAGCGCCTTTTCTTCTGGGATAGCAGATGGACTACTGTCTGCCTAATGCAGGGGTAAAGAAGAAAGCTCGCCAGGCTGCCTCACTAGACTGAGGTTTCTCAGTGGAGGGAGGGGGATAGGCCAGAGATGAACCCTGCTTTTACAGTCTACATCTTCTGCCGACATCCAGCCACACCGATTCCTCTCTGAGACTGGGAGTCCCCAGGTCAGCTGGAACCACAGAACCAGGCAGTTAGGCCTGGAGCTTAAGAAGTATGTCGATGAGGGCTTCCCTGGTGGCGCAGTGGTTGAGAGTCTGCCTGCCGATGCAGGGGACACGGGTTCGTGCCCCGGTCTGGGAAGATCCCACATGCCGCGGAGTGGCTGGGCCCGTGAGCCATGGCCGCTGAGCCTGCGCATCCGGAGCCTGTGGTCTGCAACGGGAGAGGCCACAACAGTGAGAGGCCCGCGTACCGCAAAAAAAAAAAAAAAAAAAGAAGTACGTCTATGGGATGGGCCAGGCCTACAGGCCTGCTGTGGGCAGAGCAAGGCAGGCCCCAGGTCTCATGGGCAGGTTGCCAGGACATGGTTATCAGAGCAGGAGCCCAGGGCTGAAAGCCTGCAGGCAGCAAGTGTGGCCAAATGCTTTGTCCCAAACAGCTGCAGGGTTGCCCCCGCCTGGTGTCAGGCCCGGTTTGGGGCTCTGGCTGGCCTCAGCCTGACCGCAGCATGGATCTCACAGCTCCAGCGGAAGGGCAAGAAGTGCTGCTGACTCTGGAGCTGAGCCAGACCTGACAGCCCCTCCCCTCCTCCCCAGACATGCTCCAGATCATGTGTCCTTGTTTGTTCCTCACTTGTTCCAGCTCCTCCATGGGACTGGTCCTCGGTGTAGACACACGAGAGAGTCACCCCCAGTATGTGCCAAAAGGTCTGTCACCAGATGCTTCTCCTGCTGGCTGGAGGTGGGCCTGAAATCCTCTCCATAAGAGTTACTTGCCTGGTTAGCACTGCTCAGTGAGACCCCAGTGCTGCTGCAGAATAGAGCTGGGCTCAAGTCCACACTGTAGAGGCCCTGCCCAGGTGAGGCCCAGCCACGGGGTCCAGCCCCATTTCCTGACCCTCCCTCCCACTGCTCAGCAATGCTGTGTTCGTCCTGTCCCCCCCCAAATATGCCACATGCTTTCCTGCCTCTGAGCTTTTCCTCATGCTGTTCCTTTTGCCTTGACTGCCCTTTCTTGCCTTCCTCTGCCTGGTAAAAATCTGGCTAATCCTTCAGTTCAAACGTAACCTTCCTCGGTAAAGCTTTCCCAGGCAGCACCACCACCTCCTTTCCTGGCAGAATTAAGTCCTAATGGCTCCTTCCTCGGCGACCACTCAGCACCTCTAGCCCATTATGGCAGGCTAATTCATGTCTATTTTTTGTTCGATTCCAAACCTCTCAAAGACAGGGACCCGAATGTCTGTTCATTCATCTTTGTGTCCCCTCCCAGCACATCATTTGTAATTTACACAGTCTTATTGCAAATCTGTTTGTAATTTACCTGGAACATAGTTTGTAATTTACACATCTTATTACAAATCTGTTACCTAAGATGGACGCCTTAACATTTTAGCTCTGACTAGTTGAGAAAGTCAAAAGGAGGGCAAGTGGAATACCTAATATTTATGCCTCTCTATGTGCTTCCCCCCATCAGTCCACATCCAACAGAAGTGTCAGCCAGGACATCAGCCCTAGCAGGGAGGGACTGGACAAGGCGGGCAGAGTCTGTCCAGTGACACTGCAAACAGGGCGGAGGTGTCAGCTGATTGAGTACTGAGCTGTCCTGAAGGCGGCGTGAGATTGGTCCCTGGTGGCCTTCGAAAGTATTTGGCTTTCTGCAGCTGCCTGTGGCTCCGGAAATCAGGGAAGTGCTTTAATGGGAGTGCTTCTCTGTGCTGGGGGGCATAAATGCAACACGAAATGAATTTCCCTCCACCCAGTACAGGATGTGCTCTTCAAGCATGTACCCCATGCCAGCTACACCCACAAGGATGTGCACTAGGATAGTGTCCTCCTGGCCACCCTGGAGGTGATGCAGGCCTCATCAGAAAAGTGTTGTAAAAACCACATGGATATATGTGGAATCTAGAAAAATGGTATAGATGATCTTATTTGCAAAGCAGAAATAGAGACACAGACATAGAGAACAAACGTATGGACACCAAGGGGGGAAAAGGGGGGGATGAATTGGGAGATTGGGATTGACATATATACACTATTGATACTATGTATAAAATAGATAACTAATGAGAACCTGCTGTATAGCACAGGGAACTCTACTCAGTGCTCTGTGGTGACCTAAATGGGAAGGAAATCCAAAAAAGAGGGGATATATGTATACGTATGGCTGATTCACTGTGCTGTACAGTAGAAATTAACACAACATTGTAAAGCAACTATACTCCAATAAAAATTTTTAAAAATTAATTACTTAAAAAAAACACAGAGAGTCAGACATTTGAATGCTAATTGGATATCTTAGTCCATTCAGGCTGCTATAACCAAATACCACACACTGGGTGGCTTATAAACAACAGAAATTTATTTCCCACAGTTCTAGAGGCTGGGAAGTCCAAGTTCAAGGTACTAATGGGGTCACAGCCTGGTGAGGGCCCACTTCCTGATTCACAGCCATGACTTCTCCCTGTGCCCTGCAAGGTGAGAGGGAAAGGGATATCTCCGGAGCCTCTTTTATGAGGGCACTAATCCCATTCATGAAGGCTCCACCCTCATGACTTAAGCACCTCCCAAAGGCCCTGCTTCCTAATACCGTCATCTTTGGGGGTTAGAATCTCAATGTACGAATTTCGAAAAGACATAAAGATTCAGACCACAGCACTGGTTATGTGAAGCTATTAGAGAACTACTGTTAATGTTCTAGGAAACATTGCTCATCTCTGCCCATTAAATCACTATTAATGTGATGATGGTATTACAATTATGTTTTTTGAAGAAACCTTGTCTTTTAGAAATATATACTGAAATATTTACAGGCGAATTTTATGATGGCTGGGATTTCCTTTGACACAATGTGGGGAGGAGGGGGAAGCAGGTAAAGGTGGAAGAAGATTGGCCACAGGCGGATTATTGCTGGAGTTGGGTGCCTTCATGCTTGTTATACTAGTCAGTTTACTCTTCTGTGTGTTTGAAATTTTTCATAATAAGATATTTTTAAGTATGTAGGAGAAAAGGTGGAAATAAGTTTATTTTGTTCTCATCCCCTCAATTCTTGGATTCACTTTATTATGTTTCTTTGCCTTGCCCAAGATCACCTCTGAAGGTTAGGGAAGAGGACCCAAATTATTGGCGTCTCCACCCCTCCAGCACCTTCTTAAAAGGCCTTTCCTCAGGTTTCTCAAATATGTTTAAGGCCTTGTAAAGAAGACTCGTCTCCTCCCATTGGTCAGGTGGGGTGGGGGACTGCCCTGAGTTCTGGACAGCATATCTGCACCCAGAGCGCTGGGCTTCACCTCCTGCTGGGATGAAGCACTTACCTCTCCCCAGAGGTAATAGGAGAGATGCCTCGTTGATGACAGGTTATAGAAGAGAAAGTGCCACTTCATTGTGCCTGTATCCCAGGGGAGCTGGCAAGGGCACCTTTTAAAAGAAAGACAGCTTCATGGGGCTAACTCTACTTAGAAGCCAACTGATGAAGACATGTTATCTGATAGAGCCTGGGGACCACCATCCACTTAGGAACAGACAGTGTGGCAGGCAGGCTCAACCCTGAATTATTTAATCTCTCGAACGTTTCCATGTTATCTCCCTCCACAGACTGGATGCTCTGAAGTCCATTAGCTTAATGTTCTCCAGAATAGATTTTCACTGGTCTCATTTCCACCACCCTCTAGTTTCTAAAACACACCCCCACTTCACATATGCGCGCGCGTGCACACACACACACACACACTTCACCTTGGGATGCTCTGTGCTCACGCTATCATCCTCAACCACTTCCCAGCTCCCTGGCCCAGCTTTCCTCCTATGCAGCCCACAGACATAGTTGCAAGGGAGCTGAGAAAGACTAGCTCATTCAAGGTGACGAGGGGTGGAGGAGTAAGCACGGCAAGTGTGCACCAACTGGTGGAGTCTTAAATGGAACCATGTAAGACTTAAGAGTTTGGGAGGTTGTCCCCGTTTGAGTTAACATCTTGTCTCGCTTCCTGTCCATGTTCCACTTTCTAGTGGTGTGACTTGGAGGAAGCTGCCAAAGCCATATTCACATTCCACATGCCATAAGAGCTGTGGCTGAGAATGAGTACAGTGGACAACCAAGTTGGGATCCAGGAGAAGCCGAGAGTCGAGAATGATGATACAAATCTAACAGGCTGGAATGCGATCTGGGTAAATGTAAAGAGCTGGTCTTGGGGCCCTTTGCAAAGAGCAGGGTGAGAAGAAATCTCTGACTGGGAACTTAATATGAGGCAACAGAATGATGGGGCTGCACAGACCCACAAACACATTTTTAAAAATCCAGTTGTGTGGATAATTGAGATCGAAAGCATCGAAACCATAACATGTCCAGAAGGACCAATCCAGATACCATGTTTTGTCTCCTGTAAGTTCTGCAGGGAGCCATCACAATAAACGTTAACTGTTGGTAGGAAAGGTGTGATTATCTCTGTGATGGTGCCTGATGCTGTGTGTTGCATGCAGAAGTTGGTCCATAAAGATCTTTCCTATTGACATCCTCATGGCATCCTTCAAGTATCAAATTGTTATGCGTGTCAGGGGGCGCTGTGACTGTTGTTGTTTTTCATTTCCTCTGAGTGGTGGTTAGTTCTGTTGCTGTTGTTGTTGTCTGCTTTAAGTTCCTAAGTTACACAGAGGGCGGTAGAAAGGAGGATGGGGCCAGAGTAGATTTTATAATAATAACAACGATCACAATGAAGGCCACCATATTTTCCCTCTATTTGGTGCCATGCCCTGGCTCAGCACTTTGCATTCATTGGCCCCTTTAATCCTCACAGAAACCCCAAGAAGATAGGTGGTGGTGTTATTCCTATTTTATAGAGAAGTAAACCTTAGAAGAGTTAAGTCATTTGCCCATGCTGCACAGCTGGAAGGGGTCAGAGCTGGATTTGAGGTTCTGTTATTGCCAGAGTCCAGGCTCTTCCTGCCTTTCCAGTGCTGCCCTTTGGACAGCCTGAAGGGACTGTTCCTTGATGTATTCCTTGCGGGACTCAGTGCTTTGGTGAGTGCCTCGGGCATCCTTTCTGGGTGTGGGCATATACCAGAGCCTCGGAGCCGGCGGTGCTCTGGCAGTGATAACCAAAACTTGGAAATTTGCTTCAAGTGGACATGCCAGCTCACCCCACCGTTTTCCTGATCAGAGGACAAAGCGGTGTTGAGCATATATTTATCCTCACTTATTACCATTCCCTCTCTTTCCTGTTTGCTTTTCTAGTCAAGGTCAGAAAGAGAGTTTTGCTTTCTCAGAAATAGTTCTTACCGCCACTGGAAAGAGAAGACAAGTTTGCATTTGCCTATTCCTTCTGCAGTGGAAGATGGATAGAAGGAAAAGAATTAGAAATAAAATTAATGAATGGAAACAAAAGGACATATTTCTTCCTAATCCCTTCATTTTGTTCTCCTTCTAGTCTTATTAAATCTTCATCACATAGCCGGTATAAAATCACGTAGCCGGTATAAAAGTGTAGGTTCTAACAATGGAATAGTAGCTGCCTATGGGCTTCGCTGGCTTAATTCTGCTCTGACGTGTAGCTGAAATGTCAGATTCCCACCACAGATAAGGGGCAGATACAGAAAGTAAATTGGCATACAGGTAAACCTGATTTGACTCTAGGATTCAATCTGATGCTTTGGTTACACGATCCAGTGATCATTAGGAAAAACCTTTGGTGTTTTCAACTGTCCCTTTGAAATGTGATTTATAATTTAGTTGGGGTTTCACTCACCGGCATGTATCCGTTTGAGTAAATCAGTGAGGAACTTCCCTTTTCTAAGAAACCGTGTCTGTGTGTTGTTCTCACAAAACCCTGGCAGCAGATGCTGAGACCCCACCAGTGGTCCCTGACCAGGAGATACAGGAATGTTGCAGGGAAGAATCAGTCACTCAGCAAATATTTATGGGGCTCTTACTGAGCTAAGGCCTAGTAATTTGAAAGAAACTTAAAGGTCTAGTTCCTGTCCTCAAATGGTCTTGATTTTCTGAGACTTGACAGGGACCTCTGAGGACACAGGAACACCTGACCACATTGTCCTGATGCCCCACAAGTGCACAGCTGTGGGGACTGCTGCCCATGAGCAAGGAGCCTTGTGAGTGAGCGGGCAGGTGGGAGATAGGCCGACAACTGTAGCCAACCCCATGGGGACAGACGGGCCATCCCCACTGGGCCATCAGCAGCTGGGAAAGTAGGGACCGCCCACTTTATCTTCTCTCCAGGGCCCACTCTGAAAGCACTTGGGTAATTACAGCTTCCATTTCTGCCTTTGGTTGTGAGTTTTACTGTATTAATTATCTGCCACGGCAAGAGGTTTCCCCTGTTCCCTGTGAATTGTCGCCCTTGTCCTCCCAGTGGCTGTTGCACCCTGCTTGTGAAGTCAGAATAGTTCCACGGCTTCTGTTTCTTCTGTGTCACGTGAAAATCAGGCAGTTTCCAACCATCCTCTCCTCTCTAACTTACCCTCTCCATTTTTCCTCTGGAGAAGATTATGTGATTACATCAACCAAATTCTCTAACCTCAGTGGCAGGTGGGTTTGGAGGAGGTGGCCAGGCATGGAGAAGAATGAAGTCGTTTCAAAAAACATTCACCAGAGCTTGGGTGAAACACTCTTTTTCTTTCTATTTCACAGTTTGGTTACATCCGCGTGAGCACTGACTAATCCTGAGAGAGAAAATCTCTCCCCTGGTGTTTCTGTTTCTTTTGGCAGGAGCCTAGCTCTGCATATATCTTAGGTGAGCTCCTTGAAACTAAGGGGCTTTTTTTCTTTTCTATTCTCAAAACATTAATAGCTAGAGTCTTAGAGCCATTTGGGCACTCTGCTTGTACCCTTGACTCACCAGGACTGCCAGGCAGCCTGTCTGATTCTGCTGGCCTCCTTCAAGTGCCGGGTAAGGCCACTGAAACAAGCAACAGGCCCTTTGCTAGACATAGAGCTCCTGGCCTGCAGGGAATAGCATTGGAGCATAGCTCCCTGCACCTAGTAGATGCTCAATAAATAATCACTGAATGGAATAAAACCAGTTCCTGGTATGGCACCAGGTTTAGAGTAAATGCTCAATAAATGTTCGTTGAAATATGAATAAATTACAGTGTTTCATGGAGGAAGAATTCCAGTCTTCATAGAGCTTGCCTCATTTGAACCTCTGAAAAGGACTCGGGCTGGATAAAATAAGAAAGCATCCAAGCCCTCCAGCCAAGGAGACCAGCACTGTTTCTGTGGGAACTTGGATGCCCTGACCTCACGGAAGCTTGCAAGAGTGGAACAGGCCTGGGGTGGTGCAAATCCGGGGGCTTCCTCTCCCGCTTTGGCATTCTTAGCAGCAGCTCATGCTTTGCTGTGCCAGGTCCCAGCTTCAGCAGCTTGAACAGCCCAGTAATTATCTTCTGATCAAGGGAGGCAGGGATGTGTGTGGAAATCACTTTTTAGTAGCAAATATTTCTTTTGGAAAAGCCCCAGTAAGCTGCCAGCTTTCCCTCGAGTGTTCAAAGCATACCAGAGGACTGACAAGCCGGTTTAATCGTATTCATACAAGAAGTGTCCCCAGCGCAGAGGGAAGTATATGATAGTGAAGTGTCAGTTTCAGGGCTGGAGCTCCAGCTGCCACAGGTGAGTGAAAACACTCTCCTTGCAAGCAGAGGAGTGGCACGGGGAGGGGGAAATGCTGCTTTCCAGGTCCCAGGGTGCCTGCTCTTTATCTCATCCGGGTAAGTACTTGTTTCACTCTCAGGAGAGCACACACAACCAACTAAGGATGGAGATGTGTCCTCCTCATGCTTGCAAACAGCCTGCCTTCTCTTTGACCATTCAGGAGAAAAGATCCTGGAGATACCAGTTCATTGAAATCCATCACAAGAACCTCAGGAGACACCCTTAGATCAAGAGGTAGGACCGGGCTTCCCTGGTGGCGCAGTGGTTGAGAGTCCGCCTGCCGATGCAGGGGACGCGGGTTCGTGCCCCTATCTGGGAAGATCCCACATGCCGCGGAGCGGCTGGGCCCATGAGCCATGGCCGCTGAGCCTGCGCGTCTGGAGCCTGTGCTCCGCAACGGGAGAGGCCACAGCAGTGAGAGGTCCGCGTACCGCAAAAAAAAAAAAAAGAAAGAAAAAAAAAGAGGTAGGACCGCAGGTTCATCCTGGCCACAAATTCCCTCTCAGCTATCAATGCAAACAGAAGAGACCAAACGTTTTTAGTTTGGCCTAATGCAGAGCTGGCTACCTGACCACAACTCCCTCCTCGGACACCAACTAGCCGGGTCAGGGAGCTTAGCTTCCACGCCCTCATCTCTGCAAGCGGAGCTCAGGCTACATGATGTCTAAGGCCCCGCGGGAGCTCTAACATTCTTCATTCTATAGTAATTATCTCCTTAATTATTCTAGTGTCTTCTCTCTACACCTTATTCTTTTGGGGGTGTGAGACTGAGATACAGATGCTACCCCCACATGTGTATTTCCCACAGTCGGATCTCGGCCGCTGCTGTCTGTCCATCTGTTCATGCCTGCAGTCCATCCATCCACTTAGCTCCCTCTCAAGTCTAACCATCCCTGGGAGCTCCAGCTCAGTCACTTAATCAGTAATGTTTATCAGCTCACAGCGCTAGTGTACAGTGCACTGCCGAACAAAATAGTCACCGTCCCTGCCTGTTTCGGATCTTATACTTATAGAGGGAGAGATAGAAACAAAGAAATAGATAATTACAGATTGTAATGTGGGTTACAAAAGATGAACAGGGGTTGGCCTCATTTCATTTCAGAGGTCAAAAAAGGCTACTCTGAGGAAGTATTATTATATATATTTTTTGCGGTACTGCGGACCTCTCACTGTTGTGGCCTCTCCCGTTGCGGAGCACAGGCTCTGGACGCGCAGGCTCAGCGGCCATGGCTCACGGGCCCAGCCGCTCCGCGGCATGTGGGATCTTCCCGGATCGGAGCACGAACCCGCGTCCCCCTGCATCGGCAAGCGGACTCTCAACCACTGCGCCACCAGGGAAGCCCTGAGGAAGTATTATTTGATCTGAGACCTTGAAAGGGAGTTAACCAGGCAAAGAGTTGTAGAAAAAAAAGAAAGAGTTGTTCTCATTCTAGGGAGAGGGAGGAACAGGTGCAAAGACGCCTGCAGCAGGGAAGGGCCGTTCGGAGGAACAGAGCTCCGTGTGTCCAAAGAACTGAAAGAAACCAGCGTGGTTGGAACATACTGACAAGGGGAGTGGATAGGACCGGAGGAGGGATGGATTCACTAAGATAATGCTGGCATCTGGCACAGACCAAAACTCTCTGATAATCCAGACATTTCTCATTCGTGTAGAGTACAAGGTGAGTATTCCTAATCAGTAGACAGCTCTCTTCCCAGCAGTGTTTCAAGGACCATGGCTCGTTCTATCTTTGGCTCTGACATTTTTAATAAGAGGCCAAGGCCGACATGCTTGTCTGCATGGAGAGTTGTACACAAGAGGGTTTTCTGGGCCCAGGCCTGCCTGGGAGTTGTGCTCCCACCCCGTCCGCATTCCACTGGCACAGAGCTAGCTACGAGGAAGCCAGGAAACTGGTGGGATGGTGATCCCCAGAAAGAGGCATAGCAGATTGCGCAGGCCCTGTGGGCCACGTTACAGGATTGAGGCTCTATTCCTGGAGCACCTGCAGTACATCCGTCATCACGTCTAAACCTACGTGTCTGCTTGCTTATGTCATACAACGTGTCAAAACCTAATTCATCATCCCCCTCAAAAAGCAACCTCTCCCCCACGGTGTTTGCTTCTTCTTTCAGTGATGCTGTTCCAGACCTCATAGTCCTTTCTTCCCCACTCAAGTGTCTACAGACTTCCCTTCTGCCTCCCAGGCCTGGACCGTTTCAGTACTCTCCCAGCGAGGCTGTTCGATTGGGTTCTTCCAGCTCTTCTGTGGAATGCTAATTTACACATCTGCAGTGTGGACTACCCCTTCCCTGTTATTCCTGGCTGCGATGTTTTTGCAGTATCAAGTCATCTGGGAAGCTTAATAATCAGGTCATAGTGAACGTGGAAACGAGTCTTTCTAAAATGTGCCTTTCCTGCCTGCTCAGAATTACGTTACTGGCTACCAGTTACCTACTGCAAAAAGATCTAACTTCTATAGTTTGGGGCAACTCAGTCAACCTATCCTTTCCAAACTGTTCTTATCCCAGACCCCCTCCAGCCAGCCAGGGTGTCCAACTATTATCCAAAAAAAAAAATTATTTTTTTTACAAATGCTCAATGTTTATTTGATTCTCTCTCTATGCCCTCAGGCAGGACAGACATTTCATAGATACTGAGGTCCTATGACTTGAAGGTCACAAGCCTATGTCAGAGGCAAATGCAATAACCAAGTTAAAGTGGACACACATGAATCACTACCAGTGAGGGCTTTGTGAGAATCAGAACTATCCTCCAGAGTCAAACAGACTTGGTGAATTCCCATGTCCTACTAAGCCCCTCTGCCTGGGACATCCTCTTCCTGCCCACCCATCTCTCCAAATCCTACCAATTATTCAGGGCTAGCGCTTATGCCCAAGTCTCACCTTCTCTGGGAAGCCTTTCTTTACCCCACCAACTAGCAAATAAGCTTTCTGTCTTTGGAGTCCTGTTACACTCCCCAAAGTCCTTTGCACAATGGATTGCAAATACTAGGTGCTTAATTAATGCCTATTTATATTATATCTTACCACTCCTTTGGCATTTATCATGTTTCACCTTTTATTGACATTTATCCTTCCAATTCATTCTAAACTTCTGAAGTAGAGCTACTTTTCTCAGTATCTAAAACAGTACCTGGCACATCCTCAAAAAAAAAAAATTAATGCTTTTCTATAATTCCTATGACACATAGTTCCTTCAACATAGCAGATGCCAAAACATTCTCTTTTTTTTTGTTTTTTTTTTTGCGGTACGCGGGCCTCTCACTGTTGTGGCCTCTCCCGTTGCGGAGCGCAGGCTCTGGACGCACAGGCTCAGCGGCCATGGCTCACGGGCCCAGCCACTCCATGGCATGTGGGATCTTCCCAGACCAGGGCACAATCCCATGTCCCCTGCATCGGCAGGCAGACTCTCAACCACTGTGCCACCAGGGAAGCCCCCAGAACATTCTTTTTGATTTCTTGTGGTTGTGGTCATTGTTGCTGTTGTTTGAGTATATGATCTCTTCTAAAATGTAAAGCCTTAGCCAGTTAAGGGGGAATGCTGCTTCTGGGAATTCCAGCCCCAAAGGGTGATCTTTGGGCAAAATATTTGATGGGGAGCCATGCCTGCCAGTGAGTCCCTAGCCGTCTGTAGGCAGCTTCCTACTTTGTTTCTTCTGTCCATTCAGGAGGCCAACTCTGGGTCTGTCATGAAGGGTTCAGTTACAAATATTCCCATTTCCCTATTTACAATACTCCTTTCCCCCAAGAAAGAGGTTGCAGAGAATAGCGGTATTGCCCTGGAGGTCTGTCTTTTAGATTTTCCATGTTATGAAGATTTTTCACGTGAAAAACTGTACAAGAACCAGAAGACAGCATCAGACCAAAGGACCATATTTGCAGAATCTCCCCGGCTCTGTGGGGTCTTGATCACCTAAACCATTGTAGGGCGCCATCCTCTAGTTAGATGAGCCCCTCCGTTCCATTTCTAAATCTGCCTGCTTCTCAACAGTCTTATTTGAGTCAGATGGGAAATTCAGTACTATCTTGGGGTTTTTTCCCCCATCTTAAACGGTTTCCCGTATGCAGGCCTGAGAAACAGGGCTTTGCTGTTCACATCCTCCCTTAATGCGACGAGGCTGACAGTAGTGTCAGGGGAAAGAGAAGAAGTGGGGAGTGACATTGAGAATGGAGTCCCTCCTACCTGCTTTGGGCCTCAGAAAGGCATCCTGACTACTAGGAAGAGAACGTCTGTCCAGACTGGGACGGCCACCCCTGAGTCACAACTCTGCCCCTGCTGTGAGTCATTTCATGAATTGTGTGAGGTGACTAACAGCCAGCATTCTTCAGGAAGCACTTCCAGGATTATGGATGTGACCGTTCATACGGGGTTTTCAGGGAGAGGACTGAGGTTTCAGGAATCTCAGGATGTCTGTCTGGTGGACTCCATAATCAAGCTGCCAGCTCCAAATCAGCATCTGCAGATTCATGAATCTTTAAGGCAGGTGCTCTCTGGAACCGAACCTTTTCAAGTTGATCTGAAGAGTTATTGGCATCTCTTGACCATTTCATTCTCTCTCACTCAGTTGGAGAGCAAAGACACCATCTTTGCTTACTGTCTCCGATGCATTTCCAGTCTTCCATGGAAAGGGAGAGTGTGCTCTGAGTCCTGGTTCCTGTGAGAACCCGATAGTCTCAAAATATAAATCATCCTTCGTTTCAGCTGGGCTGCTGCCAACGACTCGGGTAGTCCAGGCAGAGTTGGCGCCAATGTTTGCTTGTTTACCTTTGGCAAGTAGCACCTAGTGGTCCTCATTTCAGTGATTATAGGGTTTGTGTAACATGCTGGAGTCTGGGCCATGGAATAGCAGTGCTGGGAAGGGCTGTCCTCAGAAGAGGGCCAACCCGCTTCAGTTGTCTGCACTGTGATTGTTGCCCCTGCTGCCCCAGTTTGAGCTCCCGGGGTCAGGAGGGGCGGCATCCCCGGATGCCCAAGAGCAGCCAGGTCCACCTGGCAGCCATCATGGGCTGATCCCACGGGCAGGGCCCCCTTTCCAAATTAAGGACTAAATTAACATTATTTCATCCTTATCCAAAAATGTGCTCAGAGCCTAGACATGGCCTTCAGTAAGGCATCTTGGACCGTGAGGCTTTGTGGTTGGGATTTCACTAAATGCCATGTTGGGGCCAGGGGAGTCTTTCCTCTTTCATCTCTAGCCAGGGAACAGATGACTCGGCCTCGTTCATGCTCATCATCTTAATCACAGGCTGAAGATGAATATTTTTGGTTAGTTTCCCTTTTTTTTTATATATACATGGTGCCTATTTATAGCTATTTGCTGACAGACTCTACCAATTACTTGAAAAACTTGTACTTAGAGAGAGACAGACTAAAAATGTGAATTCAGCGGACAGCCATAGTTCTGCCTAGATTAGCCCATTGTGGGGCAGGGTCAGAATGGAGACGGTGGCTGGCACGTGAACAATGATGCCAGAACTGGAAACGATTGTCCATTGTCACATCCTATGGAGGCTGATTAGAGAAAACACACACTCTTCTCTGTCTTATCTTTGTTATTACAAGCTCACTGGACCCCTCGTTCAGGTTTCTTACGGGCATTGTATGTTCTAAGCCCAGTGGAAGTCCATCTCCGCAGCCATCAGTGACACCCTATTTGCCAAATTCAGCCTCTCTTCCCTGCTTTCTCATGCTTTCCTTCTCTTTGACATGAACCGTTTTCTCCATGGACTATTTCCCCTGGCGTCTGAGGCATTCTTCTAGTCCAACTCCTCCTCCGTCTTTTGGAGGCTCCTTCCCTTTCTGCTTTGCCTTTCAGATGGTGGTTCTCCCCAGGGTTCCATCCTCCACCCCTTTCTCTTCTCAGTCTGTATGTTTCTGCCACTTTATCTGCAACAGGAAGATGTGGAGATAAAGCACCAAGCTTGGGAGTCCACAACTTGGCGATGCGTATGGGACATTAGAGAGGAACTGCCTGTAGAAGCTATCCTATGGGCAGCCACATCTACAGGATCGCTCTGACTCCCATCCCTCCTTCTCACCCCGCTCACAGGGCTGAAGAACGGCAGGGTGGCTCATGGGGGCAGCTGAGGAGTGGTGGAGCCAGAGAGAGTACTTCAACTGTTGTCCGTGGAGGAGAGGAGAGGAACAAGCTCCCCTCTAGGGGATCCATGTCAAATTCCCTGTCTCCAAAGGCAGGATTGGAGTGTGATGGGAAGGGCAACGTGTGAGTGAGGCAAGAAGCCTGGGCTCCAGCTTCGTGGTGCCTGGGCAGGTTGGCCTGGGATAGAGACGTACGTGATTGGACAGACAGAAGAATGTCTGGGTAACAGATGAGATTGTGGAGTCCAGCATACCCAGGGGAATGTTAAGCATTGACCTTGGGGAAGGAAAACATTGAAGAGATGAACAGAGAAAGAAGAAGCAAAAGAGGCTGAAAAACGATATCAGGTAGGAATAATAACTAGCTCTGATGGAGCAGTTTCTCTGTGCCAGGCACCCTGGTGAGTGCGTAGGGACTCACCATAGGGAGAAGAAAATTTCAAGAAGACACTCCCCGTTCCTGAATCATCTTTGTCACCTTTTCTTTACTGTCACGTCATCCTGTCCTTTAGGGCCCAGCTCAGAGAACACCACCTTTCTGGATCCTCCCAGGCAGCTAGCATCTCCTTTGGAATCACCCAGCACTTTGCGCATTTTATTCAGTCTGTCAACACATGTTCATTCCACTAGTTTAGAATTTCTGCTGTTTTAACAAAATTCTTTTATTATTACCTGCTGGACTCCAGTTTTTACATGCTGAAGATTTAGTATCTAGCACGTAGAGTGATCAACAAAGAAATATTTGTTTAATAGGCAAATGAGTGATTAATGTAAAATAGGATACTTATTCAAGATCCATTTGAGCCAAAGTATGAGAAGATCTCTCATCAATCCATTTGCCATACAAATTGCTTAATTTACTAGGACAGTTGTGACTTGAAGATTCCCTGAATGGTGCTCTTCTGTGGCTTTGGTTTACACTGCTCAATTGACACTCTTGGTTAATGTCAGACATGGACCAATTGTCGAAGTTCCCTGTAACACAGGCACATTCTCCGAATACTGATTATGCACAATTCAGTAATGATTAACATTTGAACTCTGTCTAGGCTGAGCAAGCCACATCAAAGCTCTTTTTTTCACTAGGACTTTTAAAATATCAAATATGGACTGAATGAGTAGGTGTTGGAGAAACTGACTTTGTAAACCAAAAATCATAAACCTAGATTCATTTGAAATCTGTCATGTGGAGTGCATATATAAAAATTATGAGCATTTTGATTTTTCCCTCGTAGGTCATAAATAACGTCTGTAATATTCCTCTTCACCTTTTTCCGATTAGCTTTATGTCTGGCATATTTTCCCCAACCCTCCTGTTTCCTGTTGTAAGGATTTCACCAAGGAGAGACGAGATTCTAAACAAGTCATGTGGGTGTAACAATAAACTTGCAGTAATCAGGATTAAGTCCAGAGATAAGAGGCAGGATGAGTTTGGTGAGGAATTTTTAATGGTGGTCAAGCCTCCCTATTTTTCCCTTCTCCGGGTACACACCAGCAGGGCTGCACAGGCCCTGAGGGGTGGAGGTGGCCCTGAAAGGCAGAGGGCACGTGGCCCACTGTAACCCAGACTCACTAAACATTGCCACCATCCACCAGTGCTGACATGCTCCCCAGGCCCCCAGCCCCTCACCTGCAGCACCTGTGCCCACGTGGGTGCATCCAGCAGAGCGCTCTGACAAGATCAGGCACATCCCGGGTGGTATAGCCATAGACCGGCAGAGTGCTCTGGGCCGCTGCCTTTTACCCTGGGGTCTGTGGCGCCCAAGGGGTCCTCTGGGGCCTGCTGACAGTGAAGCCAGGTGGAGACTGGACAGCTCTGCTTTTAGCTCTTGTATATGATGGGCAGCTCCACAGAGTTTGTTTGAAGGGAAGAACTATGTAAGACCATGGCAAGCATAATAGCTGCTGCTTGCTGACGATGGTGATTTCACGTCATTGAAGACTGGGCAGTCCATGTTGGCAGATTGGGCCAGGCAAGAGACCAGGGCTGAGCTGCATGGGGCTCAGGGAGCAGAGTTCAGTACTAAGATGACTACAGGGGTCAGGTGATCCCAATGTAGAACCAGAATTGGGAATCCCTGTTCTATTTCACTCTATTTCCACAATTTTGGCCAGACCTCTGGTTTAGCATATAAAATTTAGGTGGTGTCACCACATTTTTTTCATATAAAATTTTTTTCTTTCTTCATTCATTCCTTCATTCATTCACTTTGAAACCACTTTATTAAGGTATGATCGACATACAAAAAGCTGTACATATTTAATGTGTACAACTTGGGTTTTGAAATAAATATGCATTCATGAAACCAGTACCACAATCTATGCCATAAATATATCCATCACCTCCAAATGTTTCCTCCCACCTCCTTTATTTATCATCATTGTGTGTGTGTGTGTGTGTATGAGATAAGAATGCTTAAAATAAGATCTACCCCCTTAGCAAATTTGTAAGTACACAATACAGTATTGTTAACTGTACACATCATGCTGTACAGTAGATCTCTAGGACTTGTCTTGCATAACCGACACTTTGTACCCTTTGACTAATTTCCCCATCCCCTTCTCCCTATAATTGTCTAATAATACCTTGTTCCAGCTGCTTCAAATCTCTCAGTAATTACAGGTTGGGTAGTTGATCACACCTTGATTTTGATGGCTATCAATCCAAGGCCACAGGTTCAACTTGACTTGAAATGATTTTTTTTGAGTTGGTCAGTAGGTTTTGTCTGTGTGTCCAGTCCTGTGGCAATTGCTGTGGGAACTCAAGACCTGTAACCAGGATTTTTCTACTTAACACTCACCATCGATAGGATCTCATTTCATCCTCACAATCATCCTGGGAGGTAGGCATGATTTTTATCCTCATTTGACATACTTGGAAACAGGAAGTCAAGAGTGGTTAAATGATCTAACAAGATAATAGAAAGAGATTATTCTAAAGGCCACTGAAATGCACAGTGGTTTCTCTGAGTTCCTTTTCAGAACTAGAGAGTAATGGCAGAGGGAATGCTGCTGCGTTCCTAAAAGCTCTGTGGATCCCAGCTTTCGAGCTGGGAGGGCCGTCCCTATGGTTGTTAGGGGCTTTTTTTTCATCTCTGAAAATTAAGGAAAGGGGGTCAGTAAAGTGTCAGCTCAGAGTGTGGCAGTTCTAACCAGTGTTTTTCAGGAACTATTTTTAGAGGAAAAACTTCTATTTTTAGATCCAGAATGATTTTTAAAAAGAAACTCAAGACAACAATGAGCACATTGGCATCTGGATATGTAAGTCCTTACCACACAGGGAGATGGGAGGCAGCCGTGGCCTGAGCTTTCAGGTCACGTAAAACCGTGCGCAGACTGGAGATTTGATGCACATGTGCACCCCGCGTGTCTCTCCACAAGTAGCCCGAATGCACTATGATGTGGGCGGAGGTGCAGGCAGTGGGCAGTGGGGCTCGGACTGGCCGGCACAATAGGGACCTTAGTGATTTGAACTTCACCTTGAATTCGGGATCCCTTGAACTTCTATTGGATTGAAGAAATCCAGTCAAATGTTTAGTGTAAATAAAACTTCAGCATAATAAACTTTAAGAGACACGTTTGACTCACATAACAGACAAACAAGCTATTTTCAAGAACATTTAAGCTCAAAAGTTGAAGGTAGTTGTTGCTAATTAAACTTAAATCCAACCTGTTCTCTAAAAATATACCTGAAAGGATTGCATTTTAGAAAACACCTTGATAACCAAATACCTGGAAAAGCTGGGGATTTTTCCCAGTAGCCCAAGTGATTAAGTTTGCGGTAAGTATATATGCACTGTCATCAAAGTACAAAGATGGCGTGACGCTAGCATGAAGAATAAAATGGGTCATTAGAGGTAGAATGAAATTTTAAATAGATCTTTGTGAATTATAAAACAAAGCAAAAACAAATGGAGCTCAGTGGGAATGAATGACAGGCCATACAACAGGGCAGAAAAGGAACTAAACCCTCAAAGTGACAAATTAATGCTTCCACTATAAATGCTTTTCTCCCCAATCCTGTTCAAACTCCGAAAGAACACGAATGGGGGGAACAAATAGGTCCTCTCCAAACCCAGACCAGAGAAATGATTTGTTTTGTTTTATTTTTTGTTTTTTTTCTGGTGTAATAATGAATTCTATCTACTTTCCTCTTCTTTGTAAAGTCTTGAGAAGAACAGTATATAAAAGAAAAAACCTATTTTAAACTGATAATAGCTAGCTTTCAGTGACCTTTATTGCCGGACATTATTACCTATTCATAGAGCTACTGTGGGAATTAATGGGTTAATTAATGAGTTACTATACATAGAACACTTAACACAGTGTTTTATGTTTTTCAGCATGTAGTAAGTGCTTATAAGTATTAGCTGTTATTATCTTCAATGTTGATAGTGTTGACAACATACCACATACTATGCTAAGCACTTGTATATGCCTTATCTCACTTGCTGTTGTTCTACTAATTTTATTGATGGTAAATGGAGGCATGGGAGGTTAAGAAAGTTGCCCAAGATTGCACAACTGGAAATAATAACATTTATTGTGCACCTACTATGTGCTAGACATACTGCTAATAAACATTTTTGATGTGTCATCACAACTAGTCTGTGAAATAAATTAGGTTATCCTGGGTTTACAAATGAGGAGACACCTAAGGTCACACAGCCAGTGAGTGATAGAGCAGAGATTCGAACCCAAGCAATCTGGTTCCCAAAGTATGTGCTCTGTACTGCTATGCACCGTGGCCTTCTGGGAGAGGGATATAAGGGACTCACTTCAATCACCCAGCCCTTTCCTTTTGCCCTCCTTACCATTCCCAGCAGTGCTTTCCTTTGGGGGTCACAACATTACCTCTTCATAGGCCCTGTTCTCCAGCCACAGCCAGTCCATTCTACTCGGACGTTACAGAGAGGGAGAGACCCAGACAATCCTGCTCAGCCCTGCACTGATGCTGGAGACTCCTCGCCCCCCTGCCCAATTTTCTCTAAACCATGGAAACTTTGTTTTCTATGAGCTTTCCTCTTCTTATTTGCAAGTCAGCTAACATGACTTAACATTTTATTTAAGCCTTGTATAGTTTAAAATCTCAAAGGTTATACACCAAAATGTTAACAGCAGCTAATAAATTTACAGGTAACTTTAATTTTCCTGTTCATACATTGTGTTTTCCAACTTATATAACAGTAAACATATAAATTACATAGAAAAAATAATGTATTTTATAAAATACAATCATAGACTGTATCAGAGGGTAGTTTCCCAAGAGTCAGGAGGATCCGTTGTATAGCCAAGAGGACAATATTGCCTTTCATGGACACCAGACCATCAGAAGTGTCCCAGGCATCCCTCAGTCCATTCCCAATTAGTGTCTCTCAGATGATCTCAACCACAGACCCTTTTATCAAAAGTGTAGAGAAATACAATATATTTAGCAAATATATATTACAGATTCTTCCTTAAGGGTTAAACTGCGCTGACTGAAATGGAGATGGGACCCTGGATCCTCACCCATTAACCCACCATCCCATCTAAAGGCAACTCCCAAGGTGTGTCTGGAAGCCCTTCTGGCTCTGAAAAACACAGTTCTCCACTGAAACTGATGGTCCACCTCATTCTGGAAACTTGAACTCCTTTAGATTTCCAGAGTTTGCTCAGAAAAGGAGCTCTATAAGTTTACTATATATCATGTAAGATAGTGATTTTCTTCATCTGCCCTAAATTTTTCTGCTGATCTCCTCTTTACATCCAAAATCAATACACATGACTAATCCATCTTATAACTGAGTATATCTGTCTGACCGGAAAGCTTTATTATCTATCTCAGAGGTGGCTTTCAGCTCAGAAGGAAAAGAGAAAGATGCGTTTGTTTGTGCTTCTGTCTCAACTCCCTCGTGTCTGCCCAGAGGTTAACAAATTCTATGCCCTTTTCTCATCCATCAAGATGATGGATGGAATATTTGGTACTTTTGAATCACAGTCCGAAACCTTCTGCTCTCTTGACTTCTGTGATGTCCTTTTGAACCGGTTTTCTTCCTCATGTTATTTTCTTCTCCTGTGCCTCCTTTGCTGACAGTTTTCCTTTGGCACTAGTCTCTGTCTCTGAGCTTCTGCTTTCCTCTTGCTTCACTCTCCAGACAGCTAATCCACTTCCAGGGTTCCATGATCACTGTATTGTGGATGGTGCTTGAATCAGTGTGTGCCTTCAGTCTCTCCTATAGAGTCCAGTGTTTTAGCTCCATGGGTAGTGGATATCTCTCTCTTAAGTTCATATGAATTCTTCACAGTCAGCATGCCTAACTCCGGGGTCATATAATCACCACTATTTACTGCCCTAACATCTCTATTCTGCCAATATCAACAATATTCTCTCAATCACCAAACTTGAAACCTTGGAATTTTATCTTTTATAACCTTTACTCACCAGAAATCTTAGGTTTTACCTTCAAAACTTCCCTTAGATGTGTCTTGGCTCATCACTTCATGTCATAGAATTTAAGAACACAATGCTCTCTTATCACATAGTTGTTAATAAATATTTTCTAAATCTGGATCTAGTCCAACTATGTCAGTAAAATTCTGAAAGTCATTAACATTCTAAGAAATCTCTGCTTCCTGTCCTTTGTCTCAACAGTGTATCTAATACACTGTCAATTTAATAGTGAAAACACAAATTTAATAATTCTAAACACAAATTCTCTTATGTATATAGATACAAAAAAATCCTCAACAAAATACTAGAAAATGGAATTTATATAAAGAGGATTATACACTATGACCAAGTGAGTTTATCCCAGGAATGTAAGGTTAGTTTAACACCTAAAATCAATTAATGTAATGCACCATATCAGTAGAATAAAGGACAAAAAATATTTAGTAATCACAATAGATGCAGAAAAAGCTTTTGACAAAATGTCATACTTCTTCTGGATAAAAACACTCAAACTAAGAATAAAAGGGGACTTACTCAGTTTGATAAAGGGCATCTACAAAAAACCTACAGCTAGCATCATACTGAATGGGGAAAGACTGAATGCTTTACCCTAAGATCAGGAATAAGACAAGGATGTCTGTTTTCATTATTTGTTTCAGCATTATATTGGGGATTCTAACAGGGCAATTAGGTAAGAAAAAGAAATAAAAGATATCCAAATTGACATGGAAGAGGTAATACTACCCATATTTGTAGATGACATGAGCTTGTATATAAAAAAATCCCAAGGAGTCAACTAAAAAACTATTAGAACTAATAAACAAGTTCCACAAGGTTGCACAGTACAGGATCAATGTACAACAATCAGCTGTATTTCTGTGCAATGAACTTGAAACATGAAATTAAGAAAATAGTCCCATTTGCAATAGCATTGAAAAGAGTAAAATACTTAGGAATAAATTTAAGAAAAGAAGTACAAAAGCTGTATTCTGAAAACTATAAAACACTGTTCAGGGCTTCCCTGGTGGCGCAGTGGTTGAGAGTCCGCCTGCCGATGCAGGGGACACAGGTTCGTGCCCCGGTCCGGGAAGATCCCACATGCCGCGGAGCGCCTGGGCCCGTGAGCCATGGCTGCTGAGCCTGCGCGTCCGGAGCCTGTGCTCCGCAACGGGAGAGGCCACAACAGTGAGAGGCCCGTGTACCGCAAAAAAAAAAAAAAAAAAAAACCCACTGTTCAAAGAACTTAAAGAAGGCCTAAATAAATGGAAAGATATCCCATGTTCATGGACCAGAAGACTTAATACCATTAAGATGGCAATACTCTCCAAATTGATCTATGGGTTTAATACACTTCCTAACAATATCCCAGCTGGCTCTTTGCAGATATTGATAAACTGATCCTCAAATTCATAAGAAAATTCAAGGGACTCAGAATAACCAAAGTAATCTTGGAGAAAACAAACAAACAAACAAAACATTGAAGGACTCATACTTTCTGATTTCAAAACTTACTACACAAATTACAGTAATCGAGGTACTGGCTTAAGAATGTAGACATATATATCAGTGGAACAGAATTGAGAGTCCAGAAATAAACTCTTACATTTATGGTCAACTGATTTTCAACAAGAATGTCAAGAGAATTAAATAGGCTAAGAATAGTCTCTTCAACAAATGGTGCTGGGACAACTGGATATCCACATGCAAAAGAATGAAGTTGAACCCCTACCTCTCACCACATATTAATATAATTCAAAATGAATCAAAGATATAAACGTAAGTGCTAAAACTACAGACTCTTTTTTTTTTTTTTGCTGTACGCAGGCCTCTCACTGTTGTGGCCTCTCCCGTTGCGGAGCACAGGCTCCGGATGCGCAAGCCCAGCGGCCATGGCTCACGGGCCCAGCCGCTCCGCGGCACGTGGGATCTTCCCGGACCGGGGCACGAACCCGTGTCCCCTGCATCGGCAGGCGGACTCCCAACCACTGCACCACCAGGGAAGCCCTAAAACTACAGACTCTTAAAAGAGATCATAGATGTAAATCTTCATGACCTTGGGTGAAGCAATGGTTTCTCAGATATGACACCAAAGCATAAGCAGGGCAATAGAAATTAGATAAACTGGAATTCATTAAAATTTAAAACTTTCGTGTTTCAAAGGACATTGTCAAGAAAGTGAAAAGACAATCCACAAAATGGGAGAAGATATTTGCATCTGATAAGGGACTTATATCTGAAATATATAAAGAACTCTTACAACTAAATAATAAAAAGACAAATAACCTAAATTAAAATGGGCAAAGGATCTGAATATACATTTCCCCAAAGAGGATATACAGATGGCCAATAAACACATGAAAAGATGCTCAGCTTCATTAGTCATCAGGGAGATGCAAATCCAAACCATAATGAGATATCATTTCACACCCAATAAGCTATAATCAAAAGACAGGCAATAATAAGTGTTGACAAGTATATGGACAGATTGGAACCCTCATACTCTGCTGGTGAGATATAACATGGTTCAGTCACTTTGGAACAGTCTGCAGTTCCTCTAAAGATTAAACATAGAGTTACCATATGACCCAGCAGCTCCACTCCTTGGTCTATATCCAAGAGAAATGAAAACATGGATCCATACAAAAACACGTACATCAGTGTTCATAGCATTATTCATAATAACCAAGAAGTGAAAACATACCAAATGCCCATCAACCACTGACTAGATAAATAAAATGCAGCATATTTATACAATGAAATATTAGCCATTAAAAGGAGTGAAGTACTGTGACATGTTACAACATGGATGAAACTTGAAAACATGCTGAGTGAAAGAAGCTACATATTATATGATTTCATATATAAGAAAGGTCCAGAATAGGTAAGTCCCAAGAAACAGAAAGTAGATTAGCAGTTGCCTAGGGCTGGAGGGTGTGGAATGAAATGGGGAATAACTGTTAATGGTATAGAGTTTCTTTTAAGAAAATGTTCTAAAGTTTATTGTGGTGATGATTGCACAACTCTATGAATATGCTAAAAACCATTTAATTTTATACTCTAAAGCAGTGAATTGAATCATATGTGAATTGTATCTTTATAAGTCTGTTAGAAAAAATAGTTCAATCTTTAAAAAACATATTTAAATTCCTCTTGTGTCTTCCTACTGATGAAGTGGAAAAGCAGCAATTTCTCAACCTCGTATTTAGTGCCTTGACATTGTTTCACCCCATCTTCCAACTGTCTCACCCAAACTTCCAACAGCAGTTACATCACTGTGCTTCAAATGCATTAATCATTGGGACTGCTTTTCTCATTCTTCAATCTAAACTTCCCTTTTCTATCTCCAGTTTATCCAATTTTTAGTCGTTTGTTGATTCAGTAAAGCATTGTTGAGCACTTATCATTGATGTACCAAGGCACTGGGCTAAGCTTTGGGGTTATAGAGATGAATCCGAATTAGGCCATACCCTATATTGTTTTACACTAGAAATGGGGAGGAGTGGTAGATAACCAAGGGATGCATCTTTCAAGTCTTTACCTAAAGTCTCACTTCCTTCCTCAGTCTTTACTCTGCTTCAGCCTTCATCAGCTTCTTCCTACCATGACCTTTTTATAATATTTACTGTTTGATTTTAATCATATTCTGTATCATGTTGTTATTTAACCATTTCATATATAATCTCCTTTCTTCCTAATTAATTTGTAAGATTACAAATAATAGAGCCCCTGTGTGTTAGTTTTCTATTGCTGCTGTAACAAATTACCACTAACTTAGGTGGCTTAAAATGACACAGATGTATTATCTTTCAGTTCTGTAGGTCAAAAGTCCAACACAGGTCTCACAAGGCTAAGATCAATGTATCAGCAAGGCTGTGTTCCTTGCTGGAGGCTCTAGTATAAAATCCATTTCCTTGCTTTTTCCAACTTCTGGTGGCTGTCCACATTCCTTAGCTTATAGCCCCCTTTTCCATCTTCAAAAGCAGCAATGTTGCCTTTGAGCAATCTCTCTCACTCTTTTTCTGGCCAAAATTCCCTCTGACTATAGTCAGAAAATAGTCCCTGCTTTTATGGACTCATGTGATTAGAATGGGCCCATCCAGATAATCTGGGATGATTTCCATATCTCAAGGTTCTTACACTTAATCCTATCTGCAAAGTTTCTTTTGCCAAGTATGGTGACATATTCACAGGTTCTGGGGACATTTGGCCATGGGCATCTTTAGTGGTCATTATTCTGCCTACCATACCCTTTTTTATACTTCTTTGTATTGCATATGAGCCTAACACTGAGAAGATAGATGGAAATAGATATAGTATTCAAAGACTAACAACAACAATGACAGCTAATACTGCAGTATCATACATCAAAGTAGACTTAAAGAGAGAAAACATTATTAGAGATAAAGAGAAATTTTTCAAAATTATAAAAAGAACAATCAGCGACTTCCCTTTATTAGAGATAAAGGGGAATTTTTCAAAATTTAAAAAGAACAATCAGGGACTTCCCTGGTGGTCCAGCAGTTAAGACTCCATGCTCCCAATGCAGGGGGCCCGGGTTCAATCCCTGGTCAAGAAACTAGATCCCGCATGCCACAGCTAAGAGCCTGCATGCTGCAACTAAAAGATCCTGCATGGCACAACTAAAGATCCCGCACAACTAAAGATCCCGCCAAATAAATAATAAATAAATATTTTTTTAAAGGCGGGGAGTGGGCTTCCCAGGTGGCACAGTTGTTGAGAGTCCGCCTGCCGATGCAGGGGACACGGGTTCGTGCCCCAGTCCGGGAAGATCCCACATGCCGTGGAGAGGCTGGGCCCGTGAGCCATGGCCACTGAGCCTGCGCGTCCTGAGCCCGTGCTCCGCAACGGGAGAGGCCACAACAGTGAGAGGCCCGCATACCGCAAAAAAAAAAAAAGGGGGGGGGAGTGATCAACCAGAATTCTGCTTCTAAATTTGTAAACACTTAATAATATAGTCTCAAAATGTGTGAAGCAAAAAATGACAGAACTAAAAGGAGAAATGAACAAATTCTAAATTATTGTGAAAGATTTTCAACATAACTGTCAGTAACTGATAGAACAAGCAAAGAAACCAAAAACTCAGTACAGATATAAAAAATTTGAACAGCATAGTTAATAAACTATGATATTGCACCCAACAACTTGAGAATACATGTTTTTTCAATTAAGAATGGAATAGTACACAGTTGACCATGTGCTGGGCCATGAAGCAAATATCAACACTTTTCAAAGGATTTAAATCATATACTGTACATCTAAAATGATTCTAAAATTAAAGTTTATTTTTAAAACTCAAGAAAAGTATTTTCTAACCATAATGGAATTAAACTGGAAATTAATAACAAAAGGATAACTAGGAAATTCTTAAATGTTTGAGCATTAGGCAATACTTTCAAATAAACCATGAGTCAAAAAGAAAATCACAATGGAAATTAGAGAATACGTCAATCTGAATAATGAAGATGCATATTTAAAACTTGCATGATAAAAAAAATTGGTGCTTCGATAAAAATTTATAGTATTAAATGTATATATCAGAAATGAAAAACATGCTGAAAATCAATTATTCAAGAAGTTATAAAAGAAACAGCAAATTAAGCCCAGAGAAAATAGAGGGAAGAAAAGGATAATGATAAGAGATGAGATTAATGAAATAGAAAAACATACTACAGTGAGGATCTAAAGCTCAAAAATAGGTTGTTTGAAAAAACTAATAAAATCAATTAACCTTTAGCAAAATTTATCATGGGAAAAAAGTGAAAAGGAGAAATTGCTAATATCAGGAATGAAAAGATGGTATTACTACAGATGCTACAGGCATTAGAAAGAGAATTTAAAAACCAAAAGTTTAAATGAACTAGACAATTTCCCAATAAAATACAATTTATCAAAACTGACAAAAGGAGAAATAGAAGATCTGAATGGCCCTATATCTGTTAAAAAATCAATAATTTAAAACCTTCCCCAAAAGAAAACTCTAGGCCCAGATAACTTCACAAATGAACTCTTCAAAATATTTAGGGAGTAACATTCATTTTACACAAACTCTTCAGGGAACAGTTCCTAATTCCTTTTATAAAACCTATATAACCTTGATTCAATAACATGATAGGAACATTACAAGAAAAATTTTAGAGCAATTTCTGTGTTGAGCATAGGTGCAGAAATCTTAAACAAAATGTGAATATTTGCTGGCAAATATAATCAGTCATAAACAAAATGTGAATCCAGCAATATATAAAAAGGATAAACATCATGACTAAAAGCAGTTTATCCCATAAATGCGAGGTTTGTTTAGCATTTAAAAATCAATAAATGTAATTCATTACATTAAAGGATAGAAAAGAATAATTATATAATATTCTCATTTTATGCAGAAAAAGCATATGATAAAATTTAACAATCACTTATGATAAAATACAAATTCTTAGTAAATTGGGAATAGAAAGGATCTTCTTTAATCTGATAAAGTGTATCTACAAAAATTTTATATTGACATCATACTTAACAGTGAACTATTAAAAGCTTTTCCTCTGAAATCAGGAATGAGACAGAAATTTGCACTATCACTACTTTTATTCAAAATTATACTGGATTTTACCACCTATTTTACTTTGCCATAGATCCTTTTTTTTTTTTTTTAACTGAAGTGTGGTTGATTTGCAATGTTGTGTTGGTTTCTGGTGTGCGGTAAAGTGATTCAGATATAAAAAAAAATTATACTGGAGATTTTGTTCAGTGTCATAAGGTAAGAAAAGGAAATTAAAAGATGTAAAGATAATACAGGGAGAAACAAATGTTGTTATTTGCGGATGACGCGATATCATGTGTAGAAAATCCCAAGAATCTATAAACAAAGGATTAGAATTAACAAATGAATTTGGCAAAGTCACTGGATACAAGGTCAGTATGTGGAAAAGTCAATTGTATTTTTACATACTAGCAACAAACATTCAGAATGTGAAATATATCTTAGAGTTTATATTAGTATCAAAAAACATCAACCATCTGGGAGTTAACAAAGGATGTGTAAGACCTCTACACAGAAAATCATAAAATGTTATTAAGAGAAAAATTTTAAAACCTAAATAAATGTCAGGATCCACCATACTCGTGAACTGTAAGTCTCAATGTTTTAAGGCATCAATACCCCCAAACTGAACCCTGAAGTCAGTATCATTATAATCAATATGCCAGCAGCTTGTCTGGGAAATTGACAAGCTGATCCTAAAATGTATATTGAAAGTACAAAAGGCCAACAATGATGAGGTGTCTCTTGAAGACCAATGTTCACTGTAGGATGGCTTATGCAGTTGACCCTTGAACAATGTGGGGGTTGGGGTGGCAGCCCTCTGTGCAGTTGTGCAGTTGGAAATACGTGTATAACTTATAGTCAATGCTCTGTACCCATAGTTTATCCATATCCACAGTTCCACATCCACGGTTTCAAGCAGCCTCAGATCCTGTAGCATTGTAGTATTTACTCTTGAAAACAATCCGTGTACAAGTGGACCCATGCATTTCAAACTCATGTTGTTCAAAAATTTTACAATTTGTATGGAAACACAAAAGACCCCAAATAGCCAAAGCAATCTTGAGAGAGAAAAACGGAGCTGGAGGAATCAGGCTCCCTGACTTCAGACTATACTACAAAGCTACAGTAATCAAGACAGTATGGTACTGGCACAAAAACAGAAATATAGATCAATGGAACAGGATAGAAAGCCCAGAGATAAACCCACACACATATGGTCACCTTATCTTTGATAAAGGAGGCAAGAATCTACAATGGAGAAAAGACAGCCTCTTCAATTAGTGGTGCTGAGAAAACTGGACAGCTACATGTAAAAGAATGAAATTAGAACATTCCCTAATACCATACACAAAAATAAACTCAAAATGGATTAAAGACCTAAATGTAAGGCGAGACACTATCAAACTCTTAGAGGAAAACATAGGCAGAACACTCTATGACATAAATCACAAGATCCTTTTTGACCCACCTCCTAGAGAAATGGAAATAAAACAAAAATAAACGAATGGGACCTAATGAAAGTTAAAAGCTTTTGCCCAGCAAAGGAAACCATAAACAAGATGAAAAGATAACCCTCAGAATGGGAGAAAATATTTGCAAATGAAGCAACTGACAAAAGATTTATCTCCAAAATATACAAGCAGCCCATGCAGGTCAATATCAAAAAAACAAACAACCCAATCCAAAAATGGGCAGAAGACCTAAATAGACATTTCTCCACAGAAGATATACAGATTGCCAACAAACACATGAAAGGATGCTCAACATCACTAATCATTAGAGAAATGCAAGTCAAAACCACAATGAGGTATCAGTTCACACCAGTCAGAATGGCCATCATCAAAACATCTACAAACAATAAATGCTGAAGAGGGTGTGGAGAAAAGGGAGCCCTCTTGCACTGTTGGTGGGAATGTAAATGGATACAGCCACTATGGAGAACAGTATGGAGGTTCCTTAAAAAACTAAAAATAGAACTACCATATGACCCAGCAATCCCACTACTGGGCATATACCCTGAGAAAACCATAATTCAAGAAAGAGTCATGTACCACAATGTTCATTGCAGCTGTATTTACAATAGCCAGGACATGGAAGCAACCTAAGTGTCCATTGACAGATGAATGGATAAAGAAGATGTGGTACATATATACAATGGAATATTACTCAGCCATAAAAAGAAACGAAATTGAGTTATTTGTAGTGAGGTGGATGGACCTAGAGTCTGTCATAAGAGTGAAGTAAGTCAGAAAGAGAATAGCAAATACCATATGCTAACACATATATCTGGAATCTAAAAAAAAAAAAAATGGTTCTGAAGAACCCAGGGGCAGGAATAAAGACGCAGGCATAGAGAATGGACTTGACGACACGGGGAAGGTTAAGGGTAAGCTGGGATGAAGTGAGAGAGTGGCATGGACATATATACACTACCAAATGTAAAATAGATAGCTAGTGGGAAGCAGCCGCATAGCACAGGGAGATCAGCTCTGTGCTTTTTGACCACTTAGAGGGGTGGGGTAGGGAGTGTGGGAGGGAGATGCAAGAGGGAGGAGATATTGAGATATATGTATACATATAGCTGATTCACTTTGTTATACAACAGAAACTAACACAACATTGTAAAGCAATTATACTCCAATAAAGATGTTAAAAATAAATAAATAAATAAAAATAAAATAGGATCATTTGAAGAAAAATAACCCATGTTGTTCAAGGGTCAACTGTAATAGCAAAAATAAATAAATAAGTAAAGTAACCTAAATTCCCATTAAAAGGGGAATGCATAAATAAAATGTGGTATTTTTATGTAGTGAAATACTAAATAATTAAAAAGAATATATATATACATACATAATCACTGAGCTTTAATAACACAGCAGTGGATGAAAAAGCAAGCTGCAAAATATGTATAGCATAACACATACATGTACATTTCTAAAGTATAAAACTACCGTGTATTATTCCTGGACACATGTGTTACTGTATTTTTAAATGGCTGAAGGATGCACTGAAGTCGTGACAGCAGCAGCCTCTGGGGCAGTGGGTGAAGGGACTGGGATCGAGGATGGAGAAAAAGGAGTCTGTCACTTCATCTTAATTGTCCTACTTCCCTTATTTAAAAAAAAAAGGCAAATATGACAAAATGTTAACATCTGTTCATTCTGGGTGACAGCTCACAGGGTGTTAGTTACATTATTCTTTGTGCTTTGCTCTTTGTTTAATTTCTCAAAATGAAAAAAACTTAAGTTGAGATAACAGCATCTTTCATCATTTAGTCTTAGACTTATTTATTGTTTAGGTATTTTATGTTCCTGTTTGTTTTAAAAATAAATGTATATAAATATAAGTATAGCTGAGACAGCTAAATTTCCTTCCTTTGTTTATGTTCACAAAGCGGACTTGTTTTATTTAACATTCTTTGCTATCAAAATGTGGTCTTTATATACAAACTTGTGAGTAGTAAATCATGAGGGCTCACAGTTCTACCACAGTCTGTATATTAAGAACATACTTCCTGTGGTAGACGTCCTCATACACCTCAATCGCTAGAAGCATCCGTTTGTATTGGAGCCAAAATAGCCACAAGCAAACAGAGAAACAAGAAGTCCAAAAGATTTCCTCTTTGGTGCTGATGATTTGTTGGTACTGATTGTTAAGACTGAAGGTCTGAAACCACCAGTGTTTATTGGCTCAGTCTGCAGTATGCCTCTCCAGGGTCATTCCCACAAGATTGACAAAAGAATGAAACTCCCTGCCTTTTCCACCACTGACAGTGCTTCCCGCGTTAAGCTGCATGCAGCACAGAAGTCCCCCTCAGGTGGGGTGGAGGGCACTCTCAAAGTCCTTTATCACATGATGGTGATACTGGACAGATGGTGGTGAGGGCACTTTTACAGACACATCACACACTAGAGCTATTAGTCATTGGACAGGTAGTCTGACAGCCTTTGGAAGTATACCCAAGGTGATTGCTATGACCATATTTGAAAAGTTGACAGATAAATGTGGATTTAAAACAGACTAAATATTAAACAATTAAGCCCTAAGTTGAGGCTTTTAAACATGCACAGGTAGGAGTGAGGTGGGGACCTCCATACCTTGCCTTCAAGGATCCACCAGGGTCTTCAACTAGAGTAGAACTCAGGTCTCTCTCACCTTATTCTCTCCTCCCCACAAGCAGGTGCAGAAGGAAGTTATCCGAAAGAAGGAACTGAGCATGCTCAGTTCAGACCCTTTTGTCTGTCTAATTTTGGAGCCAGCCTGTCCCCAGGATATATGTCAGCACACAAGGGTCAATTATTAACAAGGCCTCTCTGACACAGATCTGAAGTTATGTTCTCTCCAATCAACTTTATCAGTAACAAAACCAATATTTTTAGCTCCATCTCTCTGGCCTCTACCTCTCAACTGGTTCCAAAGTCAAGAGGGGAAGAGGGAGCAGGTACTATTAATTGTTCCCCTCAAAACCTGATGATCAATTAATATAAGACCTCAAGATGATAAATTAATATAATCCATGATACCAACCAATAATTTATATACCAGAATTATCTTATCTGAATAGTTAACTGAGCGTTGCTCACTTACTTTTAGATTTCATAAATGTGGTTAAAAAAATAAATATATGTACGATTTATCATGACATGCTTGAACTCTCATAGCTTGAGACAGACTCCATTAAAATGTGCATTTTATAGGGCTTCCCTGGTGGCGCAGTGGTTGAGAGTCCGCCTGCCGATGCAGGGGACACGGGTTCGTGCCCCGGTCCGGGAGGATTTCACATGCCGCGGAGCGGCTGGGCCCGTGAGCCATGGCCTCTGAGCCTGCACGTCCAGAGCCTGTGCTCAGCAACGGGAGAGGCCACAACAGTGAGAGGCCTGCGTATCGCAAAAAAAAAAAAAAAAAAAAAAAAGTGCATTTTATAATGTATTATATTATCTGCATAGGTGTACAAGTATACACAGAGAATGGATTTAACTCAATCATTTAACAGCAAAAACAAAACCTACCAAAGAAACAACCCCACATGCTGTCACAGAACACAGTTCTGCATATGGCCAGCTGTACGTAGGCAGAACATAGTGGTTTTAAGGATGAATTAGTGTTCTAATCTCTTTGGGATTTCCTTTATATTAGTGGTGGTTTATGACTGATGTTTAATGTAACTGGAGCTTTCTGTTTATATTTAATAGAAGATTCATTTCTGTGGCAGGATCCACATCTACGCTCCAGTGTTGAATAAAAAGCTACTGGTCTGCAAGAGGGATGTAAAATGTTGATTTATAACGACACATTCCAGTAACAGTGATCTGATTCTTCCAAACCCTCTCACCAGGTCCTGGGAACAGCATGGTTCCGGCAAAGGATGATTCTTCTCTTCCAGAATATTCAGCCTTCAACACATCTGTCCATGCTGCCATTAGACACAGGAACTGGAAACTCCTCACGGGCTACCCAGGTAGAAGGCTTAACATTTCCCACTTAGAACAGCTAGGAAAACTTTACCAAAGAGCAACTGCCTTTTACAAAACATGATCTCTGGGGCTGCTGAATAAGGGGAAGGAGTGTCATCTGGTCCCAAATTTTAAAAAATTAAGAATTAACTGTAGAGATGGGGGGAGGGTGAAAGGAAGAAATGCAGCTCTAGTGCTTCATGGAAAATAAGGGTTTCAGATATTCACGGCCGTCAAGCACAGCACTTCTAGCTAGGAAAGAACATCTCTGAAAGCTACATCAACCAATGGTATAATGGGGGGAGGAGGTTGCTTCCCCTGAGCACATTCTCTAGAAGTGACATCTTTTAAATATTTTTATGGTATGTGGTATGATGGTTAAGATTGTGATGCAATTAAGCAGTGTTTCTAATGAGGACATTCTTGGCATTTACGGCAAGACAATCCTTCATCGTTTGTGACTGTTCCATACGTTCTAAGATATTTTAGTATCCCTGGCCCAGACCACTAAATGGCAGTAACACCCCCCGACAAGTCACTGTGACAACTAAAAATAACCACCACCACCACCACCCCCAGGCACACACACATGAGACATGTTTAGTTAAAGCACCAGAAGTCAGAGTTGGAGACAGATCTAGACATAGCATCAAGGGCCAGATTTTTTTATGTGTCCATACCCACAACAGAGCTCAGCCTTGTCCCCCAGACTCCTTCCTTGAAATTAGAACCTGCCTACAATACTCCTCCTCCAATAAACTGTTGTATTTCTTTGCCAGGCTGTGGTTACTGGTTTCCTCCACCATCTCAATATAATGTTTCCGTGATCCCCTCCTCGGACCCACCAACCAAGACCTTCTGGCTCTTTGACATTGATCAGGACCCACAGGAAAAGCATGACCTGTCAAGAGAATATCCTCATATCGTCAAGCAGCTCCTTTCCCGTCTTCAGTTCTACCAGAAACACTCGGTGCCCGTGTACTTCCCAGCACAAGATCCCCGCTGTGATCCCAAGGCCACTGGGGCTTGGGGCCCTTGGATGTAGGATTTCAGGCAACCTAAGGGGCAGGTAGAAAGCCTTTCTGTTGCGAGTTGGACTTCAGGCCTTTACTTTGTGACTCGTCTCATTTGTTCTCCCAACCTGGGTTCACCTGGCCCTTCTCTTGCTCCTAAACCACACTGAGGTGTCTAATTTTAACCCCTAGTACATTTGAGATGCTGATAAAATCTGAACACTTCTGCTGTTGACTGGGGCGTGTGTCTAGAGGAGAGGGTGACTGGCTTCATTCCCTCTTTCCTGAGCTGTGGGACAGTGGGGAACACGATTTGAAAGAGGACGTTATTGAGTCTTGGAACCTGGAGCAGCTGGCTCTTTTTGCCTCACAAGTCAGATGTTAGATTTCCCTCTGCCCATAGCTGGGTTTTATTGGAGTGATTCACATTTCTGGTAACAAATGAAAGGGTCAGGCAGTTGTTAATGGTTCTGTTGGCCAGGAGTTCTCCCTGTCTGTGAGAGATCGTGTTTAGGCATCCCATGTGAATACCCTGGCTTGGCTCACCCCTCGCTCATGCATCTCTTCACTCACCACGTCACTCATCCCGTCATGGAGCATAAGGCTCGTTGCATTATTAAGATCAGTGTGGCACTAGGCCTACTCCTTGGTTTTGGTTTTAAAGAAATTTGGTTTTTCCCCAGTTTTTTCCAGCCACTGCTCATCTTGTCTGGACTGCCTGCTACCCTGCTCCCTTTGTGGTTCTTTTTCTACCCTTTCTTCTGACTCAGGTATCCCATGCCTGGGAAGGGTGCTTCGCTTCTCCACTATGAGCACCACTGGTTTTTGGAGCACTGCTGAGGCCTGCCTTCCTTTTGCACCTGACACTAAAGCTAGAGCTCCGTCCAGAAAGGGTGGTGCATCTGGCTCTGTGGGCATGCTCATGGCAGTGCTTGGGTCTCTGTCATCTGCTTAGTGACTTTTTTTCTAGTTTATTCTCATGAGTGTAGCTATGTCTCATAATATATTCAGTTGCACCACTCTTCGGTAGCAGTGAGAAGAAACCTTGGGAAAGGATAATATTGTCCTGAGACGATGCAAGTAGGCAATTTGAAAAAGGAAATAGCCGGCATCTGGGATTCCGGGCCTTGGTAACACAGATGAAGGCACATCCACAGTTCTCTTATTCTCTCAGTTGTACTGCTTGTATTGAGGTTCTGAAGTTGGGGAAGGAGGGTGCACAGTTTGACCTGCCAGCTCTTTCTTAGCCCCACCAATGTCCTACTAACGTGGACTAGTCCAGATTAGCTTCAGGAATGTCAAACTCAGAGAAGTATGTCCAAAAACTATACTCTTTTTTACATTAGCTCCACTGTTTCATTCACTGCCTATCACCAATGCCTGGACCAATGCCTGGTACATAGAAGGCACTCAATACACTTTAAAAAAAATAAATGAATGAATGAACAAATAAGTAAATGAGAAAGTCTCACACCATGGAAGGTGCTAGTCCAGTGAGCTGAATACAGGGCTGAATATAAATATCTTCCAACCGTCGCTTTTCTGTTCTCGAGCTGCCCTCCTGGGGTAGGAGCACAGTCTGCATATTTGGGAAGTCTAGGACACACCATAGTGAAGTTGTAATGTCCTCTCAGAGGGAGAGGGGAGAAAAATATGCCTACTGAAGATCCTCTTCTGCCAATAATCCTCAGTTGTCTTCTGCAGAGGACACTAGAAACTGAAACTACCAAGCCATATGATAGAGGTCATGGTACAGCCATTCCTTCAATTCAGTAGCAATATTCTCCAGTTACGACTAACTTGTATTAAAATACAGTGATTGGAAAGAAATGGTGCTAGAACTAATGACACCTGTTACCAACCTGTACCCTACTCCTGGGCTGGCATGCATCTGGCCAAAATGCTACTAACTCTCACTCCCAAACCTGTGGCAGATATTATGAACTAACTGAGCCCAGAGGTTCCTTCTGGAGCCTTCTAACCCCAGGGCTGTAGGTACCATTAATACTATAAGATTGGAGGCCATCACTGCATGACACCTATTTGCTCCCCCTGCTGTCCCAGCAGCTGTTCCCAGTTCTAGTTTCTTGATCACTATGTGCGATGTGGATGTTCTGCACTCGATGGACCTAAAGGGAATTTTAAAGACTGATTTTTTGGTAAAACTTTTATTTGAGATTTTATGTTATCCATAATAGAATGCACTCATTGAATTTTCTTATTCTGTACAAGAATGTGAACAGATTCATATGCTGTCATTAGAAGTATTAATGATGTTTCTCTCTGATTTTGTTTACCTTTAAAGTAGTTTTGTTGATTTAATTGTTTTTCTTTTTACTACCTGATTGTGCCAGATTTGGGGGACAAAAAAATTAAATTTATCTTTTTTTTTTTTTTTTTCCGCGGTACATGGGCCTCTCACTGCTGTGGCCTCTCCCGTTGCGGAGCACAGGCTCTGGACGCACAGCCTCAGCGGCCATGGCTCACGGGCCCAGCCGCTCCACGGCATGTAGGATCCTCCTGGACCAGGGCACGAACCCGTGTCCCCTGCATCGGCAGGTGGACTTTCAACCACTGCACCACCAGGAAAGCCCTAAATTTATCTTTGAAAATGTGTCAGCTGTGAGTATGGGGTTTCCATTTGGGAGATGAAAAAGTTCTGGAACTGGATAGTGGTGGTGGTTGCACAACATCATGAATGCACTTAATGCCTCTGAATTGTATACTTTAAAATGGTTAAAATGTATAGTTTTTAACCACAATTTCAGAAATGTGTTGGCCCATTTTATGGTATGTGAATTATAACTCAAGAAAGCTATTAAATAAATAAATATAGCAAAAAATATCAGAGCTAAAAAAGATGTGTCCATCATTGCCCCAAAGACACAAACTATAAAATAGGATATTGGAGGAAGGTCAAGAGAGGGTCAGAGTAAATATAAAGTGATAATAAGGGAGTGTATTAGTTCTCTATTGCTATATAATAAATTACCCCCAAATTTAGCAGCTTAAAGCAATGAAGATTTGTTACATCACACATTACATGAGAGTCAGGACTTTAGGAGTGGTTTAGCTGGGTGGCTCTGGCTCAGGGTCTCTCATGAGGTTGTAGTCAAGCAGTTGACCAGGGCTACAGTCATCTGAAGGCTGGACTGGGGTTAGAGGACCCACTTCCAAGGTGACTCACTCACAAGGCTCTTGGCTGGAGGCCTCAGTTCCTTGCCCTGTGGGCCTCTCCATGGGCTGTGTCATATCCTCACACATGGCAGCAAACTTCCAGCAGAGCCAGAAATCCAGAGAGAGAAAGAGGGAGCTGCAGTACCTTTTATGACCTGGTCTCCAGAATCATACACTGTCCCTTCCACCTTTTTTCACTTCCTTAAAAAGGAGTCACTAAGTCCAGCCCATATACAGAGGAGGAGAATTAGACTCCACCTTTTAAAGGAAGTGTTAGACTTGTGGATCTATTTGGCACCACCACAGACAGCAGAAGAGAATGGACAAATGTAGCTTCCTGGGGTATTGATTGTACAATCAAGTCCACATGCATTTATCAAATGCTGCTATTTGAAGAGAAAGAATAGAAAAAGCATCCAGCTTTGCTCTTTACTGGTAGAATGACCATGGACAAATCATTTAACCTTCTCTGTGCCTCAGTTTTTTTACCGGATGAAGTGATAGGTTGAAGTAGATAATTCCTAACTTCTCTTATATCCCTAGGGTCCAGAACAATTCCTGGCACATAGTAGATGTTCAATAAATGTCAGTTGATTGACTATCAACTGAATGAATTCTAATACAATGGTGAGAAATAATAGTGTGCTAAAAATAGCCTGAGATTGTGCTCAGTCTTTTTTTTTTTTTTTTTTTTTTTGCGGTACGCGGGCCTCTCACTGTTGTGGCCTCTCCCGTTGCAGAGCACAGGCTCAGGATGCGCAGGCTCAGCGGCCATGGCTCACGGGCCCAGCCGCTCCGTGGCATGTGGGATCTTCCCGGACCGGGGCACGAACCTGTGTCCCCTGCATCGGCAGACGGACCCTCAACCACTGCGCCACCAGGGAAGCCCCTGTGCTCAGTCTTAAAAAAAAAAAAAAAAAAAAAAAAAAAAAAGAACTAATTCGGTGATAGAAGTCAGCTTGGTGCTTTCCTTATGGGGGAAGGATACTAACTAGGGAGGAGCATGCTGAAACCTTTTGGGGTTTAGAAAATGCTCTATATCTTGATCTAGTGGTCTTTACATGGGTGTATCCATATGTAAAAACTCACTGAGAGGTATACTTAATGCACTTTTCGGTTTATATGTTATACCTAATTAAAAAGTACTTTAAAACAAAAAACACTTGCCCTTAGAACAAAAAGAGCACTACATACTTATAAGTTACAAAAATGTACTTGGAACACACAAACATTTGTAAATAAAACATTTTAAATGCTGCAAGGAAATCTATTTGAAGAAACCTTTCTGTGAATCCTTTTGAAAACACAAATTTAGGTTTCTGTATTTACAAAACCTGAATACATCGATTTAGATTTCCTAAACTGAGATTTTGCTACCCAGGTTTTCCTGAAGGAGTCACACCCATGTATTGGTGCTGGGGCGGGGGGTGTAGAGACCAGGAAGTGACACAAACAAGACTGAGGGCATGGCCTCTGGCCCTAAAGGGCTTATGATTGGATTCTGTGGTACCAAGTTATTTCTAGCTCAGCAGTTTTTAAGAATAATCCAGCCAGTACTAAATGTATTGAAGTAGTAATTATCCTTCCCAATCACCACTTAAAATCTATTTTTTGTCCAAGTAGAGAATAGTCATCGCTTGTGTAGATTGGTTAATTTTCAGGCCATTCCAAGACCAGCCTGCTCACCCTGGCATCACCCTTACCGATCACTAGAGCAGGTAGGTTTGACTGACGTAGAGGTACCTGCCACATCCCTTTCACCTTTGCCCCATTGCCATGGGAGCCACCCACCAGATGGCACAAAGCCGAGGAGGAGAGCAGTGACTCACGCTGTCCTGGGCCTGATGTCAGGACTCTGTGACCATCAGGAAACTGGAGAGACAATTTCATTCTCAAACTAATTCACTCAAGTAACCAGTCGTTGAGCTTAAGCTATTTCATTTAATAACCGTTATCATTTTTCTGATAATAGAGATAATATGTATCGCTGTAAGAATTTTAGAAAATACAGAAAACACATATGAGAGAAAATTAAGCAATCAATAAGCCACCCACCCAGAGTTAGCCACCATTCACCTTTTTTTCCACCCCTTTAAGAGAGGAAGTGACCCACTTCCCAGATTGGTTTTCAAATCCCATTGTGACCAGCTGAGGTCTCATTGGAGACCCAAGATGGTAGATAAATAAAATGTTGCCATTTTTGGTAATCTTGATTTTAATCCCATTAACGAATTATAGATGATCCCAGGCATGTTACCCTGAAGGGGCATAACTTCTCTCCCTCCTCTCCCCCTCTCCATGGGTCTCAACAGGGGACCTGGGCACAGAGGGGGCCAGTGTACCATCCATAAAACCAGCAAGTAGGCACCAACCCCTTATTCACACCAGAGTCCTGCAGAGAAGAGCAGAGGGGATAAACATATACACGTACTCTCTTCCCCTCCTTTGTGAACAGGACTTACTGTGTTTTTAATTACATTAAATGAATCAAAGCTCGGATTGCCCATGGGCCAGGATTTTGTAGCTGGGATCATTCAAGTCCACGCTGTGGAGGCTAGGACAAGGGCAGCTGATGGCAGCAGGGCTGGATGGGCGCACTGGATCAGACCCCCCTCCCAGGAAGCTCACCTACCACGGAGCACAGATGGGAGACACAGCAGACAGGAGGAGGAGGTCCCAGAAAGGGCAGAGGCGAGGTGGAGGGGGCTCAGAGTCGGAGACAATGCACCTTAGCACCCGGCAAGGGAATTCATTTTCCCTTAATTTTTGCTTCGTGTGTATTTACACCCATGAGAGCAGTGAGTTTTTCTATATAAACTATTTTTACATTTGATTAGAGGAGCCTCTGATCTGTTAGGGAAGCAGTGGGTTTGGTATGAAACATTATTGTTGGGGCTTCACAAGGGGGCATCTGGTTTTCCCTGGTCCTTAAGTCAGGGCTCGAGCAAAAGGGTTCGGGTTTAACGCATGCAGGTGATGGAAATATGTGGCCCCCGACACCCAGAAGGAGGAGAAGGGCCCTTCCCAGGGGCACCTGCTTGTGTTCTGTCACTGAGGTCCGCAGATACTCCTTCCCTGCAGAAGAAGTGGCTCGAGGTCCCCGGGCAGCCAGAGCCAGGAGGCCGGCCCACACGGCCCCTTGAGACCCCACCCAGACCTCCGTGGCTCACATGGGCCCTTTCACTGCTGCGTGTCTTAACGTGGTACTTTTCCTTAAATTCACATTCTTTACTAGAATAAGTACTGTAAAGAGATGCTTTTTTTTTTCTTTTCTTTCTGGCCGCGTTGGGTCTTCGTTGCTGCAGGCGGGCTTTCTCTAGTTGTGGCGAGTGGGGGCTACTCGTCATTGCGGTGCTCAGGCTTCTCATTGCGGTGGCTCCTCTTGTTGCGGAGCACAGGCTCTAGGCACAGAGGCTTCAGTAGTTGTGGCTCGCGGCTCTAGAACGCAGGCTCAGTAGTTGTGGCTCACGGGCTTTGTTGCTCCGCGGCATGTGGGATCTTCCCGGACCAGGGCTCGAACCCGTGTGCCCTGCATTGGCAGGCGGATTCTTAACCACTGTGCCACCAGGGAAGCCTGAGATGCTTTTCTGACCACTGTGGTAAGGGGAAAGCTCATATCCTGGGTAATCATAAAAATACACACAATGAATCCTCTTAATAAATAGGCACAGTAGGTACTTAATATATAACTAACTTGCTCTTGCGTTGGATCTAGGGACTGTTCTGACCTGGCAGGAAAGGGTATTGAAGAGCGGTTATAACTGTTTCACTAAATGACTCAGTGTTACCAGTGCCAGGGCTGTGACTTTGGCAACACTGGCCTGGAGACCAGGAAACGCCCCGAGGGCCAGCCGCCCAGTTCAGCGTGTGCCCAGGGCCCAGGCGCTGCTGGGTGGCGCTCCACGTGACTGGTGACTCTGCTTGCTGATGCACTGCTGTCCCCTTCGCCTGCCATGGCCTCCAGGAAGAATCACAGCTGCACTCTTCTCCCAACAGCTTGTCTTGCTCGTGTGCCTGGAGACCCCAAAGCAAGGCAAGCATTTGAAATGAGGTAAACATATAAGCACAAAGAAGAAACCAACATACACATCCTCTGCAATACAGCAGGAAAATCAGAGGATCCGACCACAGGAAGAAGCCAGGAAAGTCCATAAATAAGTTGGAGGAGATGCCACATACGGAGATGAAATGTTTAGAAGAAATAAACACTGAGGGGAGGAAAAAAGAGGCAGCCTGGAAGTTCTTGGGTTAAGAAGTTCCCTGAGCCTTCACTTCCAGGATTGAAATCTGTGGTCCCAGGGACTATAAAGCCACCCTCCCAGGAGACTCTGTGTCACAAATGCCTAGAAATTTCTCCGGCACTGCCTCACAGCCTTCTCACGCCCCCTAGGTGCCCAGGTGGGCCTCGTCTGGTACTGTAACGAGCTCATCAGGGATGTCATATCTTGCTAATTATAGAGGCAAGGCAAGGAATTAACCTTCCTTGAGGACAGCTGTATGCCAGACACCATTTGACTTTTACAAGAGCTACTAAACGGCTCACAGTAATATCTAATCATTAGGTAAATGGTTACCATTTTAGAAACCATCTTGCGTGAAGTCACACAGCCGATAGAGCTGGAATTGGAGCCCAGATTGCTCTTAAAATGCCCCAGCCCTCTACTCAGCCTCCCTGCAACCTCTACTACTCAGCTTCCTTGCCTTCCATCTGTCCTGCGCCTTTAAGGATCATTTGTAGGAAGTCCTGTTCTGACCATTTAGGACTGGGGAGCCTCCGTGAGTGATACTCAAAGCTAGAGTTGAGACCTCAGCCCCGCAGAACGCTTGGGATGCGTGGAGGGCAGGGAAGCCTTGAAGAGGCTACTGTAACAGTTCAGCAAGAGGTATGTATTAATTTATTTTTGTATTTATTTTTGGCTGTGTTGGGTTTTCATTTCTGTGCGAGGGCTTTCTCTAGTTGTGGCAAGCGGGGTCCACTCTTCATCGTGGTGCGCGGGCCTCTCACTATTGCGGCCTCTCTTGTTGCGGAGCACAGGCTCCAGACGCGTAGGCTCAGTAGTGGTTCACGGGCCCAGTTGCTCCGCGGCATGTGGGATCTTCCCAGACCAGGGCTCAAACCCGTGTCCCCTGCATTGGCAGGCAGATTCTCAACCACTGCGCCACCAGGGAAGCCCAAGAGGTATGAGATCAGTAGGGTAAAAAGCTAATTGGAGGCTTAGAAAATTAAAAAACATTTGAAAGGAGTTGGAATTACTCAGCCTGGAGAGGAAGTTTATTAATGTTTTTCATGTGTTTCGTAGGAAAATCGCCTTCCGCCACGCAGGTTTCTGAGGCTGGTGACCATCCTCCCCGTGAAAGCAGAGACAAAACCGACAGCACCATGCTAATAGAAGGAGGAGAGGAGAGTGACAGGTGGGTTCTCAAAACGCACGGCAGCTTCTGAGGAGGGTGCTGGCTGGGAAAATGGAATGGAACGTCCAATCTTGTTCTGTGACCAGTTGGCATCAACTAGTCTCTAGCTGCAGTTACCATCTGGCTGAATTTTGGAGGAGGACGTGGTTCTTACCAACAACGCTGACTACTGTCTTTCATATAATATCAGTAGAACCTCATTCCCCCTCTGTGTTTAGGGCTCTGAGATGAAGCATAACAAACACTTCGGATACATAGGCTATTTTGTACAACAGTTCTGTTTGTAATGATTTATCTTTGGGGATTGGGATGAAAGAAGGTCATGCAAAGGTTAGCCTGTGTATGTGGACTTTCTTATAAGGAACATTGCTTTGCGAGGATCTCTCCTTGAAAAGAGGAACACAAATAATGACCGTGTGGTTCAGGTGGTATATTTTTGTTTAAATCGTTGTATACATGAGAGAGCTCCATGTTGGTCAACAGGACCTGGTTAGAGAAATGCTTGGATTTCTATAGTTAAACGTTGTTGCCTTAAGTCAAAAGTTAAGTGGCTGAGCCATGGTAAATTATGCTGACAACTCCTCTTATGGGTTGGGAAGGAAAAATGTCGCTGAGAGGTAATTCCCTGCTTCTCACGCTGCCGTGGAAGCTGTCTGCCCCTGAAGGCAGGCTCTGGTCTGATGCTGCAGGAGGGCGGGGCTGCTGCGGGGCTTCTGCTGGCTTTCAGACTAAGTCATCCCACTGATTACCCCTGGGCAAAGCCACCTAGTTACCAGGCATGGCCAAGCCAAGGCGTAGCTAGTCCATCCCCAGACGAGGAGGAAATGCCCTCTTGGGACAGGGAGGGCAGGATGAAGTGAGCAGGTAGTGCCATTGCCCTCCCCTCCTTTGTACACAAAACACTGGCAGTGAAGAGAACTTGACCTTTTCTCGGTACTTATTATTATACAATTTAAAAATTCTTGCTGGTTTGACAGGCTTTAAAATGGAACATTATTGTGTGTTTCTTTCGGTGCCGGGAGATCGGACTTTTCCATGTATTTATTGGCCCCTATGGCTATTTTTTTTGAGTGGCCTGATCCGCCCATCCCGTCCTCCCCAATCTCACTGGCCCTGTCATGGGTTGGGGTGCGAGTGGAACAGTAGCCCCCGCTGAGGATAACGCAAGGCAAAGCCAGCCTTTGTTCGGACCTGAACCATTATCTCAGCTGAGGCTGCTAGACCTGCCGTTTCCAGGTGATGCGTTTCAAGTTGTCAGTTGCCTCTGCTTTCTATTCCGTCTTTGGAACTGTGTCAGGGGGCAGGAAAAAGTAAGGAGGCGGACGGGGAACGGGCAAGATCCTTTTCCTTTCTTATGGGCGGAGCCAAACTGAGACATGTGAGCCCCTGCGAAGGCTAATGGCGCTCCTTCCAAGTGATGTTCTTTTAATATCGGAATACTAATATAGAAATAAGAGCACTGGAGGCGGGGGGAGGGGTGGAGCTGGAGAGGGAAGGCCACTGGCAGCTGCCCAGTCACTCCCCTGTGATCCCAAACTCGGCAAGTCTGGTCCCAATGGCACACCCATTTTTCCCACTTGGCAAAACAAAAGCCCTACAGGTAACTGAGTCACCCTTCTCAGAGGCAGTTTAACAACCCCTGGTTTCTTATAAAGCATACCCCTTGGGGTGATCTCGCCCCCGAGGGCCATAGCCCACCCAGCACCATACAGGAGTGGAGTTCTGGTGACCACAACTGTGTCTCCCTGGCGACAGCGCTTTCACACCTTCAGGCCCTCGTCCGTGGGCTGGCCCATCCCTGAGTCTCAATTTACTCTGGCGGGACCCCTGAAGCCCATTTCCTCCAAGCAAGCTTCAGTGGTGGAGGTCCTCTGTATAACTGAAAACTTTCTTTCTACTTTTAGCCTTTCTTTTTCCGGTGTGGATAATCCCAGAGCCTTTCATCTGACTCTGTGCTTGTCAGCTCTTCCGATCTGCCAGCGCTCCTGTGATTCCAGCCTTGACCAGGCTGGCCCATATTTCCCTCTTCTCATTCCTCTTTGCTGGACTAGCTCATCCTTCGGGTGTAAACTTAAAGGTGCCTTCCCCTGGGAAGTTTTCCCTCTAGCCCTGGTGAACTGGACGGGTGCTCCTGACTGGCCCCGCTCCTGTGCGAGAGGATATCACACTTATTGTTATTCATGAATAAATGTCTGTGTTTCCCACCAGGCGGAAGTCCCCTGTCTGGTTTGTTTCATGGAATATCTTTGTCTCATCAAGCAGTGCTTGGCACTTAGACATGACTAGTTGAATGAATGTTCTGTTTGTTGAATTCAAAGGCCATACCTTCTGATTTCAGGATGACATTGCAGTCCCTGACTTCAAAGCCTGGCCCTTGTCCCTAACCCTTCCATCCTACCTGCAGACCGTGTTTACTCAGCCTGATGGCAGCCCTGCCCCGCTGCCTGCTCTGGGGAAGTGTGTGTCTGGAGCATTGGCTATCTTCAGAGGGCTTTGTTTGGCTCAGCTGGAAGGACTTCAGCACCTTCATCCAATCGGGGTGAACATTACACTATCCAGACTCCTCAGGCAGGTTTTGTTTACTCTGGGATCTTCTCCAAGATACCAGCTGATGGCTTCAAACACTTTTTATGGTCTCACATTTGGACAGACTCAGATTTTCCTCCTTCATCTTCCAAACCTTCCCTAAGATTTTCCCTCTTCATTTGTTCAAGCTTTATTATAAATGCTTTTCCCTGTGTGACTTTCCCTGCAGAAAACTGGCTGCGTAGCTTCTGCCTAGAGCTGAGAAGTACTGCAAATGCCAAGGACTAGCTGCAAAGGGCAGGCGGCATGTCTCCTGATGCCCTTTAGTTATCCAACCATCTTTGAGAGGCTTTTCTCCTTCCACAGGGTAGAGTAGGTGGGTTTTTTGGTGTAGATACAGTGGAGGTAAACTAATGGTTTCCTTAAGGAAAGTGGAGTTGGAATTTTTTTTTTTAAGATCGGGGCTGGTGTTAATAGAGATCCACTCTTAGTCACCCAGGCGCAGAGTAGGATAGCATGAACCTTGGTGAAAAGTGTTAAGACACAAATGTATTTAGGGGACTTCCCTGGTGGTCCAGTGGTTAAGACTCTGTGCTTCCACTGTAAGGGGTGTGGGTTCAATCCCTGGTCGGGGAGCTAAGATCCTGCATGCCACATTGCACGGCCAAACACACACACACACACACACGCACACACACACACACACACGTATTTAAAACACACACATACATTTGTTGGGCACCTACTATGTCTGGCACAGCCGGTAACAAAGATACGTAAGCCATGGTCTTAACCATCAAGGAGCCCACAGTATATTAGGACAGTGACAGCATGGAATGGTGAATGCCATGTAGAGGTAGGGAGGCGGGAGTTAAAGATAGGGAGAGCAGAACCATCTGGGTTGCACACATGACCCCTGACCTAGCAGCACTGGTACTGACTGTGGCAATGGGACCTAGAAAGCCAGTTTTAAAAAGCCTCAAATCCCTGGGGCCCAAGATCCCAGATGTCTTCACAGTCATCAAGATTGTTTGAGTCTCATATTTTTCTCTCAGCTGGCCTCAGAAACCAGGGAAGCAACCCAAACACAATACTCCTGCCCCATGTATTGATTACCTATTGCTGTGTAACAAATTACCACAAAATTACATCTGGAGACAAAAAATATTTATTATCTTGTAAAACAAAGGATGTTGCCCACCATCCACTTCTATAAGGATCAAGTCATTAGCCACTGCAATTACTGATTGACAGTATACCCCAAAAGGAATGCAGGATGAGGCACTCTGTGCTTTGGGGGAAAAGGCCCCTTAGAAAGTTAGATATATCTCAGGAGAACTTGTTTTGTGAACCTGTGTTCTTGCATCTTCCCCGTACTTAGCAAAGCATTGAAATCATTAACTGAGATAGTTCCTCGTTAAGTAGCAGTAATCTTCTACTGAGATGTAGGCTTGACTGCACGTACTCCTTAGCCAAAATCACACATATACTGTACTGGCCTTTCCTCCACCGCTTCAGAGGAGTTCCTCGCAGCTACCCGAGAGGCTCTCTCCTGGGCTATAGTCCTCAGTAGGACTCAACTCACAGCTCTTACATTGTGTGTATGTGTGGGGGTTTTTTTCAGTCAGCAATCTCCTCCAGTTTCTGAGGGTAAGGAATCTGGGTGCATCTTGCCTGGGTGTTTCTCAGGCAAGGTTTCTCATAGGGTGGCCATCTCAGTGAAGACTTGACTGAGTCCGGGGGTGGTAGGATTTGAGAGAGGGCACAAGTACCGATGATGGAAGCCACAATCATTTATAACCTACTCTCTCAGAAGTGACATCAATTACTTCTCTCATGGTCTATATGTTAGAAGCCAGTCACTAAATCCAGCCCATACTCAAAGGGAGGGGATTACTCAAGGGTGTGGATACCAGGGACAGGGATCCCTGGGGGCCTTCTTAGAGGCTGCCCACTGTGCCTCTCCCCTGGCCCATTCTCCTCCCTTTCTCATTGTTTTCTTCCCAGTTCAGGTTTCACTTATAAAAAGGACTAGTGATTGCTTTCCTCTTTCCTCTGTGTCACCGAGAGTGGGGAATGGCCTTACATCATAGCAGGATATTAGGTTGGATGTTCCACTTGTACATGTGGGGGACTCAGAAGCACTTGGCGGTGCTGGCAAAGCCTCCCTCTCAAGAGGCCAAGTACTGGACTTCCCTGGTGGTCCAGTGGTTAAGACTCAGTGCTTCCAATGCAGAGGGCACAGGTTTGATCCCTGATCAGGGAACTAAGATCCCACACTCTGCCTGGTTAAAATAATAATAATAAAGTTTAGCTTTAAAAAAAAGAGGCCAAGTACTGAACGGGAGGCAGTATGTTCAGGACGAGGTCATTTCTGGAAGTGTTTGGCTAGAGGGGAATCATTTTTCAAATTATGACTTGAAGCCCCGGCCTGTCCCTTGATGCTGCTAAATCATCTGCCATCTTCTAAAGATGCTTGTAGTCTCCTTGAAGACACAGGGCCGAATAGCTGTCTTGCAGAAGAGTACAGTTTCTGTGCCTTTTCAGGGCTAAGCCTTTCCCATATGGTCACAGAGGCCAAACTGTTCTTGGTACCTCCCCCATCTTCCCTTTCAGAATTTCCAATCCCTTCCTGGCTCTGCGACTCAGCATAGTCACCCTTAGAACCCAGTCATCCTTGTCTCCTGTAAGCTCTCTGCAAGATCCAGTCAGTCCTTGCCTCCATCTTAGCTGAGAAGCTCTTAAGGTACAACTCCTTCGTGGGGACAGGCAGAGGCCCTTGCTTATCCCAGGGTTCAGGATTTAAGCCCCAAAGTTATAAGGTGGCATGGGGAGCAACAGTTGTTATCACACAATAGTGACAATGAACTTACCCACCACTCATAAAAGGTGTCATGCAAATACCTTGATCCTAATTAAACCAGCCTCCTTCCTAACCAGCCACATCCTCCTCCTTGTCAGCCATCCTCCAGCTGATTTCCAGTGTCTTACAAATGCAGAATAAGATGTAAATCGAATGCACTTTGATGAAGTTGGAGAACTACTCACTCATGGGTAAACCCCCTAACAAAGAAAGATCTGGCAGAAATGGAGCAGTTAACAGAGGAGAGAAAATCGACAAGGATATTGACACAACAGGCTCTTCAAAAGAAGGTGATTTGAATATCAGAGATGGAAGAGCAGCCCTCAGGAAACTGATGAAATTCTTGAATATTTTTGCAAAAATATTCCTTTTTATCTTCCTGTCCTTGAATGTAAAATGAAGGAAGACATACTGTGTTGTTATATAATTTTATCAAACAGCTAATGCCCAAAAAACACAACTCATTCTTTTTATTAGTATAAGAATTGGTGCACAATTACACAACATCCATTTTATAGAGTAGATTAAATATGTATGTATAATTTTTGGTTTTTTTCGAAGATCAAGTTCTAACCAAACCCATTTTTTCCCTTCCTATTTACCATGATATTTTAGGTAAGGTTGGTGAGAGCACTGTTATGAGGTGCAAGGCAGGTCTAAGGAAATAAAAACACTATTTTAAGCAGAGACAACAGCTAACAGGATGTGGAATGGAACTTTTCCTGTAGTCTCAGGTGTTGGCTAAAGCTTCAAAGCTCAAGCCAATGTGATAAGAACCCGCACATTCTAAAGAGAGGTGCTAAAGAAATCCCACAGGACGTGTGAAGGAAAGGCTAGAGGTTCCTGAGGGTTCTTTGAAGGGAATTTGTTAGAGAAGCAAGCTTGGTTTTTTTCCCTCCCTCCCCAGGGGGAAGGGAATCCAGCCACCCAAAGCAAGAAAAGAGGGCGGCCAAGAGACCCTCAGGTTTGGGGGTATCTTGCAAGAAAGGGAGACAAACTTGCCTCTCATTTCAAAGAATCTTGTTGAGTGGTGAACATGTTGGTCTGCATAGTGCTGCTACTGGAATGGAGGATGCCAAGCGTCTTGGGAGAGCTTGCCTTGTGTCTCCTAGAGTCTGGGGCTTGAAGACTGGGAGTTCTGAAAGTAGGAGGCTAGAGTGGAGCTGGGTGGCAGGGATAGCAAGATGAGGCCCTCCCATTTGAAAGGCTAAGAGTGAGAAGATTCCCATGCTTGCTTTAGTAGTGAGAGGACTACCTTCTGGGGCAGGGGGTTCCAGCAGAGAGAGAGGCTAAGAGATCAGTTGGAGACTGCAGTGTGGGAAGTCCCTGTAGTGGAGGTGGAAGAGGGTACCTCAAAAGTCCCATTCATATGCCTTATGAAAGAGCTAGACTGAGAATGCAGGGGACTCCAGACCTTCAGACACAAGCCACACACACTGCACATGTTGAACACCATGGCCTCTGCCCCTTTGCTCTCATTTTTCCTCATCTGCTAAGCCCTAGAGGATCCTGAAGAAGGCGGGATGGGGGAGAGAGGAGGAGGGTGGAGGAACAAGCCATGCCCCCATCTCCATTATAGGGCCGTAACCACCATGTCAGACCCAAGTTGGAGGGAGGGAAGAAACATTAAATTGGAGGTGAGACTCAGGTTGGGTGTAGATTGGAACTTTTGAGATCCTAAAATGGAACTGATATTTGAAAGCAATCGAAGTTCTGAGATCTGCCTGGAGAAATCACCAAAGAACAAGAAAGGAGACCCAGACAGAGCTCATTTGAAGATAGTGGTTTTGGGGAGTGGGGGAAGGACTCTTACCAAGTTCAGCTTGCTCACAAAACTGATGAAGTGTTTGGGGAAGAGTAGTATTCCAAATTGCAATAGAGGAGTTTTCTCATTTCACAAGTGTACTTACTCCTGGAATTTCATACCCAAGACATCACTCCTTTCCTAAAAGAATGCACAGTCTAGTGGGAAAACTGGAAAGAAAGGATTATGGACTATAACACAGTGTCATATTGGGAAAGTACAGGGCACTATATGAACAGAGAGGAGGGCCACCAACCCAATCCTGGGGGCCAGGCAAGGCTTCCAGTGAGGTGATATCTTGGTTTTTATGGAAAAGACAGAGCCGACCAGACAAGGGGGGAGTGTTGATGAATTAACTTTTAGTTGTGTTGGTCATGTAAGTATCAACTGAAGAAAAAAAAAAAGGCACAATCTAAAAGTTGAGAATTATGTTTTATTCGGCAGACTTTCTGAGGACATAAGCCAGGGAGGCAGCCTCTCAGATCCCTCTGAGGGACTGCTCCAAAGAGGTGAGGGACGAGCCAGGATACATAGGAGTTTTTGCAAGAAAAAAAAGAAAAAATCCAGGTAGTCAGAACATCAAACGATTACTTTTAATTAAATAAAAACCAGACATCCCAAGTTAATGAAGTTAGTGCTTTTCTGTGTATGGGAAGATGCAAGAGTCTGGGCTTATTGAAATCACTGCTTTGATATACACCTTGACTATCGAGGGCCAGCATCCTGCTTTTCTACAGCCTGAATCCCCAAAGAGTGCACAGTCGGGACAGCTACAGTGGCTGATGGCTTGATGGCCGCCACATCATTTGTTGGCTTATATGGCAGGCGACATTTTTCATCCACATAAGTGAATATGGGCCTGGAGGTCAGGAGCCCTGTCTGTGTACTACAGATCGTGATTCAGCAACATCACCAGAGTGCAGAGTTTGGAGCCCTGCAGGTGGATCAGATCTCTCAGAAAAAGTACATATAGGGAAGACAGAGGCCGTGGATACAAGTTGGTCAGATTGGGATGCACTTGAGAATACCTGTCCCCAGGACCTCAACACCTAAATCCTGTTCTAGGACGCTGGGGCAGGTAAGTACATGAAGAATGTAGCCAAACAGAGGAATCCCCCAAGGAATGGACGTTTGAGGGCTTTAGCCCAGGACCTCAAAGAGGAGCCCTAGCCCTGGTGAGCTGGGCTTAGGTAATAGAGCTGCACAGACTCTCTGGACTGCGGTAGGCAGATCTAAGAACAGACTGAGTGGCCACCTGTCTTCGTAAGCCCAGATGCAAGTCTCCACTCTGTCTTATCCCCTTTAGAGAGAGACCAGGTAAACCCTAGAAACGCATGATCCAAAAGATAAGGAAACAAAGAGAGGTTTATACTGGTGCTTGGAGCATTGCTAATGGACATTGCACCTTTAGGACATGTGCTTTCCCAGCAGCAGGTGGCCACCGGCTGACTCACTACACCAGATAGCCAGGAAGATAAGAATCCCAAAGAAGGGGCCAAGAGAGAAGGCACCAACTCCAAAATTTGGGGCTCAAGAAAGGGTCTTGGCTCTGAAGTAACTATGTGCCAACCAGTTTCCTCCTAAGAGTTAAAGAACCATCCATGCCCCTAGAGGCCAAGAGGGATCCCCAATATTTGAGGAACGAATAGAGGAAGAAAAATGGGACATGACGGTTGGAAAAGTGCGAGAAACAGCAGGAGGGTGTGTTCCCATAAAAGCTGAGGGAAAAGAGTTTAGGAAGTTGATCAATATAAGAGCAAAATTGTGTCCTTTGGATTTAGTGGGGGTGGTCACTGACCACCTTGACAACACCAGTTCCTGTGCAGTGATGGATTCAGGAGCCAGAATATACTGAGCTCAGGTATGAATAAAATGTAAGCAGCTGGAGGGAGGGAGTAGAGATTGCCCTTTCCTGATGCTGCCTATGAAGAAAAGGCAATCGTGTGAGAAACAAGAAGTACCTGTAGGAATGTAATGGCATGAGAAAGGGTTTTTCTCTTTTCTAGTTGTGAAGTCTTAGAGCTTGTTTGAATGATGATGGGGACGAGTGAACGAATGGGTCATAACTGATAAAACAAAGACTCAGGAAGCAGGGAGGGATGGATCTAGAAGAGCACAGGCATTGCACAAGTAATTAGCCTTGGATAACAATAGGAACAGTCTGTGACTAAGCTTGGGAAAGAGCAAAGAGCAGAGGAGATGGGGTAGATATAGGTAAGTGATAACCGGAGGGGAAGAAAGATTGATGTTTATTTGCTTTCCTGGTGGATAACAAGGGTGGTGAATAATATATCAATGAAAGCATTTTGTACTTTCAAAATATTTGCATAAATATTTAATCCTCCCAAGAAGCCAAAGAGGTCTTCTGGTTGGTTCCAAGTCTGGGTACACACCACAGGTGCTATATTACCCTTGGCTCTGAATTGGTGTTCTCTCCTCCCACACAGCTAAGAACTCCCTCAAACTAATCTTTCCCCACACACTGGCCCAAGCTAACTCATAAGTATTTCTTACAGCTGCTGCCATTGAGGGAGTCCAAACAACAATGGGTTCTTTTCTACCTTACCTCTGTGCCACAAACTTCCCTGCCACCCAGTGGCAACCAGCACCAGCATGGCTCTCCCGTGTTCGTGTTCTGGGCTGTTGCCAAAAAGGACCTTGACCAAGGTCCAGATCTATGCTAGATGCATGGTGCTACCTCTTGGCTATAGCCAAGAAATATTCCCTGACTTAATGAGGGTCCAACTTGAGATGATTTGGGTTGAGGACACTTTGGCCAGTTATCCGCTTCAATTTCTTATAGTGACTCAATATCCAAAGGACCTGAGGCAGTGGCCATGCTCCATCAGTCTCTCAGATTCCAGGCTGTTGTTTGTCCCACAGTCTTTCTCCCGGACCTTTCCATTCTCAGGTAGCACCATTACAACCATCTCTTGGGATCCCCTAGTTATTAGTTCATGATGGGAAGGAGGGGAAGAGCAAGGTTAAAATTGCAAAAAATGTGAAAGGCAGAGAATTGCATTGGATCAAAAAAAAGCAACCCTGGGCTTCCCTGGTGGCGCAGTGGTTGAGAGTCCGCCTGCCGATGCAGGGGACATGGGTTTGTGCCCCGGTCCGGGAAGACCCCACATGCCGCGGAGCGGCTGGGCCCGTGAGCCATGGCCGCTGACCCTGCGCGTCCGGAGCCTGTGCTCCGCAACGGAAGAGGCCACAACAGTGAGAGGCCCGTGTACCGCAAAAAAAAAAAAAAAAAAGCAACTCTGTGACTATTAAGTTAGGTGACATCTTTCTGCTTTTGTGCCAGTTGTTTTGAAGGCAACTCAGAAAGAGAAATTCGGAAAATGCTTTGGGCAATAATGGCATCATTTGACTAAAAAGATGCTTTCAAGACCAACATTTATTTGGGTATATAGACATATATTTGGGTTGCACATTCTAATGTATTTGTTAAAAAATTTCATTATTTTATGGTCATAGTTTATAAGTCTATCAAGCGGGCTTTGACAGTTAAAATGAAGCTCTTCCAGCTGAGATAGAAAGATTTCTTTTTTTTTTTTATGTGGATTCAGTATCCAACTTGGTGCCAAGTATCTTTAAAACTTTCCAGTCCAGAAGAAGTTTGAGGCTTTTTGACATTGTGAATCAACAGTGCAGTTAAAGGTCATAGGTTTTAAAAATTTGACACAGTTTAGCTTTGACTTGTACATTCAAGAGGCAGATCTTTTTGACCCCAGAGTGAAGATGAGACTGCTAATGCTGATAGGGCAGCTCCAGAAAGCAAAATCACTTTGCTCTGAAGGCAGCTGTTTTCCTGGGTGCTGTGATTTAATGTAAACCAAACAGATTCGCCATGCACTGGGCAAGCAATAAAACACAAGCTGGGACATTACGTCTGCTCAGGGAAACTGTCCTGGTGACCCAGGACAATTAATACAGTAGATCATCCTGGCCTCTCCCTATCACCTCCTACCCTTTCTTTCACTTTCCGTCCATTTCAGCAGCCAATCCAGCGGGCTTTTTGTACTTGTTCCAGGCACCATGTTAAATGCACTGGACACAGACTCGGGCTCCCCCAGTCTTGACCCTTGGCACAGTCCAGGCACGATGGACACACTCCCTGTGGCCCTCTTATTCTTGGCTGTTTCAGGAACCACCTCTCAGTACCTCCACTGGACAAGGCCCAGTCTCTCTGGAGAACAGCCAGTAACTATCATAGTCTGTAACTCCTGAGGGGACCACGGGGCCATATGCAGCAGGTGGGCTGTAACAGGGAGTGAACAAAACACATTTCTCCAAAAATGCTGAGGTCCTAAGTTGCTTTTTTTTTAAGTAGATGTCTCCCCAAAGAGGCCTTTTTGAATGCTATCCTACTACTGGAGAAGTGCCTTTGTACCCTGATTTTTGCAGTAAAATCCCACTTAGGCTCATTTTACATTTACTAAGCTCCCAGTGTACACAAGTCATTGCAAGTATGTCTACTCTGATTTTCTCCTCTCCCTGAAAACCCTCCCCAGCTCCAGGGCAGAACCAATGCCACCCAGGCCCCATCTGCTGAGTGTCAACAGCTCTTTCCTCTCATGAACACTGTACATGACCACGGGTTTGGGGTTTTTTCTTCATTTTGGAAGAAAAGAAAAACATGCAGGGTAAGGACACAGTTATGTTGTCAGAGTGATTTTTTGGCTTTTGGCTAAATCTTGGTCTCGTGGGGGGAGAGAGGAGAAGACTTGGTAAAAATTAGCTCAGTTTTTCCTTTTTGTAAACACAATCTGAAAAAAATGTAAACAAGCTGAGTCAGCAGAGCATTTGCCTGCCCCAAATGGAGGCATTTATGGTATCAAAGAAAGTTTACTTAAAGACATTTCAACTTGGGTTTCCTGTGAATGAGTTGGGAAGCAAGTGAATAGATAAGACCTGAATGGAACTGGACTTTCTTCATTCACACAGTCCCCTAGAAACCAGTGCCCTTTATGGAAAACAGGGAGGTTTTGTTTGGAGGATAGGTCTGGGGCATTTGAAGAAACCTCACACCAGAACACACTTTGATGTGCCCTGGATTGAAATTCTGTTTTCTTGGCCATCAGCCTTGGGGTGGACATTAAGACTGGGGTAACACTTCAGAGAAGGTTCTTGGATATCAAGGTTTTCTCCTCCAAAATTATGATGCTAATAATCCAAAGTATACAGCCACGGTGGCTCAGGCAGCCAGCCCTACCTTAACAACACAGAGTTAGTGGAACCATATTTTTATTCATAGCATCTTAAATCAAGGCTCTTGGTTAAGGTGTTATATTCTACAGCTATTTCCTCTACAGACTATAGACTGAGTAAAGCACAAACTTTCCTACTCATGATATGTGGTCCAAAATATGTTTAAAAGACTAAAGCTCATTAAGTTGTTTGGACTCACACATCAATTACATTTATATCTAACAGATGTAATATCCTTACTTTTTTCCATCTAAGTCAGTCACACACACGCATCTGGCACCTTCAAGGAAGGCAGTGTTTCAGGGTGGCATACGGAAGCCTTAGATGGGGTCCTGGCCATTGGGAAACGTCATTAAGGAGACAGAACTGTGTGAAAAGTACTGATGTCTGCAACTTACTTGAAAATGCATTTTTAAAAGCAGATGAATTGATGGGTATATAAGAGATTTAATAAGTACGTGGTAACTCATTTATAGCAAAATGCTAATTATAGAATCTAGGTGATAAGTATATGGATGTTCAGTGTATAGTTTTCAACTTTTCTGTATGTTTGAAATTTTTTGTAATACGATATTGGGGAGAAAAATCCTTGTAGCTCTGACCATTGAAGAGAGCAAATGGCTTTCAGCTCTCACGGACTGGGAAGACCACAGAATATAATGCTGTAGGTTACTGAGTCCTCGCTGTTCACTAAGCACTTTATGTGTACTGTCTCATCTGCTCTCACAACCACCTATGAAGTACCTCACTTTATAGATGGGACACAGAACCTGGAAAAAATGGCGCAGAAAGGTCCAGAAAGCATGAAATGTTTGCGCAGAGTCACACAGCTGGTAAGTGTCAGGTTCAGGATTTGAACCCAGGTCTGACTGACTCCAGAACTCAAAGCCATGACTAATGTACCACACTTGGGCCCCAGATGTGGATGCCTGACATGGCTCCTTGTGTTGGGAGGAAAGCACTTGATGTTTGGGGGAAAGTGGGAGGGATGCCCTCATGCTAGCCCTGCCTTCCCCTCTAATGGGTTTCAAATGGTTTGGTTCTTTTTTTTTTTTTTTTTTTTTTTTGCGGTACGCGGGCCTCTCACTGTTGTGGCCTCTCTCATTGTGGAGCACAGGCTCCAGACGCGCAGGCTCAGCGACCATGGCTCACAGGCCCAGCTGCTCCGCAGCATGTGGGATCTTCCCGGACCGGAGCATGAACCCGCGTCCCCTGCATCGGCAGGCAGACTCTCAACCACTGCGCCACCAGGGAAGCCCCGGTTCTTTAATTGTTAATAGACACCCAGACCGCCACCTGGGAGTGTTATTCTGGTTTCATCTCTTTTCTCTTTCTCAATTTGAACAAGAAGTTTACTCAAACAACAAGCTGCTTGACTTGAAAGAAAAACTATATAGAATGCATTCCTTTTAGAGTAATTATCCCCACTTCAGGACAGATTGTCCTATGTGTAACAGGTACATACAAAAATGTTATCAAATTGCCCGTGGTTTTACAATGATAAATGAAAAACACTAAAGGTCTACAATAGAACAAACTATGCAAGGATTTTTTATGTTGTTGTTTTTTGTCAAACAGTGAGAGAGCAAAACAACTTACTGGAATGTAAAGATAAGAGCTGAAGGAGTATGCAGCTAATGGAAAGGGAGAATTTCCATGGAATCAGGAAGTTTTCCCCATCTCACCTCCACTTGAAATTGATCAAAACATACTATTGGCTATTTAGATTTTTTTTTAATGCAGCATGTTTGTGCACATACACCATTCCTGGATATACAATAAAGGAACAGGAAAAGGAAAATAAAAGAATAGAGAAAACTGTTTTGTAGTCAGGATGTGGTGGAAACAGATTGTGGTTTTCTTTTTCTTTTTTTAAATTTATTTTATTTATTTATTTTTGGCTGCGTTAGGTCTTCGTTGCTCTGCGCGAGCTTTCCCTAGTTGCAGCGAGCGGGGGCTACTCTTCCTTGCAGTGCGCAGCCTTCTCATTGAGGTGGCTTCTAGCTACCGCACACAGGCTCAATAGTTGTGGCTCGCGGGCTCTAGAGCACAGGCTCAGTAGTTGTGGTGCACAGGCTTAGTTGCTCCGTGGCATGTGGGATCCTCCCAGACCAGGGCTCGAACCCGTATCCTCTGCATTGGCAGGCGGATTCTTAACCACTGTGCCACCAGGGAAACCCCAGATTGTGGTTTTCTAATCGTGAATGTACTCATGGTCTGTAGGAACAGAGTTCTGGAGTAAGGTACCAGATTCTTTTTTGGCAGACACGGCTAGAACACATTGATTGTATCTTCTCCTCCATTTCCACTTGTGCAGGTGTGTCTGTTTCATTGATTGGCTGCCCATGAAATCAGAATCTGGTCTGCCTCACTGACAAACCCTGTTGTTTACAACAGGCTTCCATTAGGTGGTATAAAAATGCCTCTTAAACTGCACCACAGAACCAGCCACCTTCAAGTTAATGTCATCTTCGTTCTCAGTCTTAACTCCTTCCTTGGGCTCTTTGTCGACCTTGGTGAGTGCTGGGGTCTCCTCAGCTCTGCATCACAAGAAGGGTACCAGATCCACACTGAATGAGCATCATCTCATCTTGCCCCTTAGTGTCCCTGTGGAGTTGCTTCCAGCTATTTGTTGAATAGATGAAATATGAAAACACTCCCTAAATCAGGCCCTTGATGTAGTTTTCAGTTGCCTGGGCGATCTCCCAGAGTTTGTAAAAAGAAGAAGAAAATCATTGAAAAACCAAATACTCTAGGCCCTCCTTTTTCACTTCAAAGACCCTGAATATCTCTTGACTGAGGTGCAGAGCCTTTCACATTGTCACGGGGGTCAGGGGGGTGGGTGGAGGGGTGGAGGGGAGGGCCTTGGCCATCAGACCTGGGTGCTACTTCTTGGAGGGTCTGGAAATCCCAGTGCAGCCCCAAGGAGGCAGCCTGAGGGTGCTGACCCAGTCAAGAGCACCAAGGCAAGGGTGCTCGGGTCACACAACAGCATGATTGCCCTTTGCCAGCCCACGTGAGGCTGTCTGTTCAGGCCTCAGATTCAGCTTGTTTGTGGTTTCTGTTGTTTTGCCCTTCCTTTCACCTTTTAAATGGAAGAGAGGAGGCTGCTTCCCACAACTAGGGAAAAAGAATTAAAGCCCAACTGGATAGCTTTCCCACCTGCATGCCAACAGCTCTCTAAACCCACCACCGCCCTAGAATAGATAGCAGGAGAAAGGATTTTAAAAACCGAAGACAGGGAGCAGGGAAGGAATTTCTCAGGGCTGGGCCTCTGGGTCCTCTCTGAGTTGGCCCTCAAGAAAACTCAGAGGTCAGGCTGTCAGAGGAGCATTTGCTTGTGTTTAATGCCTTCCAGGGACTCTGAGCCCAGGGGTTCTAGCCGGAATCACTGTTCTGATTTCTCGGGGATGTGTTTAGTGTTTAGGCTTCACTAGACCACTCAGTTCCAGGACAATGCGTGTGAGGGGTTGTGCATGGGGGTGCTGAATGCCAGCCTCCCTCATTCTGGACTGAGAATCTCCATCAGCATCTTGCCACCACTTTCCATGGAAGGCTCAGATCTGAGCCTGGCCCTTCAGGCCTTTAAGTCAAAGTATTGTGGGGTCAGATGGTAAAAAGCTTTAGAAATGTTCAAAGGAGTCTTAGAGATCATCTTATCTAACCCTCTCTCTTTTTTTTAATCGTGGTAAAATATACATGACATAAAAGTTATCGTTTTGACCATTTTTAAGTGCACTATTCGGTCACATTAAGTACATTCAAAATGTTGTACAACCATCACCATTACTCATTTACAGAATTTGTTCATCATCCCAAACTGAAACTCGGTACCCATTAAACAATACAGCCCTTTTTTTTTAAAACAATGAAGAAATCAACCAAAAAGGAGAAGGGCTGGCCCAATGTCATGCATGTAGGACAAGGGTTTACAATCTTGGAATCAAGGGCTCTGACACATCACCTGATTTCTTAAAATAGGATTTTACACACACACACACACACACACACACACACACACACACACACACATACATATCTATATTCACCAAGTACTCAATTTCTTGTTCTGGAAGCCTCACTTTCAGAAGAATGTCGGCAAATAAGTGGGTTTCCAAAAACAGACTGGATGAGGGACCTGGGAACCCTGTCCCTTAGAGATAGAAGGAGTTTGTGATGGGGAAATTCAGGACAATAATGGGTGTTGTCTTCCAAAGGTTTAAAATACAGTGTGGAAAAGAGATTGAACTCACCTGGCTTCAAAGGGCAGGACCAGATGGAGGAATGCACGTGGCAGCAAGGTCATTTTTATTAGAAATGTCAAAGATCTCTTTAATAACTCAGCTAAAGCAGCAGGCAGTGAGCTACTGGAGATGGGGAGCAGAGGCTGGGTGACCACCTGTGCTGACACATTGGGGAAGGAATTTACGCAGCTGAGAAAGTGTCCCTTCCCCTCCCTTCCATGAGTCACGTCATGAAAGAGTAGGAAGATGATGCCTGAGACGGAGAACCTGCCTACTTAATCTAGCACAGTTCATGTTCTCCTGGGGCCAGAGTCCTGAAACAAAGGGCTCTGGAAGCATTTGATGAGAAGGTGTTCATAGTTTTAGCTGATGACGCACTTGGGCAGTGCATGGAATGGTTGGACTATATACTCTCCCAACTGTAGGTTGTGACCTGTCATGAAATCAATATACTCAGCAATTTTTTAAAAAATGAAATAAGGGCTTCCCTGGTGGCCCAGTGGTTGGGAATCCGCCTGCCAATGCAGGGGACATGTGTTTGAGCCCTGGTCCGGGAAGATCCCACATGCCTCGCATCCACTAGAGAAAGCCCACCCAACGAAGACCCAACGCAGCCAAAAATAATAAATAAATAAAATAAATAGTAAATTTATTTTTTTAAAAAAAAGAAATAAAATTGAATAGAATATATCAGAGTGCAATACGATGGCAGGGGTAAATATTAGTCATTTTTCAAGAAATATTTTTGGTTATATTGTGTGTGTGTGTGTGTGTGTACTACTTCAATGTAAAATGTATGTTTTACCATGGGTTTAATTTTCTTAAAAAGTTTAAAAGCCACTACTTAACACAAAGCATGGAACAGACATGTCTGGAGTTTTAGAAATGGCTCACAAGTTGCTAGAAAGGTCACATGCCAGAGGAGCGAGGTGACGGTCCCCACCAGGCAGCTCTGCCTGTTTGCTTTCTTGGCTCAGTACACTGTGACGTTCGTGTCTGTGTCCCCATAGTTGGTCCCATAGGGTAAGCAAGTTGCTTGGCTGAGAGCAGTCAAAAACCTCTGCACACCTGAGGAGCAGACAGAAGTGCAGGTCTGACTTTTTGTTAAAGTCTTCCCATCACGCTGAGGGACTGTGGTGAAAATGAATTTTGCTCCTCAGAGAGTAATGAGAAACAAACCCTGGAGACAGAAAACTAAGGGAACGTGCAATCCTTCCCTACCTATCCCCATACGGATCCCCACACCTGTGTGCAATGACTTCACTCTGTCTTACCTTAAATCAGGAATTTCAGTCTCCCTGGGACAGGACTATGTGCACAGATGCTGGGGACTGTAATTAAAAGGGAACTGCTAAGAGGTTCTAGAGAGGGTTTTGAATGGATAGGCATGTTATGGAGTGCACCTTTTTGGACCACACAGTGCAAGAGGATGTCTATAGTAAGACCAGGAGACAGTTATACATATATAATTATATATATACACACACGGTGTTTTCCAAACTAAGGGATAGTGCTGCCAGTTTTCTGCTGAATCCTTTCTATAATGCAGGCATGTATAACAGATCTGTTTTTGTCCAACATCCCTTCCCAATTCTGACATCAGTATCCACCTTCCTCCACTTCCTACATGCAGTTGTTCCTGTCCTGCTACCCATTCCATGTGGTTCTCATGGGACTGCGAGTCACAGTGTATTGCCCCATCCCCCTGGCTTCAGGGATTGGTCCATGGAAAAGGCAACATACCCAAGCTGGGCCAATCAGGGATTTTCCTTATACATTATATTAAAACAGTAGGCAAGAACTCAATTTTTCCTATGGGGTTGCTAAGCTTGGAAGCTGTAAGTTCGAACCATTTTTGGCCCCCATTTTCCTCCAGCCACGTTGAGGAAGATTACTGACAGAGTAAGAGAACAAGAAATCTGATGACAGTCATGCTACTTTGGCCAGTTCTACCCCCTACCACCCCCCAGCCCACCCCACTCATGTAAAAGGACGTATAGAGGGGTGTGTATGGTGGGGAGAGGTGTGTGTGTGTTGCTTAGGCTGGTAGGAGTTGGGTTTTGTAATTTACACCTGAGAGAGTTGCTTCAGCATGCATATAATGGATTCGGTTCAGGATTTAGAGTGAAGACCTGTGTTGGAAGTGTAGAGCCGATTCTTATTAACTGTTCAAGATATATAACTTGTCCAAACCTCGGTCTCTTCATCTCTACAAGGTATTTGCGAGGCTTAAATGAGCTGCTGGTGTGAAAGTGCTTTGTATGATGATGAAACATTGTCTGAATGTTAATTACTAATCCAAGCACCTTTCTCCTACAAAAAAGGGAGGTGGGGGGTCTCCCTCGTGACCCTCCCAGCCAATCCACTCTACCCAAAGGAACCACTGTTCTGACCTCTTTCATTAGAGGTTGTCAGAAAACCTGGATTTGAATCCCAATGTTGCTAATTATCAACAGTGAGACTTTAGACAAACTAACTTCTTTGAGCTGTTGTATTATCAGTAAAATGGAGTTAATTAAAAAAAAGAAAAAAGCCTTGGAGGGTCATTGCAAAGTATACTAGGCTTTCTAATATAAGCTTTCTAACAAAGATCCTTACAATGTGGTGAGCTAAGGAATAAGTGGTTTATTTCTCTTCTATGAAACCATCCAGACAGGTGCTTGGGTTGGTGGGTGGCTTAGGCACCAGGTCTGATAGGAACTCATGGGTTTTAAGACCATTATGTTTTACACCAACTTAGCCAACAGGAAAGGGGGAAAGAGCATGGAGGAGGCAGCTCCAGTTGAGTGCGGCACGCTCTTGCTCAGGATCCACCAGTGAAGGTGTAGGCATGTGACCTCACTTGGCTCAAGGGAGGCTAGGAAATGTAGTCCCAGGCGGAACAGCCATGTTCCAGCTACAACTCTTGCCAGCGATGAGGGAAGAACAGATTTCAGTGGAGAGCCACTGCACAAGGTGTAAAAGAGATAGTGGGGCTTCCCTGGTGGCGCAGTGGTTGGGAGTCCGCCTGCCGATGCAGGGGACACGGGTTCGTGCCCCGGTCCGGGAAGACCCCACATGCCACGGAGCAGCTAGGCCGGGTGAGCCATGGCCGCTGAGCCTGCACGTCCGGAGCCTGTGCTCCGCAACGGGAGAGGCCACAACAGTGAGAGGCCCGCGTATCGCAAAAAAAAAAAAAAGAGAGAGATAGTGCATTTAAGGTGCTTAGAATATTCCCTAACACAGGGTAGTTCTCAAATATTAGCTGTTGCAGTATTGTCAATTCTCTCATGCAATAGGAATTAGGAAAGAAAGCTTTTCCGCAAATTAGGCTACAAAATGACTCTTTCTAGGAAAAATGTTTCTGATCTCATTATCATATTCTGCCAGGTTCCCTTGGCAGCTCTCAGCACATCACTCACCCCTTTTCTCTAAGGGCCTCCATTCCTCTGGCCCGAAGAGCTTCTAAAATACTCCCTAGTGACAATTCTGAAAGACAAGCCATGGAGAAAGTCCAACATCGTCTGCTGGAATGCCCCTTTTACTTATGGGATGAGCTCAGAAGAGAAGACAATTAATGATAAATGTGTGTTAGACTTGTTACATTTGCCAGCCAGTTTTGGCCGAATTATGAATTCATGCAAACCAGTATGTAGACTCTGGGGATCTCTCTTGTTAACTCTGACACTGACTACCTCCTCTTCTGCTGACAGACTCCTGGGGGAGATGGGGTGTGGTGGGCCCCTGGCTGTAAGAGGATGGCTAAGATTGATGGTACACCTTCTGATGCCATAAATGAAGCAGGCCTCAGTTCCATTAGCCATGAAAATTTGCACTAGGAAACTAATGAAGTCTTTAATTATAAATTCCTAGCTGTTTAGTCTTCCAAGGATACAGCGTTCCTAATTAGTACTCTGGCAGAGGCCATAAGCAGGGGGTGGGCTGTGTTGTGTAGCTGGATGTGTGAGAGACCACCCACAAGGCCAGGATGGCAGGAAGGCCAGAATAGGGCTTGTTCATGAACTCAGCAGATGGGCTGCCAAGGAAACAAAATTCTCCACCGCTCTTTTCCCCGCCCCTGACCCTACCCTCTGGACCACCCAGATCCGGGCGGAATTGGGCCACTCTGAGGACAGCCCACTTGCACTTAGCTCATCCACAAACGTTACCTGGTTCCTTAACAACGTTGAGCATCTCCATGAGTAATTAATGTGCAGTTTCACCCATCAGCTGTGAGTAAGACCTGACTTCTTCCACCCTGCTTGTTATAGTTTCCAGCTGTGACCAAGTACAGGCATGGCTTAGGAAAGAAAAAGAAGTAGGAATGATTGTCTCCCCTACATGGACTATAAAGGAATATGGGGGAACCAGGAAGCGCTTCTTTGGTCAATCACTCTTATAAAAGTGCCTGCAGGGTAGAGGTGTCTGGTTGGGGATGGGTAGGGGAGGTGGAGTGGTAGGATGGACTGCCCGAGGCCCTGTCCACACACGCAGTGTGAAGTAGAAGCCATTCTCCTGATCATTTGGGCTAAAATTCTTTCACTGAAAGATCCGGAAGATTGAAGCCAGGTTGCTTATCTTTTTTTTTTTTTTTTTTTTGCGGTACGCGGGCCTCTCACTGCTGTGGCCTCTCCCGTTGCAGAGCACAGGCTCCGGATGCGCAGGCTCAGCGGCCATGGCTCACGGGCCCACCCGCTCCGCGGCATGTGGAATCTTCCCGGACCGGGGCGCAAAGCTGTGTCCCCTGCATCGGCAGGCGGACTCTCAACCACTGCGCCACCAGGGAAGCCCCAGGTTGCTTATCTTTATTTATTTCTAGCCTGACTGTCTCAGAAAATTACCTCAGTTTTCTATTTCACTTCACTTGTCCAGCCAGCCTACAGGGAACTCAGTTAATTGCCTTGTTCCCGACAAGGTTCAAGTCCCAAGTCCAAGAGGCCGCTTCTAGAGGCAGCCACGGTGTTTAGGTCACTGCAGTGTCACCTTCCCTATCACCGAAGGGAACTGGTGCCAACCTGGGGTAGAGGACCACGAGAATGCCATGTTGTCTGAACACTAAGAGCCAGATGGACCCCACCGTGGATTTCCAAGGGAAGGACCGAAAGACAGAGGAAGCCTATACTAGAAGCATCCAAAGCCCCTTCGGGTGGTATCCGTAAAAACTGGAGGAAACAGTGGTAACAGGCAGTCTGACTTCAGGCTGCAGAGCCTGCCCAGGGTAAGTCAGAGCTAATAAAAATGCTCTGTAATGTCCCTGCACCAACTGTTGAGATGCTTGCAAGCCTCAGAGCATTTTCACTTTGACCTGGAGCCCCAGAATCCATTCAGCTGGTGATTAATTGCAGGAAAGATCCTGGGGAATAGATCAGGAACAGAAAATGGTTTGTATCAGTGTGATCATTAAAACTTGATCAAAAGCTGGACTTGGGGTTTCCCTGGTGGCACAGTGGTTGAGAGTCCGCCTGCCGATGCAGGGGACACAGGTTCATGCCCCGGTCCAGGAAGATCCCACATGCCGTGGAGTGGCTGGGCCCGTGAGCCATGGCTGCTGAGCCTGCATGTCCGGAGCCCGTGCTCAGCAATGGGAGAGGCCACAACAGTGGGAGGCCTGTGTACCGCAAAAAAAAAAAAAAGCTGGACTTGGCTTACATTTGGATGGCGTTTTCCGAAAGCAAGTTCTAAAAAGCATCTCCCAGTCTTCCCCGCCATGAACTCTCCTTGATTCCCAAGTAATATGTTGAGGCAACACTGCATCATGGGTCAGAAAGAAGTGGAGCAAAGCAGATGAGTGCATTGGGATCTTTTTAGGTGGTAATGTGGAAGGCAAAGCAACAGAAATAGTTTCAGCCTTAAGACAACTGGTAAAAATCAGAAGTCTTAGTAACAATGAGTATGGTTGACTTTTTTCTCTGTATTAAGAAGAAATAGTATACAAGCAATGTGAAATTTATATCCTGGCTAGGTCTTTAGTTAGTAAGTCTGAAGTTTGGACTTATAACATTTTCCCATAGTTACAAGGCCAAAGATCCTTATGTTGTAGACGTCACCACAGATGACCATTACTCCAAAAGCATCCCATCCATCCACCCAGGCTGCACTGAGGACCACTTCTCCTGGGGCCCTTGTAGCACCTGAATCCACCCAGTTTCATGTTATTACACTGTTGTGGTTGCCTTTTTATATCTGTGCCCCCTAATAGACTCTAAGTTCATTTTGAGAAAACTCTCTGGCTTTAGCTCATTGCTGGATCCTCAGTAAGTGTTCTGTAAATATCTGTTTAACTAATGAAAAAAATGAGCCGTTGTTAAGTTTTCAGCTCTTCCATAGAAATCTATACACTTCAACAGGAGAAAAATAAAACCCTAACTCTGGTTTTTTATAGATGATATCTGTTGTTCCCTTCTCCCATCCTGATATGAGTATACCCCATGTGAGACCATTCCTCATAAAGTTATAGATTTCCATTGCTTCTGTTGGAAAATGCATTTTGGCTTCAAACCAGGATCTCAGGACTCCCAAAATGTGTTTATCCTGCTTCAGTGTTTTTAATGAAGACAGTTGCTTTCTGCCTCCCCACCTGCTCTTTTCTTTTCTTTATACACCACCCCCTGCACTTAGTGCATAAAGAGGATGTCTCCTAGGTTGTCACAGCAGAAAGAATGCCACCTACTCACATTCATAAGCACATACTTGTATCCTGGGGAACATTCCTTAAGTGATGTATTTGTATCCTGGTAACTGCCTCTTCTTCCTCCTTCCCTTCCCCTCCTTTCCTTTCCCTTCCTTTCCTTTCCTTTCCTTTCCCTTCCCTTCCCTTTTCCTTTACATTTTCCCTTTCCCTTTTCCTTTCTTCCTCTCTCCCTCCCTCCTTCTCCCCCACCTTCCTTTCTTCCTTCTTTTCTTCCTCCCTCCCTCTCCCCCTCCCTCCCTCCCTCTCCCTCTCTCTCTCTCTCTTTCTTTCCTTTTTTTCTTCCTTTCTTTCTTCTTTTGAAAGGAAGGAAAATAAGAAGACAGTTTTGAACTTTTACTTTCTCCTGTCACAAAATCATTAAGAATGGTCAACTCCCAGTCTCTTCTCTCTTTGCATTCTCACATTTAGCCAAAAAGAAACAGGTATTCCCATCCGCTTTGAGAGCACCTACTTCATTTCATTTTTATTCTTTAACACTATTTCATTTGTGCACTCCTTAGCTTTGCTCTTACCATCTTGCAATATGCAAACACATCTCTTTCCATCTTGAGTTGCCATTAACTCAGGGAAGATTTTGCCCTGGCAGTCTGGATTGTGGAGATTTGTAACTACTCAACTGGTAGGTGACGTTGGCGGTTGGGATGAGGTTTGGAGATGGCAAAGGTATGAGAAAGTCAGTTGGGTAAATAACAGTTAAAGATTAATCTGCTTTGAAGGCAACATCTATCCCATTCATATTTTGTGGAAAATATTTACATAGCCAAAATAATATAAGTAGTGAATATTAATTTAAACAAAATATGCTGTAACTATTTGGGAAGATGGGGAAAGAGAGAAAGGATATATTGGGGGTGGGGTAGGGGGCATAAGAAAATTTTAAAGAGTTAAACTTAGCTCTTCCATAATAGAAAGTCAATAGGCAATGTCCAACAGTTTAAAATCAAGAAATTTCCCCATACTTTAATATATAACATTTTCTTTCATTTCATGTAGTCCCAAATATTTTCTAATTTTCATTGATTTCTTCTTGGACACAGGGATTATTTAGAGGAACATTTCTAAATTTCCATATATATGGATGTTTTCTAGTGTATTTTTGTTACTGATTTCTTTTCAAATGCAATATGGTCAGAGAGCATATGCTATGTGACTTCAATCCTTAAAAATTTGAGACTTGCTTTATGACAAGTATATGATCAACTTCTCCATATATGCCTTAAAAGAATATATACCCTTCAGTTGTTGAATACTCCATGTTGTCTATTAGATTATTTCTTAGTCACATTGCTGAAGGTTCTGTGTTCTTACTGATTTTTGTCTGCTTGTTCAACAGTTACAAAGTATGTTTTTAAAACTCCCAGTAAAATAATATTTTTGACTATTCCTATTTAGTTCTGTCAATTTTTGCTTTATATTTAAGCCATATTTTTTAGGTGAATGCAAATTTACAATTGTTATATCTTCCTAATAAAATGTACATTTTATCATTATTGTGTCCCTCTTTACAGATATAGTTTATTGTATCTGATATTAATAAAGTTATACCCACTTCCTTTTCATTGGTATTTACATATATTTCTTAATCCATCTTTTTACTTTCAACATTTCTGTATTTATATAGATATAGATAATTCTTATAAGCATAGTTTTTTTTTTTTTTTTTTTTTTTTTTTTTTTTTTTGCAGTACGCGGGCCTCTCACTGCCGCGGCCTCTCATGTCGCAGAGCACAGGCTCCAGACGCTCAGGCTCAACGGCCATGGCTCACGGGCCCAGCCGCTCCGCGGCACGTGGGATCCCCCCAGACCGTGGCACGAACCCATGTCCCCTGCATCGGCAGGTGGACTCCCAACCACTGCACCACCAAGGAAGCCCATAAGCATAGTTTTTTAAAATATGAGTTCAAAGATATTTGACCATTAATTGTCGCATTGCATTATATGCAATTACTGTGATATTGGGGTTTGTAAACTTATTAAGTAACTTACTGTTACTCTTATTTGGTCTACATTCTTTTTTTTTTCTCTCCTTTCTTCTTATTTTGAATTTTTTCCCAGTTTCATTGAGAAATAATTGACATACAGCACTGTGTAAGTTTAAGGTGTACAGCATGGTGCTTTGATTTACATATTTTGTGAAATGATTACAATAGGTTTAATTAACATCCATCATCTCATACAGATACAATAAAAGGAAAGAAAAAAATTTTCTCCCTGTGATGAGAACTCTTAGAATTTTGTCTCTTAATAACTTTCCTATATATGATACAGCAGTGTTAACTATAGTTATGTTGTCATTACATCCCTAGTTCTTATGTATCTTATAACTGAAAGTTTATACCTTTTCACTACCTTCCTCCAATTCCTCCCTCCTCCCACCCAACCACAAATTTGATCTCTTTTTCTATGGGTTTGGGGTTTTATTTTTGTTTTTTAGATTCCACATATAGGTAAGATCATACAATATTTATCTTTTTCTATCTGAATTATTTCAAGTAAAATGCCCTCAAGCTTCATCCATGTTGTCACAAATGGCAGCACCTTAAAGTTCCATTGTCTTTTGTTTTATATAATTTTACATTGCTTCTGTTCAACTCACTTGTCTGTCTCATTGTTCCTCCTTGAGTGTTGTCTGTATCATAATCAGGATCAGTTTAAGATTTTTCTCTTTGTTTTTAGATTTACAAGTTTTACTATAATGTAACTAGATGTGGTTTTCTCTTTCTTTTTAAAAAATCTGTTTGAGATTGGTGAGATTTGTTGAATATATGGCATATTATCTGTCATCAACTTTGAAAAATTCACATTCTTTCTTCAAATATTAATTTTGCCTCATTCTCTCTCAAATTTGTGTTATCTTCTTACTGTATCTTTTTTTATCATTGCCTATATGTTGTCCATTAGTTTATCTCATCACAGTTCATTCTGAATTATTTGCTCTGACCTATCTGCCATTTCACCAATTCTCTCTTCATCTGTCTTAAAGTCTTTGTTCAATCCATCTTCTGAGTTCTTAATTTCAGTTGTTATCTTTTTCAGTTCTAAGATTTCCACTTGGTTCTTTCCTATAGTTTCCAGTTCTCATCAAAAATTCCCAGTCTTTCCGTTTGTCTCTCTGAATATAGTAAACAGTTAATATGAGACTTTTCCTGATACTAATTACCATATCTGAAGCTCCTGTGGGTCTGTTTCTGTAGTTTGTTGTTTCTGATTTTGTTTGTTAGTTTGTTTCATGTTGTCTCATCATCTACTTGGTTATTCTTTATTGTGTGCCTGACGTTGTATTTGCAGCATTGCCTGTAGGATCATCTTTAGGTCTAGGGTGACATTTTCCTCCAGAAAAGAATACCACCAATTTGTGTTACCTCAATCCAAGCTCAGAGATGAGCTCTTTTGAAGTTGAGCTCCAATCCTTGTAAGGCATTTCTAACTCCAGTTCACCCTTATTCCTAGAGTAATCTTCTTGGGGTCTCAATCTAGAATTCACCAGAGGTCCCTTTGGTGAGCACTAGTCCAATATGACTGTCAGAAGTGACCTTCAGGGCTTCCCTGGTGGTGCAGTGGTTGAGAGTCCGCCTGCCGATGCAGGGGACATGGGTTCGTGCCCCAGTCCGGGAAGATCCCACATGCCATGGAGCGGCTAGGCCTGTGAGCCATGGCCGCTGAGCCTGTGCGTCTGGAGCCTGTGCTCCGCAATGGGAGAGGCCACAGCAGTGAGAGGCCTGCGTACCGCAAAAAAAAAAAGTGACCTTCAGCCTTTCAGCCAGCTCCTTCAGAGTGGCAAAAGTCCCCAGGGAAAACCATCTCCACATGCTGGGTCATTCCTCAGCCTCTCTCCTCTAGCCTGGGAATTCTTTGCTATCTTGATTCCTCTCAGATGCTTTCAAGCAGGCATTTAAAGTATTTTGTCCCCCTCTTCTAATTTTCCTCAGTGGATGTACTGGTTTAAGTTAGCCAGTCTATCATTACCAGAATCTCAGCAATTTTTAAAAAGTGAGTAGGGAATCTACATAATGACACCACATCATTACATCACTGAAGTTAAAAACGTATATCTCAGTTCCAGAGTGATGTATTCCATTTCTATACCAATATTAGAGCATAAAAATACTTTTTCTTATATTAGAATCTAAGAAGAAACCTGCCAATATTACAGTCACAATTTGGGGATTTCCAATTTTTTTCTTATGGTATGAAGTAAACTGATATAAGATGTCTCTCTCTTCCCATTTTCAGTCTTCAACTCTAATTTTTAAACTTATTTTAGATATATTCTCACAGGGTAAAAATACATAAATGTAGAATTACATAAATTTGGTTTGGCCTCTATTCTTTTCGGGAAAGTCTGAAAATGTTTTGGCCCTTGAAAAACTCAGACTTCAAATTTTAAAAAATTCTATATTTCTAAGATTTCTCCTCCTTCCCAAAGAGTATTTAGCTCCTTTCTCACTGGTGGCTATCTTGTGCCAGAATCCCAGGGAATCCTCACTTTAAAGGAACCAGCATCATGGTCATAAGACAGCCATAAAAGTGGAATTTTAAACATTTAAAACAGGCAACGGTATCTAAGGTCTGAGATGACCAGAGTCCAAGGAAATCATTGAAATTAACATGTGCTGGAGCCTCTGGAATTGAGGTTGAATAATCCCTGGGGTCAGTGTCTTGTCAAAGCAGATTGAAGAATGGTTTTTGCTTGATATATTTTCCAATTAAATAATCTTATACACTATGCTTCCCCATAACTACACCATTATAACTGGATTAGAGCATTTGGGATTTGCTTTTTAAAAAATCAAGCAGTTTATATGTAGATTGGAAGATTTGGACTTAAAAATTTGCCCAGTGCAATCTTGATACTCCCTTTACTGAGGTATGTAGATTAGAAGATCCTTTCAAGTAGATGGTGGTTCCCTTCCATCATAGTGGGTACCTCTAGTTAGGTGAGTAAGTGACTGACTGACTGTACCTTCCTGAATGAACTATTGTTGGAATTAGAGCATAACCATCCATGCTGGAAATGCTAGCTGGCCACACACCAAGATCAAGCAATCCCAGTCAAAGTTGCCTATTCATTTTATTCATAAAAAGCATTTATTGAGTACTTCCCATGTACCAGTACTGGGAATAGAGCAGTAAAAAGTCAGACTTGGTCCTTGCCTAATGGGACTTATGTTCTAATAGAGAAAATATGATAATAGTACTTAGCAGATAAGCTAGAGAATTGCAGGTTGTGCTGTGTCATCAAAAAATAAGCAGGATGGGGCTTCCCTGGTGGCACAGTGGTTGGGAGTCCACCTGCCGATGCGGGGGACACAGGTTCGTGCCCCGGTCCGGGAGGATCCCACGTGCCACGGAGCGGCTGGGCCCGTGAGCTGTGGCCGCTGGGCCTGCGCGTCCGGGGCCTGTGCTCCGCATCGGGAGAGGCCGCAGCGGTGGGAGGCCCGTGTACCACAAAAAAAAAAAAAAAAAAAAGCAGGATGATGTGAGAGTATCCAGAGAGGCCACTTTAGATAAGGGGATAGGGGAGAGTCTAAGGAAATCAACCTTGGCCGGAGGCAGGAGATTGAGCCAGCCATACAAAGATCTGGGGAGCAAGAGGTCCAGGCAGAGGGAACAGCCAGAAAGGTATAGTCAAGGCCCAGAAAGGAGGCCCCCCCGACATTAGAATATAGAGAGAAGAGGAAAAAAAAAATTAGGAAGGTGGGCAGGAATCTGGTTTTTAGGAATTTAGAGACCTTTGTAAAGGTTATATGTGACTCTAATGGTGAGTGAATATTTTCTCAGTATGGAGTGATCCAATATCCTCCCCATAAGGCCAAGGAAATTTATCAGGATTGATCTGTCATAACCTCTGTCATAGACCTCTGCCTGGAGGTCTGTATTCTATGGGAAAAGCACCGAATCACTAAACCCAAAGTCAGGCCACCTGGAGTATTGGTCTCAGCTGTGCTCATAGTAATGGGATCATAATGATACCTGGCCAATCCATTTCATGAAGGTCTTATCAAGTCTGGATGGACAAACTCATCTGAAAGCACTTGTCAACATGGAGAACTGCATGAATACACAGTGTTATTCTTTTGATTTCTGGCACAATCTATCACCTGTAATGATCCTTTCAAAGAAATTTCAGAGGAGTGACAAACCATCTGGGTGTTACATCCTGGGTAAAGCAGAAAAGCCTGTGCCCACCTACAGGGCTGTAGGAAGGATTAAATGGAGTGGCTTGTGTGTATGTGGCACACCCAACACCCACCCCAAAGGCTGTGGCCTCCGCCTCCTACCAATCTTTGTTCAGTGCCTTCTGTTCTATGTTTATATATACTATATCACCTCTAGCCACCACTTCAAAACATACCTGTCCTTCCCTGATGAGTAGTGATTTGAGCATATTTTCATAGACCATTTTTATGTCTCCTTTTGTAAAGTTTCTGTTCAAATATTTGCTTAGTTTTTTTTTACATTGGGTTGTTTAGCTTTTATTATTGATTTGTAAGATTTCTTCTAATTTTTTCTTTATATATTCTTGATATGGAATTTTTGTTTTAATCCATGAAAAAGGTAATAAACAAAAGCTTAGATGGGTACAAGACAAAAACAAAACAAAACAAAAAAAGTACCTATCCTGTGACCCATGTTCTCATGATTCTTCTCCATAAGGTAAAGAAGGATTCATTTATGATATTCCTGCCAAATTATACCACTCAGATAAAATGCACTAGTTTCCAGAAGGCCTAAGCAATAACTTTGATTTGGGGAATATCAGGTACTGCACAAGTCATTAGTAAGACAGAGAGAGAGAGAGAATTCTGGATTTTTCTGGACTCCCCAAATTACATGGAGTGCATAGCTGCTGATTCTGCCCATAGGTAGTGTTGGCTTTCCCCAGAATGTTAGACAAAATCAACACAACATTGATTGTCCATACATTTCCCCCCTCATCTGAGTCTTATTACCCAATTCCAGGCCAGATCACCCCAATTAATCTACTGCTCTAACACTCCCCACACCTAATCCAACATTTTCAGCAGTTTTCTCCTTCCTTCCTCACTAGAATACCTATAGCTAAGGTGACAATATATATCCCAGGATGATCATGGATTCTACCTGTTTTTCTGGCATAATTATCAATATATTGATCACTCTTTCAAATGTGTGCTAGTTTGGAAAATAAAATACATGGTAACCTGACCTGTAACTGAATGAATTTGAGAGAAGCCTGAAGGCAAATCTAGGGTGAGGAAAGAGAAAAAGCAGAGCTATAAGGCCAAGTTTAGAAGGTGCCAACCATTGTCTCTCCTGCATCCCCATTCCCCCACTCACTGGTCCTCAACCAGATTTGCTGGCATCATAGTGGGGATGAGACTGGTTCTCAGGAGAGGTGTCTGATAAGCACACTGAAAACAAGAGATTCACAGAAATTAGAGGTGAAAAGACTCAAAAGATAATGGAGGATGGTCCTAAGGGGGCATCAAAAGGTTATATACACCCCATGAGGATGTGGGAAGACAGCATTTAGTTGCTTGAATTTTATCTCCATTCCCGAGGGGTTGGTGGGGTGCAAAGTATTGGCATCTGGGCTGATTCCCTTTGCTCCTTACCACTCAGGTGTTCCTGCCAAGGACCATAGAGGACTCACCCTGACCAGGCAGGTTGCCAGGATTAGATCTGGCTGCCTGGACAAGGAGGTAGGAGACCATTTGTCACTTGGTGACCATGAGAGTTATTTTCACTTTGATGAGCAAGTTTTTAATCTGCAAAGTAAAGAGCACTAAACCAGATAGTCTCTAAGGCAATAGTTCAAAATATTTGTATATTGCTTAAAGAATTTGAAGAACTTTCTCCCTTAGGCAATTTTACATTATTTAAAATGTTTCTTTAACACAAGATGTAATTTCCAACACATGATAAATATGAACATTTTAAAAACCTTGTTACATCATTCTTTAAAATGAATCCAAATACCACAGCCATTTTATACCCACCATCATCATTTTGAAAATATATCAAAAAATTATTCTTAAATGCATGGAAATTTTACATTGTTCCCTTTTCAGTTTGAAGTCATTTTATTCTACTTCCCCCAAATAATTTTACCCTTGATATAATTTATCTGTATGCTTGAAAACTTTTTTTAAAAAATCACTCTCATTCTTTGATACAACAAAAGTGTGTGAACACATTGAAATTTTAAAAATTTCCTGCTATTGTAAAGCTCAAAGGTAAAAAAAAGAAAAAACAGAAGAAAAAACTTTAGATGGAGTTATCACTACAATTGATCTGACCAACTGTAATCATTAAACATAAAAGTAAAATTTTATTGGAAATGTATCTCTTGGTAAGATAGATAGAGCTGCCTTAGTTTTGGGGGCAAATAAATCTAAATAAATCTAAATTTATTTATTTATTTTTGGCTGCATTGGGTCTTCGTTGCTGTGCACGGGCTTTCTCTAGTTGCGGCGAGGGGGCTACTCTTCATTGCGGTGCACGGGCTTCTCATTGCGGTGGCTTTTCTTGTTGCAGAGCACAGGCTCTAGGCACTCAGGCTTCGGTAGCTGTGGCATGTGGGCTCAGTAGTTGTGGCTCACGGGCTCTAGAGTGCAGGCTCAGTAGTTGTGGCACATGGGCTTAGTTGCTCCACAGCATGTGGGATCTTCCCAGACCAGGGCTCGAACCTGTGTCTCCTGCATTGGCAGGCGGATTCTTAACCACTGCGCCACCAGGGAAGGTGGGAGTTGCCATAGTTTTTAAGCAAGTTCAGTTATTTATGGTTGAGTATAATTTATCACATCAAAGTTATTCCCCTTTTTTTGTTTTTACAAATGTCAATGCTGAGGAACATTATTTATATACGAGCACATGGCAATGGAAGGATTTTTCTTACAGCAATATCTCTTCAATTTTTCTTTGAAGTCCTGAGTTATATGTAAAAAATGGCCCTGTGATCCATTATTAAAAATAATTTTTAATGTTCTATCAGCTGATAATTCAATAGGTCCTCTTTCAATTATTTTGAAAGCAAAACTTGGAAACTACCTTTCGCAAGAAATTAGACTTGCAAAAGGATTTATTTCCCAATCTTTAAAGTTGTTCACTTTCTCAAAACCAATGCCAATATTTTGAATTGTTCTTTTGTTTGGCCTCCCAGGGGTCTTCCTTCTCTGGGCAACACCCAGAATAAAATGCAGGACAGGTGAGACTAACTTTTGTCAAGTAAGAAAAGGAGGACTGGGAGATAAGAAGTGAGAAAGTAGAACCAGCCCGGCAAGGTACTTTCCCAGACAAATGAATTTTAGGCCCGAGCACTTGTATTCATTCTACATCTAGAAACTGATTCCAGCCTCCTAACCCATGAATATACACCCTGGATTCCTGATCCTCAGGACTACATGAACCTCAGTTTGAAGATCCAGCTCTAATATCTACAAGTCCAGACAGTGTTAAGTTAAAGCAAAACAACTAAAAGAGAAAAATTTCAAGTTCATTTTGCTTATTTATTTCTGATTAGGTAATACATTCACCTGGTATAAAATTAAGAGGCATTGGGCTTCCCTGGTGGCGCAGTGGTTGAGAGTCCGCCTGCCAATGCAGGGGACACGGGTTCATGCCCCTGTCCGGGAAGATCCCACATGCCGCCGAGTGGCTGGGCCCGTGAGCCATGGCCGCTGAGCCTGCGCGTCCGGAGCCTGTGCTTCGCAACGGGAGAGGCCATAACAGTGAGAGGCCCGCATACCGCAAAAAAAAAAAAAAAAAAAAATTAAGAGGCATTGAAGCACATACAGTAAATCTCCATACACCCCCTGTCTGTCAGCCATCCATTCTTTTCTCCAAGCAATGGGTGTAAATGTGCCTTGTGTAATTTGTGGAGATGATCTATGCATATTCATGCAGTTATGATCAGAGATATTCTTTTCTTCCTCCTCTTTCACAACTGCTACTGTACTATACATACTGCCTTGTACCTTACTTTTTTGTTATTGTTTTGCTTAGAAATTACAATGCAGTTTTTTTTTAATATCATCATACAAAGAATACCCTCATTTTTTGTTGAACTGAACAGCATTCCATTGAATGTTATAATTTGCTTAAACAGGCCCATATTGGTGTCCTTTTAGGTTGTTTCCAACTGTTTCTATTTAAACAATATTGTGATAAATATATTGTACGTATATCACTGTGCATATGTGTGAATATATTCATTGGGAAACTTCTAAAAGTGGAACGTCTGGGCCAAGGGCCTGTATGTATTGATTTTAATTAGACGCTAGTAAATTGTTCACCTCCAAGGAGGATATACCAATTTAATCTACCACCAGCAAGATATGAGAGTGCCTATCTTAGGTATCTATAAATTCTGTAACTATTCCTATAACAAATCATCCCAAACCTTAGTCTCTTCAAACATCAGTGATCATTTTTTATCTTTCATAATTTCTGTGGGTCCAGATGATGAGTCACTTGGCTGGGTCATTCTGGTTTGGCATCTCTCAGGTGCATTCAGCTGGAGGCTGGGGTCATTTCAAAGACTTCTTCAGTCAAGCATCTGGTGCAGGACTGGTAAGAACTGAGTCTCCAGGTGATGGAATTGTGGGGACCACTCAGGTGTCTCTGTCCTTTCATGGTCTCTCTACGTAGTTTCTCCAACCTGGTGGCATCAAGGTCACTTGTGACTTCCTTTGGAAGCAAGAGGCAAGAGAGGTCTCTGGACCACGGGGTTTAGGAGGGCATTTTTTTTTAAGGCTGACCCTACACTTGCACACCCTTGAGGATGAGTGCTTTCTGACATTTTGTGCCCTGGCCCCTCTCTTGCCTCATCCTATTTCCAACCCTGCTTTTGTGTCACATAGCATCTCTTCCACACTCCATTCTTCAGAAGAGTTACAAGCCCAGAGGCAAGGGGAGGGAACCCACCGGAGGGAACTCCATCTTGATAAGAACAGTGTCAGTCACACTGTATAAAGAGATAAAGATATGTGCTCAAGTTTTGTACCTTTCCAATCTGAAACATGGCTTTCTATTTGATTTTTAAAATGAACTTCTTTCTGAATATAATTGAATTGTGCTTTTAAATTTGCATTTCTCTTATTGTGAGTGAGATGAATATCTTTTGAGTGTTTACTTCCTCTCTGGCTGTCTTTAGCAGCTTTGTTCATTTTACTATTGATTTTCTATTGGTTTATGCCCATATTTCTATTGGTTAAGCCAATGTGGGAGGAGGGAAGAAAGCTAATTGTTCTTTTGTCTGTGATGTGAGTTACAAACATTTTTTCCAGTTTATTGTTCACCTTTTGACTTTGCTTATGGTGGCTTTTCTTTCTTTTCTTTTTTTAAAATTGAAGTATAGTTGAGTTACAATGTTGTGTTAATTTCTACTGTACAGCACAGTGATTCAGTTATACATATATATACATTCGTGTTTTTTTTCCATTATGGTTTATCACAGGATATTGAAATTAGTTCCCTGTGCTATAGAGTAGGACTTTGTTGTTTATCCATGCTATATATAATAGTTTGCATCTGCTAATGCCCGAACTCCCAGTCCATCCCTCCCCCATGCCCTCTCCCCCTTGACCACCACAAGTCTGTTCTCCATGTCTGTGAGTCTGTTTTTTAGATAGGTTCATTTGTGTCATATTTTAGATTCCACACATAAATGATATCATTATGATATTTGTCTTTCTCTTTCTGACTTACTTCATTTAGTATGATAATCTGTATGTCCATCCATGTTGCTGCAAATGTCATGATTTCATCCTTTTATATGGCTGAGTAATATTCCATTGTATATATGTACAACATCTTATTTATCCATTCATCTGTCGATGGACATTTAGGTTGTTTCCATGTCTTGGCTATTGTGAATAGTGCTGCTATGAACATAGGGGTGCATGTATCTTTTTTAATTATAGTTTTGTCCATATATATGCTCAGGAGTGGGATTGCTGGATCATATGGCAACTTTATTTTTAGCTTTTTTTTTGTTTGTTTTGTTTTGAATTTGTGATACGCGGGCCTCTCACTGTTGTGGCCTCTTCTGTCGCGGAGCACAGGCTCTGTACGCGCAGGCTCAGTGGCCATGGCTCACGGGCCCAGCCACTCCACAGCATGTGGGATCCTCCTGGACCGGGGCACGAACCCATGTCCCCTGCATCGGCAGGTGGACTCTCAACCACTGCGCCACCAGGGAAGCCCTATTTTTGGTTTTTTGAAGAACCTCCAAACTCCTTTCCATAGTGGCTGGACCAACTTACATTGGTGGCGTTTCCATGAAAAAAAATCTTGTGTGTGTGTAGTTAAATTTCTCTTTTCTTCTAGCCTTCTGGGTTTTTTGTCATATTTGGAAAGGCTTTTCTCACTCTGAAATTGTGAGTGTTCCCATGTTTTCTTCTATTCTGTGTGTGTGTTTGGCTTGGTTTAGTTTTTACATTTTTACCTTTGATGCAGTTAGTATTTATTTTAAGGTGTGAAGTGTGGATTCAAATGTCCTGTCTCCCAATGGCTATCCAGTGGACTTGAAATGTTGCCTGCGTCATGTTACATTCATGAGATCTGCATGTCTTTTCCTTCTGTCCCGCTTGTTCCTGTGGGTCTTTATGTGATGGTCCCCCACTGTTTTGAGTATTGTAGCCACATAATGTATTTTAACACCTGGTAGGACTACTTCCCCTTATTTATCATATAATTAGATATAATTATCTAGGCTATTCTTTCTAGTTTACTTTTCCATGAAAACAATTCCTTAAGTTAATTGCATGGTGATATTATCGGTCATGAACTGTGATTAGGCTGAGATATTTGGGATTTTCTGCACATAAAAGAAGGAAATGGGAGGTAACTTGATGTCCTAGAAAGAAAACACACAGGGACAAATTTCAATCTCAAATCTGCAGAATATTCTGTGGCCTTGATCTAAGCCATGATGATACTTAAATAGAAATGACCCAGAGTGGTAAAGATTAATGAGGAAAAAAAAAAAAGACCCTAACTTTTTATAAGATCATTTTCCTCTCTTAAGAATTTTAGTGTGCCAACTCTCCCAGGGTAATTGAATCTTTCTTAATGATTAGGAATCATGCAAAAATTCTGATTGTTTGTCTGTATTACTGTTTAAGTCTAGTTTGCCAAAAAAGAAAATTGTTCCTGAAAACATGGTAAGGGGGTAGTGGATGGGATTCAGTCTTTAGAGGTTTTATTCACAAATATTGTGTTAGGCTTTTCCATATTTTTCAACAAACCAATGAATCTAATGAAAATCTCTTAGAAGTACATTTTTGTTACTTTTCCATTTCAGTTTCAGGGTTGTAAACACTCACATTTCTGTGTTCTGAGTAATGTACAACAATATTAAAATCATAGAACTTGACTCTTATTGCAACTTTCCTACTGAAGGGATCAAAGGCATTTGCTATTGTTCCTTCCTTGTTCTCCTGGGATACTGTGAGATCCTTCAGAGTCTCTTGCGTTACATACTCGTAAAATGCCTTGGATTTGCAGAGGTTTTGATATTATTATTTAATAATGTGTCTCAGAATTTCAGGATTTCTATCATGGGAAAAAACCAAAGCTCAAAAGTTCAAATAAAGTATGAATAAAAAGCAAACAGAAACTGAAAACTGTATTGTATATCGAATTGTGGCTCCAAAAAGATATGTCCAAGTCCTAACCTCTGTACCTGTAAATGAGACCTTGTTTGCAAATAAAATCTTTTTATTTTTAAGTTAGTTTTAAAATTGAGATATAATTGACATATAACTGTATAAGTTTAAGGTATAAAACATGTTGATTTGATCCATTTATATATTGCAGTATGATTCCCACCATAGCTTCAGCTAACACCTCTATCACATCACATAATTATTTCTATTTTGTTGAGAGAACATTTAAGATCTAGTCTCTTAGCAATTTTGAAGTATCTAATTCAGTATTATTGAATATTGGAAATAGGGTCATTGCAGATGTATTTTAAGTTAAGTTTCTCAAGAGGCCATCATCCTGCATTTAGAGTGGGCCCTCAATCCAGCAAGTGATGTCCTGGTAAGGGAAAGGAGAGAAAGATTTAACACAGAGACACACAGAGGAGCAGTTGGTGTGAAGACGGAGGCAGAGACGGGAATGATGTGTTTACAAACCAAAGAACACTAAAGACGTCCAGGCAGTGAGCAAAAGCTAGGAAACAGGCATGGACTGGATTCTCCCTCAGAGCCTCCAGAAAGAACCAACCCTGCTGACACCTTGATTTCCGACTCCTAGTCTGCAGAACTGTGAGAGAATACGTTTCTGTTATTTTAAGCCACCCTGCTTGTGGTAATTTGTTATTGGCAAAAAAAAAAAAAAAAAAGGCAGACACAGGAAACTAATATAGACCTCTGTACCCATCAAGAGAGGCTGAGCAGAAAAGCTTTCATTCTCAGAGTCCAGGAAACATGAAGTAGAAGAAATACCTCTACCCAGCTTCCTCGCTCCCCTCAGGTCCCCCCTATTCAGGCTCCCAAGCCCCAGCACCCACTCTGCAGGCCTCACTCAGACTTCTCCTCTGTGATTCACTCTCCCCCAGATTCAGGAGTATCCTCACTTCCTCTTCAAATATTCTCCTGTGCCCAGACATCCACCCATGATCAGCTTACAACAGCTTGCGGGCTTGTTCACAGCATGGTGGAAACCAATAACGTGGGGTGTTGACCTTCTCAGGAATAGTTTTATTTTTAAAACAGTTGGAAAGGACCCTATCACAAAGGAATTCCCTCTCCTGGTGGAATCTCTGGAATTGGCATGTGGTGGGGTGGATAATTTTGCAGAGGGTCTTCTCCCCACCTTAGTCCTCCCTGCCTTCTCCCCGTCACTGCTTCCCCAGGACCCTGGATTCTGTGGCTTCATCAGAGCAAAGGAAGGACCCCACCACCTCCAGCTGCACAAAGGCCCTTTCCAGGCCCAGTGCCCTGCAATGAGTGGAGGCCCGGGTGGGCAAGGCAAATTTACCTGGAGGTTAAGGATTGTGGGGTGCTGTGGAGAAACTGCTTTGAAGGAAGGGAGATCTTCCATGAGGGTTGTGAGGCCAGAAGTGGCTACATAATTTTCAGGGCCCAGAACATATTGAAAATATGGGCCCATTGTTCAGACTCATTAAGCATGTCATCATGGTGACAGCCGAGCACTGAACCATGGAAGGGCCCCCCTTTTTTTTTTATGGGGTATAGTTGTTTTACAATGTTGTGTTAGTTTCTACTGTACAGCCAAGTAGAGTTCCCTGTGCTATACAGCATGTTCTTATTAATCTATTTTATACATATTAGTGTATATAGGTCAATCCCAATCTCCCAGTTCATCCCACCCTACCCCACCCCTGCTTTCCCCACCTTGATGTCCATACATTTGTTCTGTACATCCATATCTCCATTTCTGCCTTGCAAACCGGTTCATCTGCACCATTTTTCTAGATTCCACATATATGCGTTAATATATGATATTTGTTTTTCTCTTTCTGACTTACTTCATTCTGTATGACAGTCTCTAGGTCCATCCACATCTCTACAAATGACCCAATTTCGTTCCTTTCTGTGGCTGAGTAATATTCCATTGTATATATGTACCACATCTTCTTTATCCATTCATCTGTCGATGGACACTTAGGTTGTTTCCATGTCCTGGCTATTGTAAATAGAGCTGCAATGAACATTGTGGTACATGACTCTTTTTGAATTATGGTTTTCTCTGGGTATATGTCCCATAGTGGGATTTCTGGGTCATATGGTAGTTCTATTTTTAGTTTTTTAAGGACACTCCATACTGTTCTCCATAGTGGCTGTATCAATTTACATTCCCACCAACAGTGCAAGAGTGTTCCCTTTTCTCCACAGCCTCTTCAGCATTTGTTGTTTGTAGATTTTTTGATGATGACCATTCTAACTGGTGTGAGGTGATAGCTCGTTGTAGTTTTGATTTGCATTTCTCTAATAATTAGTGATGTTGAGCAGCTTTTCATGTGCCTCTTGGCCATCTGTATGTCTTCTTTGGAGAGATGTCTGTTTAGGTCTTCTGCCCATTTTTGGATTGGGTTGTTTGGTTTTTGGATATTGAGGGTGCAGCCCTTCTAAACATGGGGCCCTATGCCACCACATGGGTTGCATGTCCATGAGGCTGGCCCCATGTGGGAGTCACAAAAAGTTTGAAATCCGAAGTGAGGGTCTGTGGTAACTTGGGTCAGTGGGCATCTGTTTGTGGACTTGAGCTCATTCCAGAAACTGTGTAGCACAAAGAGAAGCTGCCATCATCAAAGACGTGGGCTTGGCAAGTGGACCTCGAGGGAGGTGCTGTTCAGGCTGCCCAGATGAGTTGGTATAGGTGATGGGGAAAAAAAAGTAAAACAAACATGATCAGGTATTTAAAATTCCTCCAGCAGGAAGGCTCCTGGTAACTGAGGGAGCTCTTGTTTTTGGACTCCAAGGTCATCTTGCCTTTGCAGGATGCTCTTGCCTTTGCATGAGCCAAGGAGTAAGGGCATTGGAATGGGGAGTTTAGGGTGAGGGGGAAGGTTAGTTTGCTGATGCTGAGGGAGCTTACAGGGAAGGTGAGAGATCTGGGAGGAAAGACACATCTGGGGGACTTTTCTAAGTGCAATTCTGTGTGGGTGGTGTAAACACCCTGCCTCTATACCCCTGGGCGCCACTCCCACCCCACACCCTGGCAAATCTTCAGTAAAGGAATGACTTCTCAGGAATCTGTGTAGAGAGCTTTCTTTGGGGGCATGAAGAGACGGGTTTAGTTCAGGTAAAGGCAGAGAGTTGGGGTGAGGGCTAGTGTATTGCAGTCTTGTCAGCACAGAGAGGTAAGCTTCTGCAGAACTCACTGAATTGAAGGGGGCAGCCTCAGAAAAATCTCAGTGAAAAAATTTTGCATTTATTTTTGGTCCCTGAACTTGGAAAAATCAGGAGGGGGAAGAATATGGCTGGTGGGCCCAGTCTGGTTGGGGTGGGTCCAGTTACTGTGGAGAGAGGTGTGTGTGCTGGACTGGTGTTTGCTTAGTTCTGGAAGCCAGGGGCAGAGTCCGGAAGAGTACTGAAGCCTCAGGCTCCCTCCTGGTTGACAGCAGATAAGGCCCTGAGAGTCCCTGGGGCTAAAGCCAGGCAATTTCTATTCCTCCTGCCAGACTAGCTTTGGGCTATTTCCTAACCAGGTTCAAAATTGTTGCACTGTTACGTTCTCTCTGGCTCCTGGATATTTTGCTGATGTGTATAACCTTATTATTTTCCTAGTCAGCAAACACTGGGAACTGATATTTAGTCTAGAAAGTGTTATCTCTATATAACTAGTTGGTGGGTTGTGAGTATGTTTGGTTGAACTCACCTATCAAATTGGTCTGAGGCCAAAGTACACGTTTTGGTAACTGTCAGTTCCTGAAATGAACTCAACATATTTTCTCTTTCAACTAGCCCAAAAAGTTTTTATTTGTCTGAAGTAAATGGCCAACAGTGTCCCACCTAAGCAGGTTCTACAGATGAAATACCTCAAGATATAATGTGCCCCCTAAAAACCCTGAGAATGTGTCCACTAATGTTTAATTTCTGTAAACTACACTGGTGTGAACGAAGCAGGAGCCATGGTTGATGTTTGTCATTCTTGTGTTGGGTGGAGCAAGGTATTTCCAGTTACCTGGTTCACCTCTGAGGCCACTTTTCTGAGAAACACCACCATCTTTTACCACTCTTCCAAACTAAAACCTTAGCTGACCTCAGCTCTGGTGAGATTCCCAGGCACAGCCCACTTGTATATGACACAGCAAAAAAAAAAAAAAAAAAAGACATTTACTCCTAGCTGGCAGGTTTTACCTCCAGTTCTCGGGCACAGAATTAACTCAGGTATGTAATCTTCTAAAGCTATGGCTTCAAATCTACTATATGTACATTGGTCTCTGCTTATGGAATTGCTGTTTGTATTCATTTAAGCAGGCCAGAAAATGTTAATATTATAAACTCCTAAAATGTCATTTGGTAGCAAAGTTTAAAAATATACTGTACCCTTAAGCCACAAAAATATAGTAATACTTAATTTTAGGACTCTATATTTTAAGTTAGGGTTGTATGTGGCATCTGATCCCTGAAAAGTGTTGTTTGCTAGTTTCAAGTAATCCTCTGCCTTTTTCATCCTTTACCACTTGTTATCTCTCCATTCCAGCCCACCACTCCTCCCTCACCCCCCACCATGAGAAAGCCTGCAGGAGGCCAGTGGTTTTATTCCATTGTTTAAAGGGCTGAGTGAAATCAGCCACTTGGGGATTCCATCCATCAAATCCAATGTTTGGGTTTGTGTTGTTTGGTAGATGAAAAAGTCCAAATTGGCTGTTTCCCAGCCCATTCTATATACCACCATGTGAAAGCCAAGACCAAGGGTCCTCCCAGGAAACAATAGAAAATAGGTAATTCTGTGAGCTAAGAGGCCGGCAGTTCTCCATCCTTCCCACCAAAGCCCTTTCAAATTCCAACATGTTTGCTTGTCCATAGTCTCCAGAAGTGGAGGGCAAAGGAGCAGTCACAGCAGCCAGGTTCATTCACTTATTCATTCATTCACTCATTCCAACAAACATTTACTGAGCACTTACTATGTGCCAGATACTGTTCTGGGTCTTGTGGCTACAGCTGTGATCAAGATATTGATGTGGAGGAAGAAGGTTCAAGAACCCACAAATCATGCCATAATAGATGTAAGGTCAACCCCAGAGAGAAATATAGTCTGAGAACCTTATGGCAAGGACATTGTCATCGACTGTCTCTGCCTCTGCCCTCCATCCCACATCCATCCCAACAAGTGAATATGGCCAACAGCGGAGACCTCTCTCATGTAAGACTACCCTTCCCATCAGTCCCAGCTTTGTCCCCTAGAACTTTACAGAACCACCATGCTGTTTCTCACTGTGATCACCCTTCCACCGTTTGAAAGCAGCTGCCATGTTTCTATTATTCTTCACATGAAATGTAGGGACAAGGGTGTGGGAGGATGGCCCCAAGTGAGTCCACGCTAAAGTGCAGAAATGCCTGGGCTTTTCTGGAAACTGCTGGAGTGTCTCCACCAGAAGTCTGAATGAGAATGTGAAGATCCTATTAGGAATGAATTCACCCAAGGAGAGGAGTAAGACTAAGGTAACAGCTTGACCCACCACTAAGCCTTGATCACTGGGAGAAAGGGACAAACCTGAGCAGAACTCTGGGTCCCAAAACAGAGTTTTAAAATACACAGGTGTGGGACTTCCCTGGTGGCACAGTGGTTAAGAATCTGCCTGCCAATGCAGGAGACATGGTTTGAGCCCTGGTCCGGGAAGATCCCACATGCCGCGGAGCAATGGAGCCCGTGCACCACAACTGCTGAGCTTGTGCTCTAGAGCCCGCGTACCACAACTACTGAGCCCACGTGCCACAACTATTGAAGCCCAAGCACCTAGAGCCTGTGTTCCACAAGAGAAGCCATTGCAATGAGAAGCCTGCACACCGGAAGGAAGAGTAGCCCCCGCTCACCACAACTAGAGAAAGCCTGCGCGCAGCAACGAAGAAGACTCAATGCAGCCAAAAATAAATAAATAAGTTTATAAAAAAATAAAAAATAAATAAAAATGAAATACATGGGTGTGAATATGCATAGAAAAGGAGGTAGACAAAATGGTGATTTTTTTATTTTCTGAGAGGTGGGGTGATTTTGAATGTTTTCTTTATACTTTAAAATATTTTTCATATTTTCTACAATAAATACATAAAACATACTAATAGAATAAAATTTTATTTAAAAAATCATGTAGAAACTAATTTTCCATAGTGATTGACTTATTTCCTCCTTTTCACTGTAGAACAAAGGCCCTTTAGTTTACATAATAAACAACCTTCATAAAACGCTGTTGAGATCAATAAGCTTGCATTGTACAATTGTTCCCGTGTTATTTGTTGGTATTAGCCCTCTCTCTCTCTAAGTGTATGATAGAAAGCACCTGGCACCAGGTCCATAAAGACACTTTAATAGACCTTAATGACTTTCTTTAAACAAGCTGCCAGCAAATCTTCATTAGCATCTGTATAGTTTGAAAAAATAAAAGTGACCACCAGTAAAAATCTATGTCTCCTAAAAGATTGCAAAGGATCTCTCCGAGAAGGCTGGGGACCAAGACAATAGGGCAAAATTTCTAGAGCAGTTAGGCACTGCTTCTTAACACATAATCACATTCAACTAAAATTGGTTTTCAGATTTTTAAGAGATTTACAAAAGTGATCAAAAACATTCACACGTGTGAAAATGACCATCCAGAGAACTTGCGTTGTAGTTACAGGATTTAAGGAAAGAGTAACTCTAAATTATATTTTGCGACCAAGTGATATTGAATGCATGGGATAAGATTTCTAGTAAGCATCCTAATGCTTCCAATACTATGAATTCCGTTTTTCTTAACTCTAATTGTTGGGTGGTCATCAGATTCTGTTTCTTTCTAACGTGATGGTAATCACACAAACATGCTGTTTTCTATTCCTTTGCTGGGTTTAAGGTTACAGGGTGAAAATGGTCACAGTATACCAATTTTAAGGCTGGCTCACTTGAGACACATGTTTCCAGATGGGCCCTGGGATGGGATGGGATCTCCTTGGAAACCAGAGGCATTGAGAATTTCGACAAAACGAGGTTAGGAGTAAACTTGACATTGACAATTCATTGATGGTCTTTGGTCTGGACAGTGGTCTTTAGTGTAACTGAAATAAATATTTCAAAATCGAAGTGGAGTGGGGAAGAATGAAAAGGTTAAAATTATTGCCCAAGACTTGAGGTTTTATGGACCAGTTTTTTTTTTCTTCTCCAACTTTTTTTTTTTTTAAAACAAATACTTTTGGGGTTTTTTGGCCATGCCTTGCAGCTTGTGGAATCTTAGTTCCCCGGCCAGGGATCGAACCCGTGCCCCCTGCAGTGGAAGTGCCAAGTCCTAACAATTGGACTGCCAGGAAATTCCCTATTTAGTCTTATATAATGATGACATCTTCACAGTTGCTACAGGGGTAACTAATTTAAATGGGACACATTGAAGTGACCCTTGTTCCTAGAAAGAAGTGTAGTATACATGAGGGATGACTCTCACCTCAGAAGGAAGGTGAGTTTAGGGCAAACAAACTTGGAAAAGTTCACTTTTTTAGCTTTAGGAAAACATATTTGGGATCCTCTAAAATTAACTTGAAATGAACTCCATGTTGCCTCTGAGCTAGTGATCTAGTAGTTTACCCAAACATTCACTTAAAGTCAATCCTCAACTGTTAGTCAATTCTCAACGTTCTTTTGTGTGTTTGGGAGGTCTTCTTGCTAGAAGCACAATTTAGTGTCCAAAACCTGAACTCTGAAACCAGTCTGAGTTCAAATCCCAGCTTCATTACTTACTAGTGTGACCTTGAGCAAGTCACTTAATCTCCCTGTGATTTGGTTTTCCACATCTATAAAGAAGAAATAATAATAGTAGCTACCTCATAAAATTGGTGTTAGGATTAAAAGAGTTACTATACCTAAAGCAGAGAGAATAGTGCTTAGCATATGCCATGTAACTCCTCTCTATGTTGTTATTATTATTATTTTTAGAATTAGCCCTTTCTTTCCAAAATGTATGAAAAAATAAGAGTAACCACTGTTATTATTGTGGCCTAAAGGAATGAATATTCTTCCTGAAGTTTCTAATTTATTATCAAATTGAAAATCGGGCATTGGAGAGACTGCAACCCCATATTTCAAAATCATAAAGGTATTTGTTTCTCTACAGGTTTCTTTTTTGTGGTTCATTTTCAAATGTGACAGATGTGCCTTTTTTAAAGGGGCATTTGATGAATTCTCTATATGGGAGAAAGGCTGGAAATGTTAGTTTTTTTCAAGATAATAAAGCAGTGAACCTAAATGAGATTTTAATCTAAACCTTCTATAGGAGTAACAGCCCTTGCTATCATATTATATCATCTTCCCGTTCACTCCAGCGTCCTGTTTACCTTTTCTTCGTGCAGCTGTTTGTTGTTTGTTGACACTGGAAAATCCCCTACTTCCAGGACACATTTAGCCTTCCAGGTCTTCATGAAGCTCATTCTCCCCCAGACAAGATAGATTTGTTTTGTTTTGTTTGCTTTGCTTTTCTTTTGTTCACTTTTCCTTTTATATTTTCATTTCCTTCAAGAATTTTAGTGCGATTCTTTCTTTTCTCTTCCATTCCCTTTAATAGTTACTTGGCATTTCCTACATGTGGGCTACACTTTCTGAACTGTGTTGTTCCACACCTTTTTGGAAGACCTGCTTTCATTTTTCCTGTCCAGGTCATTTGTGCAAATCCTTAAAGTTAGAGAATTAGTACTAATGACTGGTCAACTCCATCAATGCAGTCTCCCCTCTGTGAAAGTTTACTTTTCTGGTTCAATGTCTTTTACCGCAAAGCTTGTTAAGAGCCGTTATTACTTGAAGAAGGTGCCTCCTGGAACCTTAAAACTTCCTGTTTATGCACAGGGCAGGGCCCCATTGAACTCTTGACAGTGTGGGCAGCGCCTGAGCTTTGCCAAAGAGCTTCAAGTAGGATCCAAGAGGAACCACGACTGGGACTTAAAAGCAAATGTCTGCTTAGCTGCCATGTCTCTGCTAGAGGCCGTGAGGAAGCAACCAGCCAGACAGACTGTTGTATTTAGCTCCTGTTCATACAAATAGTGTTTATAGAAAATCCAGACTTCCTCAAATCCCTTCAGTGTCCACCAGGGTCTAGAGGGGTCATAATCTGTTTCTGCTATTGTGTGACACTTGTCACAGATCTGAGCAGGTCTGCAGGAGCTCAAAGTCTTCTGTCCCCGCTGAGTTTCTAAGCCCTACTCTGTATCAAATGCTCTCTCTCTCTAAAGCTGTCCCTGTGGAATAATTGTTACAATGCCAGCAAACTCCTGTCTCCAAGCAGGGGATCTCTTCCTGGATTGAGGAGTGGGGCGCTTGAGGCTAAATTAATCATTGGAAGCTGCTTGATGAAGCAGAATCTCAGCAGGGAGTCCTGGAGAGGAGCCAGGACAAACCCAGCAGGCTTGCCCCCATGGTGTCAAGTTTCTGGGTCAGGAAGAACCAGATGAGGCACTCACCCACATGGCCAGAGCAGCAAAGCCAAGGAAAGAGTGTGCATTTTTCATCATGCAGGAGGGAAGAAAGCCATGGATTCAGGAACAGCCCCCTGAGGGGGTCTTACCCAGGCCTGGAGAAGCATGTGCTCCTAGAATGCCCACCCTCTGACCAGGTTCTTGCTAGCATGGCCCTGAATAAAGCTGGCATCATCTTGCTTCCTGGTTCCCTGTTATCCGGGCTCCATACCATTCAGTCCCTTCCTATCAGTGCAGTCATATTCCAGGTAGCAGGTGAGATACAGCTCTGTTGCAGTATAGTCCGCCTAGATTAGACATACAGGGTTAGTATGTGTTGTTATTGTTAAAGCCCACTGCCAGTTTTCCTTCTAACCAGGTTCCAACTGTACAATTGTAGAGAAGAGCAAAAGACTCCTTGAGGTTATCGTGTCTTCCTCCTTTTAAAAGCCATTTTCATCCTTATATGCTGGCCTCACAATACTGCTTATCTCTTACCTCAATCATCTTGTGTAATAAATGACCACAAAATCTCCATGACATATAATGGTAACCAGTGTTTTGCTTGGGTGTCTGGGGTGGTCAGCCAGGCCATCTGCTGGGGTGCCTCACACATCTAAGAGTGAGCTGGCTGTTGGCTGGGTGACCAAGGTGGCTGAGTTCAGCAGGCTAGCCCGGGCATGTTCTCATAGCATGGTGGAGGAACACAAAGGAGGGAGTGGAATCATGTAAGCCACTCTATTTTCTGTTTATGAGGTGTTGCTAGCATCCTACTAGCAAACTCAGTCACATGGCCAAGCCCAGATTCAAGGAGTAGGGAAACACATTGCCTCTCTAGGGAGAGGGGCCGTAGAGTAACATGGCAAAGGGTGCTGGATACAGGGAAGGTTGCAAATATCACCCCCATCCTGGTCTCAACTGGGGTTAGGCTCACTCCATAGAGAAGATAAACTCCCACAATAGCAATCCCAACATAGTGATGAGTTACAACCCACAAAGTCAAATCTTTGTCCCCATGAATGATCTAGAGAAAGATCCCTTTGTTAGAGTGTTAATAACAAGAAATATTTACCACAAAGTTGGTTCTTGTTTGTTTTGGTTTTTTAAACAAGTGTTGGGAGATAATTCTCCATGGATTGCTCTCATTTCTTCATGTCTTGTGAATAGAGGCACTAACTGACATTTGTTCCTAGCTGTATTTCCAAGTATGTTTATATAGCAGATAGACTTGGAAGATAGCGTGGCTCCCTGTGGAGCAGGGTCAGAGAGCAGTTGTCTTCCTCTAGAGCAAAAGCCACCAGACCTGCTTACTGCCCACTATAAAATATTCAAGTTCCCCAAGCCCAGGGTTTCAGTTGTGACACAAGCCACTGTCTGTGCACATTCACCTGTGTCCCTCAGCATTGCCCCCGTGGGATCTGGGATGGGGTGGTGTCAAGAGGCACCAATGCAGATGCGAAGCTCATGCTGCTTGCTGTGCCATGAACAATAAAACTTTTTGTCTCTGACTCAGGAGTCCTCTACCAGCATCCATGAAACTATGGCAGGCTACTTGGTTAGTTTGTAATTAGGGCAAAAACTCAGACCCTTCATGATTCTTGACAAGTCAAGTAGCATCCTCCCAGTCATGTCCATGTATCTTGCTCCTAGAAGCACCATGATCTACAGCCACTACGGTAGAGCCCTCCCTGTTGGCCAGAGCACCCTGATTGCTGCCATGTCCTTCCCGCCCATTATGGCAATTCTGTCTCCTTTGCTCTGATGGTTCACTGCCACCATCCCGTCTGTCATTTCAGAATTCTGTCATTTCCTTTGATACTAGGGAGCCCATTTCTGTGACAGCATCTCCTACTATCAACCCTGGTCCCTGCCAAGAACAACCACCACCAAACTTCTCTAGGATGTCAGTGCTTCCCTCACCTGTACCCATTATTGCCTTAGTGAAGGGAACTTTCCCTTGGCCATCCTGAGGTGTATTGGTGGCTCCTATGGTCTTGCACAATAAATCTATTCTAACATTCCCACATATCTGAACTTTATGACCTCTTCATCAACACAGTGCTAAGGCCATTCAAACATTTCCACTTCATTTCCTGTGGCCATTGTTTGGTCCAAACTTCAAGGAGCTATCCCAGCAGTATATTAGCATCAGTCCTAGATATCATTTCCCTGATGTTCAAGCATGGGAGAGGGCTCCTATATCCAAAAATTCTCCCCTCCAGCCTTGTATTCTGCTTTTGCCACCGATTCCACCTACCCACCCCTGCCCCAGCTGATTCATTAAGACGACCCCTCATGTGATCCTTGGTTCTTACTGGTCCATAATAACCTGGTCCTGCAATGTCTTTGGTGTGTAAGATTTTTACTCCTGGAGAAGGAGCTGTGTTTCTCTGCACAGACTATGCTGGGACCTACTCTTTTTTTATTATCTGGAGACAGTAAAAGGAGGCAGGGTAATCTTGAGGCGCAAAGACATCACGGACAGACGTATTTGCTTTCCTCTGCAGGGGGAGGGGCTTCAGAGGAGTGTGCTTCTCAGGTGACTGCTTCTCAGGCCCATCAATCCAAATTTCCCCAAACCAAGTCTCAGGTCTTACCCTTTTTTTTTTAACCCTGACTTTGACATAAGAGATTTGTTGAAGCTGTGATTTAATTTCCTCTGCAGCTCTGCCATTTTTATAACTATTCTGGGGCCAATTTTGAGCACATTCTATCCTGCAACTGCTGGAGGCCTTCTGGCTATCATATCATACCTTCAGTTGATAGTTGGCTAAACTGAATCATTGGTTTTTCAAGGCTTCCAGAAAGTTAAAATCGGGCCAGCTTCCCCATCTTTTAATTTCCCTTACTGCCATTCCATTCAGGTGTTATAGCTGCCATATAACCCAGTGTTTCATCTTTTACCTGTACCTGTACAGGTGAGTCTTAGTGACCATGATCCTACTGCATGCCGGGGGTTATCCCTGCCACACTCCAAAATCCCATCTGGAGAGCCTGCTTTTTAGGACAACTGCTACCAACTCTCTTAGCCATGTCTCTCTTAAAAGCAGAGTCTGAGACAAAAGCTCGTGTCAGCTGGTTTTCTTGGGAGTGACCCCAACGAGTAGGAGTGCGGAACCAGTGGAATAAAACTGGGAAGGAGGGAAAGCCAATGAAAGAATACAATGTATAACAATGTTTGCCTCACCCCACTCCTATTAATGATTGAGTGCTACACTATTTATGTCTTTAAAATTTTGATTAGAATATCCTTTCTGGGTAATTTTGAATATTTTTAATGAAGTTGCAATCTTTTTCTCATGTTTTTAAATTGCTATTCTGTTTGAGATTTTGTTCTTTCTGTTCTTTGTTCATTTATTTATTAAGATCCAGGCTTGGTTCTTTAAAAATATCTTCAACCATTTTCGTAGTCACTCTTATACATTACTAGTAGGATAAATACTGATAGAACATTTCTAGAAAGCCTTTTGCAGTGTGTATCAAGAATTTTTAAAACGTTTCCACCTATTGAAATCTCTCTAAGACAAGCTGGACCCAGGGCCCTGGAACAGGGTAGGTTTCAGGGAGCATGGCTTAAGGGTCTGGGTAACACAGAGTTGACTTTTCATGGTCACTTTCGCCTAATTTGTTGTTTGTATTTGTTGTTGTTATTGTTAGTGATATTTCAGGGCATTAGAAATTTTAAGCTTTTATCTATTCAAGCCTGTTGACTTTAGAAAGTCATCCCCCACCTGAAGTCTGAACATTTCAACCATATTTTCTTCCAGTTTTTTCTCCAAAGATTTTAAAAACATTTAACTCCTCTAGACCTATAAAACCACTAACATAAAAAATGTAATAACACCAAGTGCTGGAGAGGGTGTGGAGAAACTGGGTCTCGTACATTTCTGGTGGGAATGTAAAATGGTACAGTCTCTCTGGAAAACAGGTTGTTAGTTGCTTATATAACTAAACGTTACCATTACAACCCAGCAATTGTGTCCTTGGGCTTTATTCCAGAGAAATAAAAATTTATGTTTACACAAAAACTTATATGCAAATGTTCACAGCAGCTTTATTCACAACAGCAAACTATTGAAAACAGCCCAAAGTCATTCAATTGGTGAATAGGTGAACAAACTGAGGTACATCCATACAACAGAATAAATACTACTCAGCCATAAAAAGGAATAAGCTATTAATGGCTGCAACTACATGGACCTCAAGGGCATTATTAGTGGAAAAGGACAATCTCAGGAGGTTACCCGTGTGACCCCAATTATATATAACATTTTTGAAATGACAAAACTGAAAGATGGAGAACAGATTAGTGATTGTCAGGACAGGAATGGCGGTAGGCGGGAAGTAAAAGGTGTTGAGGAACCCAGGGGAGCGGAATGGTTGGGGATGTGTAAGGACATAAAGAGGTAGCATGAAGGAGTTATTCTCTGGTGGTAGAACAATTCTGTGCCTTGTTTGTGGTGGTGCTTACACAATTCTGCTCATGGGATAAAATTGCATAGAACCGCACACTCACACACACGTGCACACACATACACACACACAAATGCAGGTTTTAAAAAAATGGTAGAAACTAAGAATAGTGTGTAGTCTGGTTTAAAAGTAACTTTTCATTGTCAGTTTCCTGGTTTTGTACAGCAGCTATGGAAGATGTCATCACTGGGAGACGCTGGGTGAAGGACACTCAGGACTTTACTGTTTTTGCAACTACCCATGAGTCTATAATTTTTTTTCAAAATAAAAGTTTTAAAAAATGTAACACTTTAATTAATCTGAAACTTATTTTATAAATTGTATGAGGTGAGAAACTGAGTTGATTTATATCCACATGGTTACCCAAGATCCTACTATTATATCTTGACTAATACTTTCCTGCCCCACTAATTTATGGAACCTCTTATGGTTTTCATTGAACTCTTAAAAATTCTGGGATCTCTTGCTAAGTTACCCAACTCTACTGTTCTATGTTTTCTTTCATCTTGTGCCAAAGTCTCACTGATTTAATTGTTGTGACATTACAATGTTTCAGTAGCTGATAACACTAGTGATTCTTTATTGCTCTTAATAATAATAAAGAGGAAGGAGGAGGAGGAAGGAAAGTCATGTTTTCTGAATACTTACCATGATCCAGATATAGGGCTAAGATCTTCACTTGGATTGTTTCACTTAATCCTCCCAATACTCATATGAAGTAGGTTTTATTATTATTTCCCTTTAACAGATAAGGAGTGAGAGATTCAGAGAAATTGGGCACTTACTCAGGATCACAGGCTAGTAAGCAGCAGAGCCAGGATTCAAACCCAGGCCTGTAGGATTCCAAAGACTATTCTTTTAACTACTGTAACATACTGTCTCTTTTTTTAAAAAAAGAAAATTTATTTCACTTGTTTATTCTTCTAGTTCAACTAACAAAATCATACAGTCATGTTCTGAATAGAAAAATAATGATATTTTGGTTGTATATTCTCAACTGTCTAAATTAATTTTGAAAAGAGTTAGCTATCTTGACATTTACTTTTCCTATGCATGGTCATGGCATTCAAGTCTTATATCATTCAAAACAGTCGGTTTGATTTTAAAATTACTTTAAATATCTTTGAATAGGTAATTCAGGTTCATGATAAAAATGTCAAAGGTACAAAAGGGTACACAGTGAAATGTAAGTGTCCATCCCAGCCCATCCCACTGTTACCAGTCTCTTATGTGCCCTTCTAAAAATAAACGATGGAATTGTAATTGTATATGTGTATATAGTCTACACATACACACATACTACTTTGCAACTTTATTTTTCTTTGTTTAAAAATCTCAGAGTCTATTCCATGTTAGTATATAGGGAGCTGCCTATTCTTTTAATGCCTACATTGTTTTCCATCAGCTGAGTATAATAAAATTTATTTCACCTGCCCCACATTGATGGACATTAAGGTTTTCATTTTTTTCCTATTATGAATAATGTTATAAAGAACATCCTTGCACATACTTTATTTCATACATGTGCAAGAATATGTGTATATTAAGTCCCTAAGAGTGAAATTTCTGGATCTAAGGGTTTGTGCACTTATAATTTGAATAGGTGTTTTCCAAACTGACTTTCAGAAACTTGAACAAATTTACACTACCACCACCAAGAGAGTGCCTGTTTTTCCAGAGCCCTTATCAAATTCTTTATCTTTGCCAATCTAATAAGTGAAAATAGTATTTTATTATAGTTTTAATTTGCCTTTCTCATATTACAAATAAGAATGAGCCTGAGTTGTCAGTCATTTTCTTAATGATTTGTAGGAGATTTTATATATTAGAGGATTTTACCCTTTCCTTGAAATTTAAATTTTTCCCCCTAGTTTGTCTTTTTTTTTTTTTTTTAACTTTTTAAACTTTGCTTATGCAGAGGAGTTGCCATGCAGAAATTGTTTCTTCTCATGTAGTCAAGTCTGTCAATCTTGTGTCATACTTAGGTTCCTCTAGTAATTGTATGGTTCTTTTAAGCCTTTCACTTATCTAGAATTTATTTTGTCTTTGTTTGGCTGACTACCCAGTTGTCCCAATATTATTTTTAAAGTGAGCCATTTTTCTTTCCTGATTTGAAGTGCCAACTGAGTCCATCTATACTAAATTTCTGTTTGTATTCGGGTCCATTTATGGACTTTCAAGGCTGTTTCGTTGAACTTTATGACAATTCATGTGTCAGTACCTCACAGTTTTACTTATTATATTTTGATAACATGTTTTATTGTCAGATAAAGCTTGTGTCTTCACCACTTTTATTTTTCAAAACAGTGAGCTTGTTTATTCTTAACTGTGATGCTGGGCCCATACCTCAGGGCTCCAGCCAGTTCATATATTCTTCCCAGGCCCAGTCCTGAGTCAGGGTCTCTATTTCTTGTTCTCGTGCACATTTAGAAGACTGCTTAGCAGAAATATGAGCCCCCTTTACTCATCCCCCTCTGGCAGGGGCTTCCCTAAAGGCCTTCACCAATAGTGCTTCCGCGTCCTGGAGGGATTCACCCTCCCTGGATCAAACACAGCGCTTGAAGTAGTCCTCTTGCTGAAGTTCTCAGAATAAGTTCTGAGGTTTGATGTTTTTCTCCAACTAATGTCAAATAGCAGGCCTGTAATTTTCCCAAATTTAAAAGCATTTTTCCCTGGCTTCCTGGCTGGCTCAGACTTGCAAAAATAGTCTCGATTTCAACCTCACTTCCTCTAACATTGTGCAAGACAGTGTGTGGCAAAGCCTTAGAATATAAAATGTTTCTGACATTTTCACTCTGTGACTTGCCAGTTTTTCATTTGATTCTTTTTCCTTTTTATAAAGACAAATTAGAAAGCAATCACTCCGTAACCTTTGGCTTTGTTATTTCTTTATCCTTTGTGCTACCCAGTTCTATTTCCTTGTCTATCACTCTTCTCTATTGATTTTGGATGGTTTGGTGTTTGCCTTTGTGCTTTGCAAAGAGAGCCATTGATTTTGAACAGATCTAGAAACGTTGGGAGCTTTTGGTGACATAGCCAATCTTAGTGTTGCTACTAAAGGCATGAGAAGTTGCCTTGCAAGTGAGTTTATTGTCTCAGTGTATGATTATGGAAATAAAGACTGATGACGGTTTTTGGCAAAGACCTTCAGAGTTATCATCTGCCTATTCATGACAACAAGAACCAAGAATGACCTGTTGAATGTCCTGCTGAACCACTGATGGCAAATGTGTCTTCAATTTCAACTCTAAAAACTGGGATACGCTGTAATGGAGAGAGAATTTTGGAAGGAGAAGCAGGAGAATATAGTCTTAATGTGCTCTGGCTAGATGGAATACCTCACCATGCTCTGGAGAAAAAGGCTGCTGAACAACTCATAAATAGGAGGTTGTATCATACAGACTCTTCTAGATGGTCCCTAAATGATAAGCACTGGGGATAATGTGAATAGTGAAGGCTACCTTATTTTTTCACCTTTCTTCCTCACAAATCATCCCCCAGAGTTTTGCCCAGTCTCTTGCATACAGCACATGAGAAATTAATGGCCAAAGGACAAGCAGTAGAAAAGAGTGAAGGAAAAAATTTAAGTCATCCTCAGGCTGGATGACTAGATGCTAAACAGTTGAAAGTTTCCTCTAGGGACTTCCTTGGTGGAGCAGCGGTTAAGAATCCGCCTGCAGGGCTTCCCTGGTGGCACAGTGGTTGAGAGTCCGCCTGCCGATGCAGGGGACACGGGTTCGTGCCCCGGTTTGGGAGGATCCCACATGCCGTGGAGTGGCTGGGCCCATGAGCCATGGCCGCTGCGCCTGCGCGTACGGAGCCTGTGCTCCGCAGCGGGAGAGGCCACAACAGTGAGAGGCCCGTGTACCGCAAAAAAAAAAAAAAAGAATCCGCCTGCCAATGCAGGGGACCCGGGTTTGATCCCTGGT